>NC_137158.1:67046650-67646650 GCF_951394435.1 Stenella coeruleoalba | reverse complement strand
GAATTCCCTTCAAGTAGTTTTTTTTTTTTTTTACATCTTTATTGGAGTATAATTGCTTTACAATGGTGTGTTAGTTTCTGCTTTATAACAAAGTGAATCAGTTATACATATACATATGTTCCCATATCTCTTCCCTCTTGCATCTCCCTCCCTCACACCCTCCCTATCCCACCCCTCCAGGCGGTCACAAAGCACCGAACTGATCTCCCTATGCTATGCGGCTGCTTCCCACTAGCTATCTACCTTACATTTGGTAGTGTATATATGTCCTTGCCTCTCTCTCACTTTGTCACAGCTTACCCTTCCCCCTCCCCATAGCCTCAAGTCCATTCTCTTGTAGGTCTGTGTCTTTATTACTGTCTTACCCCTAGGTTCTTCATGACATTTTTTTTTCTTAAATTCCATATACATGTGTTAGCATACGGTATTTGTCTTTCTCTTTCTGACTTACTTCACTCTGTATGACAGACTCTAGGTGTATCCACCTTATTACATATAGCTCAATTTCGTTTCTTTTTATGGCTGAGTAATATTCCATTGTATATATGTGCCACATCTTCTTTATCCATTCATCCGATGCACACTTAGGATGATTCCATGTCCTGGCTATTGTAAATAGAGCTGCAATGAACATTTTGGTACATGACTCTTTTTGAATTATGGTTTTCTCAGGGTATATGCTGAGTAGTGGGATTGCTGGGTCATATGGTAGTTCTATTTGTAGTTTTTTAAGGAACCTCCATATTGTTCTCCATAGTGGCTGTACCAGTTCACATTCCCACCAGCAGTTCTTTAAGACCATATTTTGCCTACATTTTCTAGTCTTTTGTTTGTTTTGAGCAGAAGTGTTGATACATGTTAACAAGTCTGCCATTTACAGAAGCAGAAACTTTCCTTACTCATTACCTTCATACATTTAACAATAAAATCAAATTTTTGTTTGATTATTGATTTTATACTATATCTCTTGACTGCTTGTGGTATAATGTTATCTGCCTTGCTTCTACCATTTCTCTTGACTCTTAGACATTCTAATGACTGTAACTAATGTAAATTGCTTTTACAGTGCAGACATTTATAACATTAGCATTCTGTTTTATGGTTATAATCAAAGTTTTAATTTTCTCTTTTATATTTTTGAAAATTATAAAATATAGTATATAGTTTTACCACATTACAACTGAATATGTATGATTCCATGGATAACAGATTATGTGACTTTGTTGATAGAGTAGGGAGAGATATAATCACATCTCATTCATGGGAGAATGTTCCAAATATTTCTCCCTCTCCCTCTCTCTCACATACACACAAATTTCCCACAGTTGGTCAGTTGCTCACGTCAGACCCTATTTCTTTTTTTTCTTCCACAGTTGCACCACTGCTTTCCTATGTGTGTGTGTGTGTGTGTGTGTGTGTGTGTGTGTGTGTGTGTATTCTGGCATTTCTGGTATTTCTAATGGTTTTTATGTTAGATATATTCTTTTGCAATAATATTGGAATTTTATTTTGTTATAACTTTAAGCATTATTTTCAGTGCTCATTTTCAGATTTTTCATGCCATGGTTTTTCCATTCTTCCCAACTAATTTATGATTTATTTACTGAGCCTAGTATCTTATTTTAAGTAATTTTTTTCAGTCTTTTTTATGCCTTTACACGTCATACATACATTTTCTGACTTTAAATTGGGATATTGGGATTGATATATACACAATACTATATATAAAATAGATTACAAATAAGAACCTACTGTATAGCACAGGGAACTCTACTCAATACTCTGTAATGACCTATATGGGAATAGAACCTAAAAAAGAGTGGATATATGTATATGTATAACTGATTCACTTTCCTGTACAGGAGAAACTAACACAACACTGTAAAGAAACTATACTCTAATAAAAATTAATTAAAAGTAAATAAGATCTTAGGGATGCATCAATTCTCTTTTGTTCTGTAGCTATAGTTTTATTATCTTCTGACTTTTAAG
This sequence comes from Stenella coeruleoalba, assembly GCF_951394435.1. Taxonomy (NCBI): domain Eukaryota; kingdom Metazoa; phylum Chordata; class Mammalia; order Artiodactyla; family Delphinidae; genus Stenella; species Stenella coeruleoalba. The sequence goes on along the minus strand of NC_137158.1, from coordinate 67,644,658 downwards.
TAGGGCAAACTTAGAAATTAAGCAGCTGGATTTTTCTTGTCTTTTTGGCTGGTTAGCCAGTTTTGATTTTGTGTGTGTGTGTTTTTTTTTCCTAAATATTTAACCTATCTTTAAAAACAAATACCTCAGTTTCACTTGAGATAGGATGCATGTTTCAAGTTGAATACTCGGATTTATTTTTGTACTTTGGAAATTTTCAAATTATCATCCTGATAAATAATATTATTTATTATACAGTCGGCTGTTATACATATTATATACATATATAAGGTGCTCACAATGTATATCTGAACTTTTAACATAATAGATTCGGAATGAATATATTTTTAATTTACTTAGTAGTTGTGGGATGTTCACTAAAGCTGCCAAATATGTAGTGGATATTTTCTTACCTCTATGCTTCATATTTAATACAATGGTTAATAGATACCAAATATGTCTGTCTCTCTATTCTACTGGAGGGAATGATTAACTCCTTCAAATATGTTGCAAGTTTCCTTTAATTTTAATTCATGTAGTAGAGCTGCTATATTAGAGTAGGGAAGCAAGCTATGACTTTAAAGTTCTCTTGTAAAATCTAAATATGTAGGTATTTGGTGCACATGGCAAATAACTCTGACTGTAAATGTATACTTACGATGTTTTAAAAATTATTTTATAAGATCTGTTTAAGAATTTATGCTATAATATAATGCATAGACAAAAACATAAATTTAGGGATGTGTACAAGTTTATATCACTTGAATTACTTAGTGAAAGTTGAACAGACAAAATAAAGCACAATTTTGGACAAGTATGAGTTATTCTAAAACTTACTGGAATATTTCCCTATGGTATACTACCAGCTGAGAGATAAAGCCAAACCATAAAAATTGCAGTTTATCATTTTGAAAATAACCTATTCTTCTAATTTTATGTCTCTTTTAGTAGTGCATAGCTCAGAAAATAAACTTATACTATTTTAGAGAATTCAGTTAATGAAAACTATTTTATTAACATAAAATTAATCTTATTCATATGATCCTGGAGAAATTACTCTCTGAACCTCAGTCGTCTTATCTGAAAAATAATAGGTTTGAATTACTTGAATTCCTCAGCTTTAACATTAACTTGCATCTAAAATATATCCTTTTTACCACTCTTAGCCCATGCCCCTCAAATTCCATCATCTAACTATCTATCATCTATCTATCATCTACATATCTATACAATTATCTACCCATATGTATTGCATACACACATACCACATTTATATATGTATTATATATATTTATATATAATTTCAGCTTAAATTATCTAAACTTCCCCTTAAATGTAAACATTATATACTAGTTTTTATGCTGTGAGTATAATATAATAGGATATAGGATTATTCATACAAATTTGACTTTATCTAAAATATATACATAGTGGGGATTCAAAAATTTTATCACTATTTAAACATCTTTACATGCTCTTCAATGGTTTTATATAAACTAGAAATATTAAATCTATAGATCATGATATTTAGCTACTTTGACGTAGACTGTATAGAATGTACATACAAAATAACAATTAGCTAAAGAAAATAATTATAAAAATCATAATGTTACTTATTCAATAATTTTGTTATAAAATCATTTGTATGTGCTTCAATAAAAGATTCTATAAATTGCATTAGCCACTTGAGGTGCAAAACATGTGCTTTCTGTTTAATTTTCGTTCGTTATTTCCTGCCTAGTTTCTTTTAAATTTGAAAGTCTAATCGTAATTAGGTGTTAAACACTGTTAAATAGATTGAGGTTTTCTGATACAGATGGATAATGCATCTAATTTTGAAGCTTCATTACTACTTTAGGCCAAATAATTATTTTTCTTTTATAATATGGAAATAGGCTCATGTTATTGAAATTAAATGTAACAATATAAGTGTTCTAATCTCCCACCACATATAAATCATTATTCAGTGGTAAAAAGTAGAAAAAAAAAGTTTTTTCTCATGCATTTTTATTTAGTATATTTATTGTCAATAGTAACTTCTGTGGCAAACTCCTGGAAATTATCAATTCCTGCCTCCTCTTTTAAGTTGACATGTTATAAGAAATTTCTAAATCTTGTTGACTGTGTTACGAGCTCTTTTACTTTTTCTAGTAAATATACTCTAATACTTTCTACAGATATCATGTATAGTATATGCATGAAACATTTAAAAACTAAATATGGATATATTTCCCAGGATCTATTTTGCTTTGTGTGGCTTTAGTTTTACATAAGCTAAAAGTCATGAGTCATTCTATTACTCTGTACTGTATTCCAAGAGACTTGGCTCCTTGGTCCATATAGGACTCTCATTTTCACTTGTACTCTTCCTTTTTCTGATTGAATGAAGCATTGCTATAGCAGTATTGGCCATTAGAGTTCACTAATCATATTAATCACGATTTCTCTTTTCATTTTGAGTGTAAATTTTCATCTTTTTCTGCCTTTATGTTAAACTATTAGAAACCTGTTATCTGCATTAAAGCAAAGAAGCCTATACTACGAGTCTAGAGAAATGTATTTTCCAAGTCTCTGATTTTACAACATTAAATTGAAATATTATTATGACTCTCATCTTTCCATCTGTAAAAGAAAGTAATGAAAAAACAAACAAAACTAACATTTTACTTTTTGCATCATGTACCAGAAATTTTGATTAGACCTTAATTTGACTTTTTACTTTATCCCCTAAATCTCATTTGCATTGTATTTAACTTGATACCACATGATTGTGTAAGATAGAAACCATTTATACCCATTTTAATGATGAGAAAAGGAAGGCAAGGGAAGAAAACAAACAAGTGTGTACTTTCTATGATTTAATTCAGTATTTAATAATGGATGAGAATGAAATCGAAGATAAAGTTTGTTTGCCTTGTTATAAATGGTATGGTGAAGTTTCGTCTTGTTTGCTTTGTTTTTTATCTTTATTGCCCCTCCATTCATCCTGGTGTTGGCATTTCTAGTTCCCTCTATTCTTTACCTCTTTCTTTACTGGATTTCTAAAATCCATGGTTAAAAATTTAGTGAAGTGTTCTACTTATATAATTTGTGTTGAATCATTTATTTTCAAATGAAAAGGACAAGTAAATATTAGTTATTATTAGGTTGAAAATATTAATTCATATTTATACATGTTACTTATTCTGTAAAACAAATATATATAATACAATTCTTTTTCCATCTACTACATAGACTCTTCAAGAAATTTAGAATATAATTATGAATCCAGAAAAACATAGTTTTAAGTTGAGGGAAATAATCATGATACTTAAGTGTAGAAGTGACAAGTTTGTTGATTTAAATGCACTTTTCTATTTCGCATATAAGAAACATTATTATATAAAAGATCTTTTTATTACAAAATAGTTCTTTGCTTTTAGTCCCACAGCAAAGCCCGGGGGATAGAGAAATCTTTCAAATATACTTAAGAATGCATTATTTGGGCATTTTAAGACCCCAAGGAATAAAGGTATAATCAATTGATTCTAGTTTATTCAAATGGAAAATACAGATCAATTTATATTTTATTACAAGTCAGGCATACATTTTAGAAATATAATACACAGAAATGTCATCTGGAAGAAAACTGCACAGACACACAGGTACCCACACAGAGGAGCTCATGCATACATATACATACTTGTATCAATGCACATGCACATTATATACACAGAGAACTGCATATACGTTTAGTAGCAACACTAATGTAGCTGTTAAAAATCATTCACTCTGAAGCCAGGGACTCCCGAAATTAAATACCACATACTTTCTTCACTTGTAAAATTGGATCACAATAATTTTTACCTCTAAGCCTTATGTAAGTATCAAATGAGTTACTTCTTATAAAATTTTTAGAACAATGCTTGGCAAATCAGTAAGTATTAGTTCATTTTCAATATGTTACCAGTAAGTATATATTATCAATCAGTATTAGGTAATAGATATATTTACTTTTAAAAACCAAACAGATATGGACAATAGTGCCCAAGATATGATTCTAGAGATGAATTTGCACAGGTAGGTAAAAAACATTAAAAATGATTTTGACACACATACTTTTACGTGTTCAGTAATTTTACCAAAGCATATAATGCTTTAATTGGAAAACAGTCAATATAATTTTTCTCTTATTACATTACACATATGTGATATAATGTTATTTAGAAGATAAACTCAACAAACATCAATTAAGACACATGGATAATGGTAATACAAGGGATTTTTTTTGGTAAATAAAGTAAAAGATCACTATAAGAAATGATATATGAACATAGTTTACAGAGACGTTCATTGCTTATAGATAAATGTTATAATTTTCCCTTATAGATCAATTTAAGAATAATTTCACATAACAGTCAGTTGGCTTATCCTATAAATAAATTCAGCAGAGTGCTGAATTTATTAAACAACCCCATTGGGTATAAATTAGGATCAGTCACCATTTACATTTGCAAAAGATGTGTTCAAATTCATGATGCCTTTACTCAGGAAAAACTTATTATTAAATTTAAATTGTTTTTTTGTTGTCTTAGTCTAAATTTGCCTAGAGAATAATATTTTCAGTTGATTCCCTCCTAACTCCTTGGGACTGTTTAGTAATCAGAATTGTTTCAAAGATCAGAATAGTGGCAATCCAATATTTTCCATTGAGAAAAACAGATTAAATATATGTATATGTATGCCTTATATATATGTATAATACATATATATAAGGCATACATATATATATAATGTAAATAATACTTATTTACATGAGCCATAGTATATATATTTAATTCAGAACAGGAAAAAGAAGCATCACAAAATATACCCTTTCATGTTCTCTCTTTTCTGAAAAATAAAAATGTTACATCTTTTCACATTTAACAGCAATAAAATCAGTATAAATTTAAAAATATGACTTACTATGAATTCTTGTGAAGTATTCATTTAAAATCTGCCTACTTGAACAACATGACAATCATTAACTTAATCATAAAAATCAAAAGAATCCAATTACCCCATTTAAATCAAAACAAGAATGAAGATATTCACCAAGGATTTTTCATTTTGTTTTTGCTTTTTTTAATTATTAAAAGAGTAAATATACTTCTTTTAACATGTATTTAATGAGAAAGGAAGTTATATTTACTGAGCTCTTCATTTTATGTTAAGCACTGGCTAAATATTTATTCAAGAATGACCTATTTATATCATCACAATGTAAATCAGAAGTAAGTCTTACCTCCTCAATTTGTGGATTAGGAAACTGGTAACTCAAATGCTTAGAAAAATGAATAAAATTAAACTTGCAATGCTTTGTATTAAGTTGAAAATGCATTATATTTTACATAATAAATAAATAGCAAATAAATAAAGAGAGTGCTGTAATTTCAGCGAATAATGGGTTCTCCCTGGCCTAGTGGTGGTAGTGGTAAGGGAAAGCCTCTCAAAAAGGGGCCTTTTGAATATCTGCCTGATGAGATGAGAATGAGTCCACTGTGAAGAGCCATAGGGATAATTCTCTAGGTAGATGGAAACAGTAAGAGGGGCAAAGAAGCTTGGGCTCTTTCAAGAACAGAGAGAAGGCCACTATGACTACAGCAGAGACAATGAGGAGACAGACGGCATGAGATGCAGTTAGAAAATGCTAAACAACACATGGTTTTACAAGCTACTGTCTAATATTTGAGTTTTCTTCTAAATGAAATAAGAGGCACTGAAATGATTTTAAGCAAAATAGGTATTGATATTCTTCATGTTTCATAGCATTCATTCTGCTGCTGGGTGAAGAATACATCAGCATTTTGCAAAGGTTGAATCTAGTAGAGCAGTTAAGGGGCCTTTGAACTACTCTAAAACAGAAATGTTATGGATTTGAATACAGCTGTGGAAGAGGAGATGTACAGAAGTAGAGAGATAAAGATATAATTTGGAAAAGTTATATTTTGAGCCAACAGAACCTGCTGAGTTCTGAATATGAGATGTGAGAAAGGATGCCTAAATGAAGAATAATAGATTATTGGCCTAACTAAATGGTGAATATTGGTATTATATATTGAGATAAGGAAGACTTGGGGAGTGAGAAATATAAGGAAAATGAAAGAATAAACTTATAAATCCAGCAAATGCCCTTGCAATCAATAGGATCAGGGAAAGAATTTAATGTTTTATTTAAAAAACCAGTAAGTTAATGAATCATAAAATATTATTACATAGCAAGATAATACATGGATTATATTAGGTGGGAACTGGCTAAAGTTCTAAAACTAAATAAAATCAAAGCTAAGCACCTTCACATTATAATGACATTACAGAAGAGCTGTTAACCACTATGTTCGGAGTTTAGCAATGGATGACCAAGGTAGTCCTTTGACTTACCTCTTTACTTCATCACAATAAGCATCAGTTGCAAGAGATAATTAATTTCTGCTATAAATTGTTAACTTATCACAGTGAATTGTGGTGTTTCTTCTTCCCCAGTACTGGTCCGCCAATTAAGGGAAAGAAGATGCTAAGTAAATATTATCTGTAGAACATGATGGTGTGTGAACATATGGTAGATTAGCATTTCAATCTCCAGATGGCTACTTAGTGAACTGTAGAATCACAAACATCCACCCTGATGGAACAGAGCAGAGGGTAGTAGGAGAGATCCTCAGATATTTTGGCATGTGTCACCTGCAATTTGAAGAATCATAGTAAATGGTGCTGTCTTCTTGCCTGGGGAGAATTCAAATATGGGGGGATAAACAGTGCAATACAAACAATAACAGCTGAATGTACAGTATACAATCATGCAGTATGCACAAGAGAAGAAACTCTAAAGCATAAGGATACAGTATGATTAACAATCAAATGATGCAAATATCTAGTATAAAGTACAGCATGAAAATAGTAACCAAAACAAATTGTTGTAGCTATATTAATGTCAGATTCTATAGTTAGGCCAGTAGAGATATAATGAAATATTACATAATTTAGAAAGCTTGATTTCATCATTAAGATATAGTTATGAATTTACAATCCTGATATACTTAAAACTGTCTAGAGAGAGGTTATAGTTTTTAAATATATGTTAGTAAAGAAAATAGCTGAAAATCAATGAGCTAAACATCAATTCCAATAAATTATGTAAGAAAGGTAAAACAGATTAAATTCAAAGACTATAGTCAACAATAATCTATTATACACTTAAATTTTGTTCAGAGGATAGCTCTATGTTGAGTGTTTTAACCACAGTAAAATACAATTTAATAACATCACAATTGAAAACCTGTCCTCAAAAAGAAATCTCCAATCAAAATTTTTATTACTATATTCTACCAAAATGTATTTCAAGATGTCAATTTTACACAAATTCTCCCATGAAATAGAAAAGAGGAAACACTGAACAATTCATTTTAAATGCCATCATAATGTTGATAACACAACCTGATCAAAACATTAAAAGAAAGGAAAAAGACAGACTAATCTCACTTATTGAAATAAGGTAATAGCTTAAAAAATTGTTATCGAAGTTTGTTACAGTTGAATTCATACTTCTTTAGGATGTATGACTATTGCATGACAATGTTTAATTTATTCTGGGAATGCAAGATTGATTTAATACTTTAAATAAAAACAATATGATTTGCCACATTAACACAATAAAAAAGAAAGAAATCAACCTCCTTAGTAGCAGCAAAATTATAATGGAATTCAAAATTCATTAAGAAAATTTCCTAACAAGTTAAATATAGAGAGATATTTATTATTGACTATCAAGAAAATCTCTACAGAATATCACACTAAATGGTGAAATGTTGAAATCATTTCCTTTGGAGTCAGGTAAAAGACAAAGGCTACTGTAAGCACTTCTATTATCATAGTGCAAATGCAATAAAACAAGAAAAAGAAATAGAAGAAGATTGAAAGTGAATCAAAGACAGTGTCTCATTATCTGAAGAGAATATACCCGGATAAGTAGAAAATCCAAAATAATCTACAAATTTGTCATTAGAATTAATAAATGTTTCAGTAATGTTGCTGCATTTCAGCTCAATGTTTTTAAAATTGCAGTTTATAACCAGCAATAGAATAGTAGATAATGAATTTTTATGATACCATTTATAATAACATACAAACTATCAATATCAATGAACAAGTCTATTGAAAGTTATGCAAAACATCTTTAAAGAAAACTATAACATATTGTTGATAGAAATTAAAGAAATAATTGAGTTACACCATGTTTATGCATTGAGAGAAGTAAAGGTGCAAAATTTTCAAACTGATCTTACAGTTTCAGTGCTTTCCACAGCAAAATCCCAATCTGTTTTTTATTGTTGCTTCCATTAGTTGCTCAAGATAATTGTAAAATATACCAAATCAAGAATAGCTAAGACACTTTAAAATAGGTCATTGAGAATGGAGGATTTGCTCTACCAAATTTCAAAATTTATTTTAAATCTACAATAAATAAGATAATGTGGAGTTGTCACATATATAGAACAGTGACAAAATACAGTAGAAAGCCCAGATATACTGGGCTTTCTCAATAACTAACAGATATATTGACTTGAGATTTAATAAAAAGTGACAGTACAGAAGAAGGAGACATGATGGGCTTTTCAATGGTGCTGAGATGTTTAAATCTCTATACAAAAAGAAGTGAAGCTTGATGTCTACTTCAAACATATGCAAAACTGTATTTCAGTTGAATTATAGAACTTAATATGAGAGGGTAAGATACAAAGTTGAAGGAAATAATATGGCAGATATATTTATGATCTCAGATTTCTGAAATAGGAAACAGATAGTATAAAACAGAGAAAGAGGTATATAATATTAACTGAAGTGAAATTGAGTTTTTCTTCACCAGAAAAAAAGGAACAGGAAAACAGAGATAAAATAGATTTCCAATGTATATTAAAAAAAGGTGTTTTTTAATATAAAAAAGGCAAAGGATTATGTGGAAACAAAGGATTTGTCTCCAGGATATTTCTTTTGAATTCCTTCAAATCAATAAACAAACAATCCAAGAAAAGAATAGGAAAGTTATTTGAATAATCATTACATAAAAGAGAACATCCAAATAGCCAAAATACATATGAAAAATTGCTAAACCTCTCTAATTATCAGGGAAGCAAATTAAAATCACAAAAACATATATTAGATATCTGTTACTAAAATTTAAGAATTGCTGAGAATTCAAATATGGCAAGGATATGAAGGAGTAAAGCCTCAGAATCATCAATTGATAAAATAACTTTGACAGATATCAACTGAAGCTGGACATAAGCATACACTGTGCCACAGCAATTGCCATCCATAGGTAGATACCTGAGCATAATGAAAATTTGTATGTACTAAATAATGCATACAAGAATATTCCCAGCAATGCCATTTTTAAGAACTCCAAACTAGAAACACCCAGTTGTCAATGACAGTGGACAAATCAATCATTTATAATGTATTTATGCAATAGAATACTATGGAGCAGAAGTTACCAAACATTTTCTGTAAAGGAACAGACAGTAAATATTTTAGGCTTTGTGAGACAATGTGTCTAACTTAGTTACTCAGCTGTGCTCTTGTAGCATGGTATCAGTTATAGACAACACATAAATAAATGGTTGTGTCTATCTTCTACTAAAACTTTATTTCCAGAAACAGGAAGGCTAGAATTGGCCTAAAGTCAGTAGTTTCCAAATTTTTACTATAGAGAAACAGCAATGACAATAACAAAACTGCAGCTAAATACAACATTGATGAGTCACACGTATATAATATTGAACAGAAGAAGTGTGGCATAAAAAAAAATCATAATGTGAATAAAAGAAACCATAGCTCCTTAGAGAAATGACATATTCTAAAACTGGAGAAGGGAATTACAAGATAAGCCTGAGCATCTTATAGCTGCAGAAAGTACAAAAGTGCTCATAAAACAAAGCAAAGATGGAGCAATACATAAAGGTACACAAATGCCAACTGAACGAGCTTTCCATGAGCAAAACTGGAAATATTTAAGCTACAATATAAAAAACAGACTATTGGATTATAACCCAAAGTATGAAATAAATATCCATGAGTCCATACTGATACAAATAAATTCTTGAATAAATAAAAAAGTGGAGGATGAGCCAAATCATGCAGAAGATTTCCAAATAATTCATGTATTCTGCCACTAAGGAGATGCGGCATAACTCCCTAGTCTTTAAATGCAGGCTGCACATAATAACTTTCCTCCAAAGAGTACGTTATAAAAAAGGGGGTAAATAAAAAGGGTAAGTTTACAGTGGAGAAACCTGATAAACATTACTTCAGCAAGTGACTTAAGCCTAACATCATCAGTGATAAGTCAGACAAAGATGAGTTTTAGACACAACTCTGTTGTACTGTAATAGCATAAATACTGGACTCAGGAACTTTTCTTAAAAGAAACCTGAGAGAATTTAAGTCTCAGATGTAATTGGAATCTTCACTTCTGAATGGAGTTGAAAATGCTATAGTCCAGTTATCTGTCTACTGCATTTTATTAGCAGTTGCTCCCATGTCTTGGGGTGGAGGGAGAGGAGAAATTGGCATCTTAAAAATTGGGTCAAAAAGCTGGGTGAGGGAATGTGTTCATCTTGGAAATGTTCTATTTAACATCTGGGGTGTGTACATCTGGTGTGGGAACTAAGGGATGCACTCCTGACATGATGTGATGTGAATAACATTTCACCTCCGTGGTCTTCCTTTTCAAGACCCATAACCCCAGTCCAGTAACAAGAAAAACATCAGACAAACCCAAACTGAGGAACATTCTACAAAGTACCTGACCAGTACTCTTCAAATCTGTCAAGGTCATCTAAAACAAGGAAGGTCTGAGAAATGATCTCAGTCTAGATGAGCCTAAGGAGACATGATTACTAAATGTAATGTGGTATCTTGGATGGGATCCTGTTACAGAAAAAAAAAAAAAAGGACATTAAGTTAAAAAAGAAATATAAGTATGAAATTTAGTTAATTATGTGTTAAAATTGACTCACTAGCTGTGATAAATATATCATACAGTGTAAAATCTAAAGGACATGAGAAACTGGGTACAGGGTATACAGGAACTATCTCAGCTTTTCTTAAATCTAATATTATTGTATAATAAAAGTTTACTAAAATATGTATTTCATGATTCCATTTCTTTAAATTCAAAAAAAAGCAGTCAAAACTAAACTGTAGTGCTTAAATATACATGACTGAATGGTAAAATATAAAGGAAAGCAATAAAGTGATTTTTCTTGTAGTCAGGTTAATAATTACCTTGTGGAAAAGAAGCAGACAGCAATTGGGAAATAGTAATAGAATAAAATGTGCGTTTTAGATTCCTGCAGTGTTCTGTCTTTTGACCTGGGTAATGATAGCAATACATTTGCTTGTAGTAAATCACTGAGTTGAATATTTTTGCATACTTTCTATATTTGTGCTCTATGTATCTACCTACCTATCAGGAGAAATATCTGGATGAAATAAGGGGATTCCATCAAGGAGCTGCTGGGGGGAATACCATGATACCATGAGAGAAATTAGTTTAGTCAGATATTGCATCATCAACATCAGGGAACTCTGCAGGAAAGAGTCCTTGCGGAGACCTTCCAAAGTAATTCTGTCATATGATTCATGAGAACTAAAATGTGAGGGCCTATCACACAGAGGGAATTGAATGAGATTAGAAGAATATCATTTATGTAGACTCCTTTTACTCCCATCTCTTCCTCCCCTCAGTCCTGATCATGGAGGAGCATGAATCCATAGAAGAGAAAATAATATAGGTAAAGCAGACTGAAAGAAAAGACCATGTCCCCTTTCCCAATGGAGTTTCCAATTATGGATCAGCCTTTTGCTGGGGGAAGGGATAATATTTAAATTGAATGTAAGATTGGTGTTTTAAAATTAGGCCACAGCAGACTTTTTAGGACCCAAGTTCCATGAGATCTGTACCTGTTATTGGCAAGATTTTGAGAAGAGAAATTTCCAAAGCATGTTTAATTAGATAAAATTCAAGCCTTTTCTGTTTGTAAATTCACCCCATTACAAATTTCATTGCAGTATACACCTTAAACATGTAGTTTGTCTTAAAACACAGAAACATGCACACATATGTCCATTTTTTTTTGCAATTTTTTTCTTTAATGATTCACTTTGCACAGCAAAGTTTTGTTTTTCTTAATAGTTATTTTCCTTATTCATTTATTTATTTTTTAGCTGCGTCAGGTCTTAGTTGCCGCACAGGGGATCTTTGTTGAGTCATGCGGAATGTTTTGCATTATGGCACGCGGTCTGCTTGGGCTTCTCTCTAGTTGTGGCGCACGGGTTTTCTCTCTCTAGTTGTGGCACGTGGGCTCCAGGGTGTGTGGGCTCTGTAGTTTGCAGCACATGAGCTCAATAGTTGTGGCATGCGGGCTTAGTTGCCCCGCGGCATGTGGGATCTCATTTCCCCGATCAGGGATCAAACCCACGCCCCCTGCGTTGGAAGGCGTATTCTTTACCACTGGACCACGAGGGGAGTCCCAAGGCGGCAATTTTTGACGCTGCGGGACAGCGACTCTCCGCAGCTCATTGGCCGCCTCCCCGGCGCCCCTGCCTTTGGCTGCGGGGAGATGCCCGAGCCCGGGCGCCCACGCCGCGCCCTCCGTGGGGCCAGCACAGGGCTCGCCGGGGCCTTCATCCGGCGCGGGGAAGAGCCCGCAGCGGCGCTGGAAGCGGGCGACGAGCTGGGAATCCTGCGGGCTCCAGAGCAGCTCGGCCATGGTGATCCCGGGGCCGCCGCCACCACCCGGTGCCCCCATATGTCCATTTTTAAAGGTAGAACCTGATGATGAAATTTTTGTTTTCTTTCTTGCATAAACCACACCCATAATAATTTTTCTATTATATTTTCTCTATATCTGGTTTCTTTGAAATCTGAACAAAATTACAAAAAAAAATTAAGAATCTTAGCAATTACATCTCAGTATTAAATCCTTGTAGATGTTTCTCACATTTTTTTTCTCCTAAGCACTTTCAGCTTTACAATTCATATGTCACTATATGTTATTTTCAACAACTCATATTTATTAAATCTTTCCAAAGCTTTAAAGCCAGTTTTCATTAATGATAACTTTCTTGTATTAATCTTTCTTATGTTTTTATAATGTGTACTTAAATCTCAAACCTATTGGAGAACAAATATCAGGGACATTTGACCAGCTTTCAATTAACTAATGTGGAAGAAGTGTTCTGGGCATCTGTTAGCATGTACTATGGAGTTAATGGACACTAAACAAATTTAGCATATAGCTTAAATGGAAATCACTTAGAAGTTTTCTACTACTGGAAGTTTGAGTTACCTAGAGGATTTCCAGGGGTGATATCATGGATACAGTTTGATATAGATCTTTGGCCATCTGAAAGGAGGTCTCAGACTGTTTATAAAGTTGATTGATGCTGACACATAGATATATTAAGCTGCAAGAATGGATGAGATTACTTGGGGAGAGAAAAAAAAGAAAGAAGAAAGTCCTGAGCAGAGCTCTGAGGAACTGAAAACACAAGAGTTAGCAAAGAGGATGTGGAATCAGGAAAGTAGAAAGCGAGCAGGGACTGAGGTAAGAATAAATGCAGGATAATCTGTATCAGCCAAAGGCAGAGAGATTATGTTGGAAAGGAGGGAGATGAATGTCAACTGGGAAGCATGCTCCTGAGAGTCTGAATATGGTATAAATTGAAAAGTGACCATTGAATTCAGCAATTTGAGGTCCTTTGATGATTGAGATCAGAGCATGTTCAGTGCCCTTGTGAAGATGTGAGTCAGATGATAAAAGTATGGAAAGTTAATGAGACAGAAGGAAGTTGAGATGATAGCAGTATAATCTACATTTCCAAGCTATTTTGATATGAAGAGATAGAAAGAGTGGCTAGAAGATAAGGAGACAATGAGAAATATTTGATTATATACATAATTTCAGAGTACTGATACATGGAGATGGCCAAGTTGAAAATGTCTAAAAGAATATGGATAGTCAAAGAGAAAATGCCCTATATAGAGCATAAGTGAGAGGACTAGCCTTTAGAGACACATTTAGTTCCTAATAACAACAGGTAAATGTGAGGATGAGCACACATCAAAGTAGGACAGAGAATTTTGTGGAGAGACATTCTAGGAATCCTTAATCAGTGGTTTCTGTTTTCTCCATAAAATTTAATATAATGTCATCAGGTAAAAGTGGTTGTATTGGTCTTGATAGTGGTGACCAGAGGTATATGAGAAGTTTGACCACAGATGAGAAGAAATGAATAAAACTGCTTTTTTAGAGACTGAACATAAGCTTCCAGGGAGATATTTTAGGGCTTGTAATTTTTACTATCTATTTGGGTTTTGATGTCATGTATTTCGAGTGAAGCAGTCACCTATTTTATATAAGTTTGTCCTGTAAAGTTCAACCATTCAGATGCAAGCAAAGAGAAAACAAATATTTGGTTCCATACAGAGTACGGCTTTTGCCAAGATGGAAGTTAGTAGATATTTGTAAGGGGGAGATTCTGGTGATGGACCATAAACTCTAATCTGTACAATAAAACAAGCAGAATGTATTGATGGATTGTGGGTTTATGGCAGAGTTACTGGATTGAAATTTATATTAAATATTAAACAATGAAATACTTTTAGACAATCTTACTATTTCATACATGGGGATATAGGCTCACCAAATTGACTTTTTAGGACTTCAGGGACAAAACTATTTATTATTTAAATGTCTTCCTTCCCTTCTATTTAGATGGGCACCAAAATACAACTTTAATCAAAATACTTAAACAAATATATCCTTATGACCCCATTGCAGATTTTTATCCATTGAAATGAGACTGTAGATTCATGAAAGATGTCCCATACTACCTAGTGTGAATGAGTGTGTCATGAATGGGTGTGGAGGTGCTTAAAATTGAAACCAGAAATTGTTTGGGGCTTTTGTTGAAGAGAATGTCAGTCAGCTGAGGTCAAGAGAAAGATGCCACAGAATACTTGGAAACTTTAATCTTGCTATCACAGGTTTAGTTTTAAAGATTAGCTTTTTGGTCATAGATTGATATTGAAAAGTAATAATATTGCTAAAATAATGTTTGGTTTGGAACAGCCCTACTTAATTTGCCCTTATTCTCTCTCCTTGGATCATTGCTCATGGTCTAATTGCAGCTCCTTTTGCTTCTTACTGTGTGTTCCCATCCATTTTTTCTACAGGCAGACTTCAGCTAAATGCACAATTCTATCTAAATTTCATGAGTCTCTAAGATGAGTCTCTTAAATTCAGATTGTGATGATTGAATGAAATCCTTTGTTTCTTGCTTGCGTAGTCTCCCCTCCACACCAAAATTTCTACAAATAATTAGTTGTGGTTTTTTTAAACTATTATTCTAATATATTCAAGCTCAATGAGTTCTAAGGCCCAACTGAAATATTATTTTGGATCTAGGAAAGCATTTATAGCAGGATCTGCTTTCATGTATGAAGACAGATCATCCTAGTATTGCTAATACTATTAATTAAAATGCTATCAGATATGTAATATTTGAAGGAGACAAATGGAAGGACATTTTTAAATAGTCCCCTAGATTAAGCCTGTTGGGCTCAGTCTTCATAAAGCCAGTCACATGACACATATTTAGAGAAAGAAGAGCCAGGAGTGTGGATTTGGTACATATGTCATCCTATAAAATTACTGTCAAAAGGCAAGATGAGAATTACAAAAAAAATGCACCAAAATAATTTCAGAAAACAGTTATCTCTCCCAAGATCCTAGGCAGTCACGATAGAGCTTCCTGGCAGCATAAAGCAGCGGGAGCCAGCTAATGAGGCAAGTCATCCGTTATCATTGCTGTGCTTAGCCTGATTTAGTTATCTGAATCAAAATGACAGATTCAGGAGGAAGGCTCCTGGGAACTTGACTGAAAATGTTATGTTGATGTAACCATGCATTGATCAGTCTAGCAGCTGGCTTCTTAGTCTCCATGCCAACAATAAAAAGAAACAAAAAATAGGTTAAAGGGCATGCTTTAGGAAAACGGATAGTGGGCAAGATATTTTCTTTATAAACAGGCTGAGTTAAACATTGAAATAAGCTTCATGCCCTGACCAACCTAGGGCTTCTCAACACATAAGAGGTTTTATAAAGTAATTTCAGCTTGTCAGGAACAATTTTCCTCTTTCCCTTTAGGATTACTTATAACTTTAGCTTTTGCAACTATAACCCATGTTATTGGCAGCCTATTAACTTTATTCCAGTGTGAAAACTGCAAGAATTAACTCTTTCTGTCCTTTCCTAATCCTGTGCTATTCTCCAAAGCCTGTAGTAGACAGATGTTTTTATAGTACATTTGACATGCTAGGCATGGATTTAAGAAGCTTGATAAAAGAGGTACTAAAAATAAGAAAAAGAAAGGATCCAAATTACCTGAGGGGAACACATGCTGTTGACAAATAGCTCTGTCTGCTAACCCTCAGTTTGAGAAAGATTTTTGATATTTTTGATTAGTGGGCTAGACAGATTTTTCTTGTCGTGGGCAAACTATCAACATTCCGAAAATAGCATAAAGGGTGCATTAAAAGCCACATATGATGAAGAAAAGATTGCTCTTCTAAAGATAGAATAGCTCATTGCCCAAACCTCATTCAGTCAGTCAAAGATATCAGAATTGAAAGTGGCTTATAAAAGAGAGGTTTGGTGTTTTTTTTTTTTTTTTGGACATATGCACACGTTGTCATTATAGGACATGAACAGAACCAAGAATAGAGAAACCCACACCCACATTCTTCCATTTGATGTGCCTGGTTTATTTTATGCTAAAGAGTGCAAATATATAAAACATCTTTAACTACTCCCCTCGAGTCATTTAAGTTGATTTGGGCATCACATTAGGATTTAACAATTTTCTAAACTGATCCAATTTAATGCTTTTTTAAAGACATAGCTTTCTTGGTCTTTCAAGCAGCCTTTCTACACCTCTAAAACAAAGTGCCCAGCTGTATAAATGAATGAAATAAGGACCTGCTGGAAGCCAAAATCCTAATTTTAACCACATGCTGGAAAAAAGGAGAATTTATCTGTTTTTTCAAGTTTTTTCTTCTCTCTTAAATGAGAACTCTCCCTTTGTTGGTGACTTTTCTCTGGACTGCTGATTCAGTATTTAGTCTAGGCTGAGCTTAGTTATAAGTATTAGCAGGCAGTACTTCATCTATTACCGCATCTTTCCAGGATACTTGTAGATCCTGACTTCCCAACATCAGTCATAGGTCAGCAATCTTCCAGCTGTCCTCTGAAAACCCCTAAAATTATTCAGACTTTTGGGAAAATACCAGGGCAACAACAGTGGTCTGATCAAAGCCTGAGGTTGTACAAGTAGGACCTGGGGGGGTTATATTCTGCATTCTGCTCCGAGCACAGATTTATTCTGATGGTCTGTGTTGACTGCTGAAGCCCAGTTCCTCAGAGTCCAGTTCCATCCACATGCTTTAAGAAAGATCCATGCATCCCTTATTATGCAGATCAGGAAGAAGAAGTGAGAAATCTCATCCTGCTACTGTACATTGGTTAGACTTTTAAAGTCCTGCTCATCTCCTGTCAAGTTCATGATGTTTTCATTGTTCTTCTTTTCTTTTTTTTTCCTCAGTATTTTTAACTTGCTGTTTACCTTCCTGAAACTCTTTTACTCAGGTTTTAAAATAAAATTCCCCTACTTTTCCCTTGGAATTCACTGTGACCTAAGGCCTTTCTCAAGAATACTTTATAACATCTATACAATTTTAAAAATATTTATTAAGCATATACTCAGGGAGGGAACTGAGAAATATTGTTTGGTTCCTTGCCCACGAAGAACAATCCATCAAATGAGCTAAGAACCATATACGATAAATTATGATAAGGAAAATATACAATAATGGGAAGAATAAGATAAAAGATATCATAGCTGAGTTCCCCTTGGAGGTTATTGAAACCAGGAAACATCAGTGCAAGGTTCAAAGTAAAGTAAACAATCCGTGGGTGTAGCTGATTCTCCTTGGAGCATATCACACAATGCAATGAACTTGAGCTCCTGCTAGGAAGCATTCAGTTTCAGGTCCAGGAGGGTCTGCCCCAGCTGTAGTTGTCCAGCTAGCAATGAGGGAAGGCATAAGTACAATGTTGCATACCCAAAGCTCCATGGTAGCCTTTAGAGGAATTCTTAATTTTTGACAGATCGTCAAATAGTAAAATTTTAAATTTAGATCTCTTCTTGTCTTTGATTTTTATAGGAGAAAGAGGTCTCTGAACCGCAACAATTCCTTTCTTTAGCCTTCCATCAGATGATTTCTAAGGGAACACTTCATTTTCTATTTCTTAACACCATCTTCACTTCCCCCATTCTGTTGTCTTCCCTAATTCCTTTCTACACAATCTGTAAAAACAATAACAAACAAGCTTTGTCTTTTCTTTCTATGAAAGATTAATAGATTTATTCCTCTTGGAGTTGCTAGTCAATGATAAATTAAAGATCAAGCTGAAAAATTGTTGGAATATACACATTTTGAAAGAATTCTAGCTGAAATCTCCACAAATATCAGCAAGTCCAAAACAATCCAAGCCTTCAATAGTTATGATTTCACACATGGAGATTTTATAGAGCCACCTGATCTCTGCTAGACCAAGATAGCTATGAAGACTTCATTGTCTTACCTTGACACTAATGATCTAAACACTATACAGAAAGCACACCACCCAAAACACAAAATAGACTAATCGATACTGGTCAAGTGAAATTTGAATTCCTGTTTAGTTTTTAGATTTATTCTACAGAGAAACAAAGCTATCAAAAGCTCAATGAAAAACATTTGGATTTTCAAACATGAACAGGTTAAAGGACTTCTTATTTATAAAACAAGACAAAAAACAAAACAGGCAAAATAAATGAGGAGCCAGTTTGATTTATAAAGGGTAAGAATACAAGTACATTTCCTGCTAGATAAGAAACCTCCAGCAGAATATATGCAAACTGTTAAGGCAGAATATTCCAGATCTGGAGAATAGCTGCCCAGTGTTTCTTTACCCCTTCTCCCCCTTCCTCCCTTCCTTCCTCCCTTCCTTCCTTCCTTCCTTCCTTCCTTCCTTCCTGTTCTTTCCTTTTTCTCCCTCTCTCTTTCCCTCCCTCCCTCCTTTCCTTCCTTCCTCCTTTCTTCTCCCTCTCCTCCACCTCTCTCTCTCTCTCGTTCTCATTCTCGCTCTCTCTTTTTTATTTGTTTCACGCTTTATTAAGAACAATCAGCTGAATCTCTTCTGCTATCGCATTATAGCCAGCCTAGATAAGGACAAAAATATTCCAGTGAATACTTGATACACTCAAGCTCAGTTTTAGAGATTCTGGGTTTTCAAATATGATAGTAACTGAAAGAAGTATACATTCCATCTGAGTTTTTCAGGCTAGAGGTTTTGAGAGAAATCAGAGTAGCCTCTTTCCATGTTCCCAGTGCCAAAATTTACAATGATTCAAAACAACTTCCCAGGTGTCACGGTGCTAGACTGAAGTCCAGATGGATTTAGACATATTTTCTACAGATAAGGCATTGGTCAAAGAGAAAAGGGACAGTAATATATGACACAGGATGGGAAATTTCTGAGAGGGAGAATACTATGGGCACATGTGTTGCTTTAAAGGCAAAAAAAAAAAAAAAAAACCTCTTTGACATCCTCAGATCACATATTTTAATCTGAAACAAATGCCAACAAAGTCATTAAGACTTTTCCAGCGACTTAGAGTGGCTACTATTTTTCAAGTTTTGGTAGTATTCCTGAGAAGAAAGAGCGAGCTTCTTCTATTCAGCATTCCTTCTCCACAGAAGAAAAACCTGAAGTCCTCAATGAAGCAACAGATGATTATAATCTAGGTTTATAGATGCACAGATGTGCTTTAAGCCAGTTAGCTATTTTATATTGTCGTAATCTCAAAGGATATCAAATTATTCTACTATAGATTTGATTTTTTCACTTAGTAATCTTTACATCCTTTTCTTTCTTTTATAGAACTCTTGTATAGAATACTAACTAAAGAGTTCTTATAGAACTCTTACCTTAGAGCATCAATAAACCCTAATGTAACAGAGAAGTGCTTATTGAATTAAACAGGAACATAGCTGTTCATTCCCTCTTTTCTATGATTTTGCATGGGGATACTTGAAGTTAAGTCTGAATTTATTCCCTATCACCTTCTCCAAATGCTAAAAACGGCAATATTCTTTCTGCAAGAATATATTCAGTTGCAACTTGAATCAACATCTAATTTTGTGTATGATTGCTTAAATATACTGCTGACTTGGACTTTCTTTCTGTATGCTAGCCACTCCTTGTAAAAAAGTAACATTTGTTTTTCTTAAATTGCTCCCGTGCTTGTTAACTCCTCAGATTCAATCTAAGAATTCATGTTTTATATTCAGTATTTTAAGAGGGGAAAGGAAAAACGTCTTGACAGATTATCTTTCCTTGGAGGATTTTAGTTTAAGTCTTTATGCAAAAAGAATACTAGATTAATGATAACTGAAAAGTAAGGAACATTCTTTCTGTCTCTGAGTAGTGAAAATGACATGATAGCATGTGGTGTTATGTAGACTCCTCAAATCCCAGCAGAATTTCAAAGACTTGAAGCCAGTTGTGTATTGCTTTTCCTACTGCATGAACGTCATTTTAAGTATTCAAACTTGATGATACTCTACTGAGAAACACCGTTTTAAAGCTTTCTTTCATCCTCATGGGTGAAAGAACTAAAATACAGCAAAGAGAAAAAAAAAAAAAACATTTGGGGAAAAATCTAGAGCCCAAATTGTACTGCAATATTATATTATATTATATTATATATATATATATACACTATATTATGTTTTAAAATAAATATTTCACACATTTTTATATTTATATAATTACAAATAAATTTATATATTCGGTCAGAGCCCTAGATATTTTGAAATATTATCTAGCTATTTTAAGATAAGTCAACCTCACACAGCAAGCTTAGCTGTTGGTTTTCATCTTACACAATGAATATGACTAGTTGATAGTGGCTAGTGGAACACTGAGTTGAGAAGTCATTTAGGGCTTATCTGTGTTCTGAAAGAAATGGTTTCAAACACCAGTTATCTTTCACTTTCTACCTACCTGTTAAAATTACCTTCTGATTATGTTTGTTTTGTTTGCCATCAGGCTTAGACCTTGTGATGGTTAACTTATGTGTAAAATTGGCTAGCTATAGTGCCCAGTTGTTTGATCAAATACTTGTCTAGTTGTTGCTCTAAAGATGCTTTTCGGATGTGATTAACATTTACAATCAGTTGACTTTGAGTAAAGAACACATTCTCCATAATGTTGGTGGGCCTCATCCAATCAGCTGAAAACCTTAAGAGCAAAGCCGGAGGTTTCTGGAGGAAGAATCAATTCTTCCTCAAGACTGAAGCATAGATAAACTGCCTAAGTTTCTCACCTGCTCACCTGCCCTGCAGATAGAGTTCAGACCAAAGACTACAACATCAACTCTTACCTGAATTTCTAGTCTGCCAACCTTCCCTACAAATTTCAGGCTTACCAATCCCCACAGTCACGTGAGCCAGTTCCTTAAAATCTCTCTCTTGCTACATATGTGTATATACATATATATAATATGCATTTAAATATATTTATATTTATTTTAAATAATGTAAATATTTCATGTATAATATAAACATATAACATAAATGTATATATAATACACATATGTATATGTGCATATATATTATATATATATGATGTGTTTTTATATATAAACTTTCCTATTGATTCTGTTTTTCCACAGAGCTCTGAATACTACAGCCCACTCCCATGAGCTTTGCCATATCAGTTAATCCTAAACCCTTCAGAGATACTCCTCCTTATTTAAAATCACATTCCTTAGAATTACCTGAAAGACTTATTTTCATCTGATTGCTACCTACCTTTTGATATTTAGCTTCTCATAATCCCAACCTTCATCTTATTCTCTAACATTACTGACTTATTTATTGCTCCCTAAATAAATCAGGTCACTTTATTCATTCCATCAACCAGGAACTGATTGATATTTATTGGATACTATTCACTTGGCAGTTTGTCTGACCCCAGGAGAACAAGGAAAATCAGAAACAATCTTGATTCCCAAAGAGCTTTAAGACTATTAAGAGTATTCTTTTTCCGGAAATGGACTAGAGAGCCAGAAAACCTCCTATTACAAAATAACTAAAATGCTACATAAAATGAAACTTAAAAAAAAAAAAAAACTACATAGCTGAGCTGATGGAGTAAGGAAAATCTCTAAGGCTCTAAAAGAAAATCTCTAAGAAAAATCTCTAAGAGAAAATCTCTAAGGAAAATCTCTAAGAGAGAGAAAAACTAAAAATTAGAGCTGTTAGTAAATGCTAAGATTTTTGCCTGCCTTGGGGAAACTTGCCAGTCACTGTAACTAAGGGACTTGGGAATTAAGGGTTCCACATTCAGGAGAAAAGCCTTGGGCAAATTTGAGGCTGTAATCATAATTGATACCTTCACATGCACCCAGGATATGTGAATAGTGACGTGTTTAGTTAAGAGCTGAACTAAAAAAAAAATCTACTCATTAGGAATGGGAGGTGGGAAGGAAGACGTTTTTTCTTGGCCTTGATCTGAACACTAAGGGGAAAAGAACAAACGTATTTGCAAGTCATCTGCAAATATTCTTACTAGGTTTTGGGTTCTCAGTGATAGTGGAACCCATTAAATGAGATAATAACTTAAGAATCTGTTTCTCTTGCAAATGTCCCAGGATACCTAATGGAAACAAATATAAAAATATTTCTGGAAGGATGGAATCTAGAGCTCACTGTATTTCCAAAGAAAAAGCCCTGAGGAACGTAGAGTCTCAGCATATAAAACATTAACCAGAGTGAGCAAGAGTTTGAAACAAAATTATTCACGCCAAAATGTCATACACATGTATATTAAAGACTATGTAAAACATATTTAATATGATAAAAATAAAAATAAGATGGTATTGAAATTTTTGGGTAAAAAGTCTATCAAATAGCCAGGAAGATGTAAAAATAACTTTAAAATCTTTAAGAAATGACAAAAACAGAGCAGTCACTGACATTAAAACTTCAGTAAATGGTTTAAACAGAAAAATAGACATAGTAAGAGAGAGAATGAATAAATAAGAAGTTAAAACTGTAAAACTACTAAAATTGCAAACATCAAAGAAAAGTAAATGTAAAAAGAGAGGGGGGTAAGAGACATTGGAAAACGAATAAGATAATACTCTCTATATAATAGGACTTCTGGACTGAAAGAATGTAGATAAGAGAGAATAGCTGGGAATTTATTAGAACTAATGCAAGATATGTGCATTCAAATGTCAGAGTCTTGCAAAACTATCAGACATATTGTAGTACAACAACAAAAGAAACATAGCACTTACAAAAATAGAAAAAAATTGCTTACCAAGAAGCAATTAGATTGACAGTCAATTTCTCAATGCCAACAAAAGGAGGTAAAGGAATAATACATTCAAAGAGCTGGCAACCAAATTACCATTTGATGATAAGGGCAAAATAAATGCACCTATAGACAAATAGAAATTTGTAAAATCATTTTGGAAAACTGTTTGGCAATATCTAATAAATCCAAACATAAGCCAACTCTATGACACAACAGTTCCACTCCTAAACGTATACTTGACAGAATGTGTTTCTTAAATGTAGTCCCCAAAGTATATATTAAATAATGTTCCTAGCAGCTTTAGATTTAGAGCCAACATTAATTGAACACTGCTTCAAAACTTATAAATTATGGATTGTTATTGTGTTGTAATATTTTATAGAGGGAATTTACTTTTCTATAATCCACTCCAAGAATTAACCTCGGGGCTTCCCTGGTGGCACAGTGGTTGAGAGTCTGCCTGCCGATGCAGGGGACACGGGTTCGTGCCCCGGTCCGGGAGGATCCCACATGCCACAGAGTGGCTGGGCCCATGAGCCATGGCCGCTGAGCCTGCGTGTCTGGAGCCTGTGCTCCGCAACGGGAGAGGCCACAACAGTGAGAGGCCCGCGTACCGCAAAAAAAAAAAAAAAAAAAAAAAAGAATTAATCTCAAAAAGATTAACATATGAAAGAGATCAGACACAAAAAATATAGAGTATATGAATTTGAAAGCATGCAAAATTACTGTTGGTTATTTTTGAGAAGAAAGGAAGTTATTACTGGGAAGAGGAGAGAACATGTTACTTGCAGAGAGATGGAAATATGTGATTTCTTGATTTGGGTGGTGATAAACAATTCAAACTTTATGAGAAATCATCAATTTGCTCACTTTGCATCTATGCACATTTCTGTAAAATATAATTAATTTCAAAAGTTTTACTATAAAAATGGGGAAAAAATAAAAAAGCATTTCAGCAACAGCAAAAAAACATTGACAAGGTGCTCAGCCTCTCTGGTGAGAAAAAATATATATTTTATTCAGTGCCAAACAATGTTATGTGTCATTAAAGATTAATGGAAAAGAGAAGACAAGAGGGCTTGAGAGACAAAGTATTTTGTCTGGAGAAGCAGGAAAGCAAAGAGTGGTGAAAATTCATTCTTTTAACAAATGGTTTTTAAGCACTCAGACAACAAGTACTCTTCAATGTGCAGAGGAGGCAACAGCAAATATTCTAAGACCAGATAGTCTCATCTCCCTGTATGCATCACTCACTCAAGATGATTTATTGAGCCCATATGCCATCTATGTTCTTTATGGTAGATAGTTATCCAAGTGCTCTTCGTGTTAACTTTGTTATCTACACAGAGCTTTAAAGTAGGTAATACTATAATTGTTTTACAGATGAGGACACTGAGATTCAAACGGATATTCTCCAAATAGGATATTCTCCAAATTAGCTAGTTATCAAGTAGCAAGGACTAAATTTGAATCTATGTCTTACTGGTTGATTTAGTTGCCTTACAGATAATAGATTACTGAATGCTTCTTCTGTGTTACTTATACACTAAGTGTTCTACCTACCAGTATATTTTATTTTTCCATTCATGTTTTCATCTATACACCTATATGTAATAAAGCTATACATATAGGTGTATAATTTTAAAATGAAGAAAGGGATGATAAATAGAATATTTAGAAAAATTATTACTCAAATACAGGAGAATATCGTTAGGGATGAGAACATAAAAAGTTTCAATGGCTTTTATGCTGTGCTGTTTCTTGTGATGTATAACATATAACCAACTTAAAATCTTTTAAAATTTGTATATATAAAATAATATATAATATTATATAGTTTAATATTAATTTAGATATTTATATATTAACATAATATATGCTATAAATATTATAAAATATAAAATAAGATTAATTTAGTGACCTTTAAAATGAAAACTAGGTTTCAATGATTTATTAGATATGGAGGATGAGAAAAAAATGTGATCTTTAGCATTATATAATAACACAGTAGTTTGAGGAAATGGGCAAATACTATTGCTTTATATTAGACTAGTGGCTCTCAAACTTCAGTGGGCATCAGAATCACCTGAAGTGCTTGCTAAACTACAGCTTGATGGACCCCACCTTAGACTTTATGATCATTTTCTCTAGAGTGGAGCCCCAGATTTTGTGCTTCTAACAAGTTTACAGACACTGCTAATGCTGCTGGTCCAGAGACCTCACTTTGACAAATATATCTTTGTACAGTGGTGAACAGATTTGATGATTTGTTGTATAATGTACAGCCTTTGTCTTTATCTAGAAAACCCACACATTTCTTTCTATTATCCACCTAAGTAATCTCTACTCAGATCAAAAGAACCTTCCCTGAGAAGCAGGTCAAGAAGAACCTCTCAGTCTTATATATATGTCTTCTATCCTCCCTTTGAATAATTCCTGTCTTGTTGAAAAATATTTCTTCCCTTTTCTTTCTTTTTTTTTTTTTTTTCGCAGGCTCAGCGGTCATGGCTAACGGGCCTAGCCACTCTGCGGCATGTGGGATCTTCCCAGACCGGGGCACGAACCCGTGTTCCCTGCATCGGCAGGTGGACTCTCAACCACTGCGCCACCAGGGAAGCCCTCTTCCCTTCTCTTTGCTGATATAATGCTCTCTTAACTTACTTCTTGCCAGACCTTTTAAATGTCTTTTGGTTCTGCAGTCCCATGAATCCTTGCTTCTTTCATGGAGATTGTTTTTACTCTACAAAAGTTTTTAGGAGCTCTAATCCATTCCCATGGCTGCAATTAGATTTATACTGTATACAGATGAATTCAAAATCTGTATTTACATCCCAATCCCTCTCCTGAGCTTCAGACTAGTAAAGTGAATTGCTTTCCAGAGATCAGTATTTAGATACCCACAAATACTTTAACCTCAACATTTTCAAAATGGATTTCTCATTTCCTACAACCCCCCACCACACACCACCATACACAGTCTCTAGCCAACATTCCATGCTCTCAGCATTTCATTTCCCCCTTAGTAAGTATCATCACAGCTACTCATGCCAGGAGCCTTGGCATCATCTGTGACTCTTAATTTCTCTCACTTTACAGCCAATCTATTTCATTTTGATTAATTTACCATTTAAAGAGATTTTAAATCCATCTATTATACTTCATCCTTACCGACAGTTTGCTAGTCCCTGCTCCATTATCTCTTCAAAGAGCCTTCTTACTTTCCTCCTGTATGATTTTCTTTTAATCCATTATTCGTAATGAGGTTGTCAGACAGAGTGTTCCTGACGTATAAGGGCCTTTAGGAACAACCTGGTATTCAGAGATCACACCTACTTAAGACTCATGACCAGTTACCTCTTCTTCATATACTTCATTCTCTTACTAAATGCCAGACAGAACATACTCATCTCCACATCCTGGAGTTTTACTGAGATGTATTGAGACATCTTATCACCAGTTTCAAGTTTCCAAAGGAAAAATGCCAGAAGCTCTTCCTAATGCATCTGTCTAAATATAGTTTCTTCTATTACTCTAACCTCCAGAATCTAGTTATTTGTCTTCATAGAATTCATCACAATATTTAAAATTTACTGTGAAATTTAAACATAAACATTTAAATTACATCTAAAAAATAAAAGTCAAATAATATAAACTAATCATATACACATAGAAGTATAATTACTTTCTTAAAATCTTCCTCCACTTCTAGATTATAAATTTCTTGTAGCTAGGAACAATGATTTTTTTCTTTTTGGCTCATTAAAAATCACAAGAATGGGGCGTCCCTGGCGGCACAGTGGTTAAGAATCTGCCTGCCAATGCAGGGGACATGGGTTTGAGCCTTGGTCCAGGAAGATCCCTCGTGCCGTGGAGCAACTAAGCCCATGTGCCACAACCACTACGCCTGTGCTCTAGGGCCCAGGAGCCACAAATACTGAGCCCACATGCCACAACTACCGAAGCCCATGCATCTAGAGTCTGTGCTCTGCAACAAGAGAAGCCACCACAATGAGAAGCTCACACACCGCAACAAAGAGTAGCCCCCATTCGTCGCAACTAGAGAAAGTCCGCATGCAGCAACAAAGACCCAACACAGCCAAAAATAAATAAATTAAATAAATAAATAAAATTGCATTAAAGAAATCCTTAAAAAAAAATCACAAGAATGGTGAGCAAGAGATACACATCTAGGCACTTCAAACTTAAAGTGGAAAACACTAAAGGTAAAGACAATATTTTAAAATATAAAAAAGAGTAAGAAAAAAAATATTTCCACAAAGGAACCAGAAACTGACAATAGAACTATCGATGGCAAGTATAGAAGACAACGGAACAAGATATACAAAATGCTAAGAAAAAGAACTGTCATCCAAGAAGTGTAATCTCAGCTAAAATATCACTTACTAAGGGGAGCATAATACAATCATTTTTCAGGCAAACAAAAAATTTACCATCATTAAAGGCAGCTCTAAAAATGTACATTGGAATGAAGAAATATGATCAGAGTCGCTGGGTCTGAGATACAAAAAGGAATACTGATTTTCTAACAGTAAATTTGTGGTTATATATAAATAATACGACTGTGTAATATTATAGGAATAATGTTTGAATTGTGCAGGTGTTATTTTAATGAAGAACACACTAAATTTGACATTCTGATTCAAATAGTTCAAATGTATTTGGTTGAGGAGGAGGGAAGTTGAGCTACAGTATCGCTCTATACATTTTTATCTTAAACATGAATAAGATAATTTATAAAGTAACCACTCGGTTATTAAAAATTGATCTTATAACAAGTAGAGGGATAAAAGCTTAACAAGACAGTCCTAAAGAAAAAAAGAACTGAAAGAAACCAATAGTAAGAAAGAAATATGGGGCATGGGGAGGATAAGTGGGAGAAATGTGTGAGAGAGAAAATGTAAAAATAGGATGAAACAAATCCAGATATATTCATCAGCATGCCTTTAATAAAATGTCTTCAATAGAGACTGAAGGAGCATAAATTGAGAAATTTGCATATTGGGGTTTGATATAATTTCTCTTAGTCAAATATCAAGTAGACCAAGTGTCAATACGTTAGATTTGATATGCATAGTGTAACTTTCCCTCTCTCTCTCTCTCTCTCTCTCTCTCTCACACACACACACACACACACACACACACACACACACACACACAGGGCAATACACATTACTTTTGGTACCGTAGTACATTTAAGAAAATTGATCACATACTAGGACACAAAGCAAGTAACAATACACTCTAAGGAACTGGTAGCAGACATACTGTATTTACTGACCACAACACTGTTAAATATAATAAATAGGAAAAAGAGAAAAGCAGCTTGTACATTTTATATTTTCATAAAATAAAATATGCATCTAAATAATTTATGGCTCAAGTTATAATAGAAATAAAAAATACTTTTAATTGATAGATTAAAACACTACACACCAAAATATATGCTTTGCAGTTATAGAAATATTTATAAATAAGAGTATAGCCTTCATTAGGCAGAAAGAACAATTGGAAGTGAATGAGCTAGTATCCAACTTAGAATTCCCCAAATAAGGTAAGAAGTAAAGAAAGAGATCTCACATATCATATGGAAGAAAGGAAATAAGAACAGAAATTAGTGAAGCAAAAATGATATATTAAAGAAAATCAACAACATAAAAACTTGGTTCTCTGGAATTAAAATTAACATTGAGAAAATTCTCATATAAATAATCACTTTAAAAGATACAAGGCTGGGCTTCCCTGGTGGTGCAGTGGTTGAGAGTCCACCTGCCGATGCAGGGGACATGGGTTTGTGCCCTGGTCCAGGAAGATCCCACATGCCACGGAGCGGCTGGGCCTGTGAGCCATGGCTGCTGAGCCTGCGCATCCGGAGCCTGTGATCCACAACGGGAGAGGCCACAGCAGTGAGAGGCCCACGTACCACAAAAAAAAAAAAAAAAAGATACAAGGCAGAAGATAAATATTGGAAAAATTGTAAAAAGCTTAAAGCACACTTCTATCAAAGAAAAATGATAGAAATATTGTGAATAGTTTTGTGTCAATACATTACAAAATTAGGTGAAATGAGACAGCTTTGAGAAAATGTAAATCATCAAAATATACTCAAAAAAGTATAATATATAAATTTCCTATTACTCTCAAAGAGACAGACTCTGTAGCCTGGATGAGATTAAATGCAAATTCTTTCAAATTTTCAAGAAGCAAGTAATTTCAGTCTTACATAAAACAAAGTAAATACTCTCCAACTTATATTCTGTTACTGACATAACCTTGGTACCTAAATCAGACAAGGACACTCATAAATATAGATGAAAATACTTAATAAAATATTAACTTGAATAATATAACCCATATGTATATAACAGTGCATAATGATCAACTGTTTTATTTCAGATAAGCAAGGTTTAACATTAGAAAATTTGTTCATGACGATGAAATTGAGAGACATATGTTACAAATTTTAAAATAGAATTAAAAAACAAATTCTAAGCCAGAAGAAGATATTATAAAAATTAACTGAAAAAGATTTATATTCTTTATGTATTCTCATCTATGAAAAAATAGAAAGAGAAACCAATAGAAAATGTCTCAAAATGCATAAAAATAACTTGCACCAAAAAGAAACAAAAATGTTCCATACATATATACAAATGTTTAAATATATTATTATTTAAGAAAATTCAAAATAAGGTGAAATACAATTTCATATTCACCACACTGGCAATATTAAAATAAGTGCCTTTTAGGGGAATGTGGATGAGGAGAAAAAACAGTTCTCTGTATTATCTTTGAAAATTTTCCTTAAATCTAAAATTATTCCAATATAAAACTTTATTTAAAAAATTAGTATCTATGGCTTTCCTGGTGGCGCAGTGGTCAGGAGTCTGCCTGCCGATGCAGGGGTACGGGTTCGTGCCCTGGTGCGTGAGGATCCCACATGCTGCGGAGCGGCTGGGCCCGTGAGCCAATGGCGGCTGAGCCTGCGCGTCCAGAGCTTGTGCTCCGCAACGGCAGAGGCCACAACAGTGAGAGGCTCGCGTACCGCAAAAAAAAAGAAAAAAAAATAGTATCTAAAACAATTCCTGGTACACAGAAACATTTGATTAAAGGTAACCTGAGTCAGATTGGTATTTTTCAAGAGTTTATTTGAGCATACATCAAATGGAATCAGGCAGAATCAGACCAAAGCTGGTTAGGAGCCCTCCACCAACAGGAGCTGGGGAAGCGGTTTTTATAGAGAAAACCAGAAGCAAAGTAAGGAAATTATTTGGTTGACAATAGCTTAAGCAGTTGCCTTATTTGGGAAAGCCTAGGTGTCTTTTGTGATTGGCTGCTCTTAAGTTTCCTTTTCTCAGATTCATGTGCATTGAATCTGAGTTAGGATTTGGTTGGCTTAGGTACACTATGGAGGCATTAGGGCCTCTTTGTTTAATTACTTTAACACATTCAATAAATATTGTTTCAACAAGAAATGTGCTACTGAGGAGGTGGCATAACATTCACTAACACAAGTCTACATGTAGTATAAATTGGTGCAATCACTCTTACAAAAATATTATCTAATACTGGCAGACCTTGTTTTATTGCTCTTTGCTTTATTGCAGTTCACAGGTACTGCATTCTTTTTTACAAATTGAAGGTTTGTGGCACCCCTGTGACGAGCAAGTCTATGGGCACCATTTTTCCGACAGCATCTGCTCACTTCATGTCTCTGTGTCACATTTTGCCATTTCTTAAAACCCTTAAAAGTTTTTCATTATTATTTTATTTGTTATGGTGATCTGGGATTAGCGATCTTTGATGTTACTGCTAAGACTTGCTGAAGGCTCAGATGATGGTAAGCATTTTTTAGCAATAAAGTATTTTTAACGCATGTACACTGTTATTTTAGACGTAATGTTATTACACACTTAATAGACTATAGCTTATACATAACTTTTATATGCACTGGAAAACTAGAAATTCATGTGACTTGCTTTATTGGGATATTAGCTTTATCACAGTGGTCTGGAACAGAACCTGCAATATCTCCACGGTATACCTATAAATTTGAACATGTACATACCTTAAGGAGATTACAGTTTCAACTTGTGTGTTTCTTGAAAGTGTGTGTATATGCATACCTCATATTTTATATTTATTCATGTACCTTGAATATATAATATATATGGAATATTATATATTAAATACATCATAATTCTTAAGAATATATTATAAATCATATATTGTCTTATAAGCGATAGAATCTACTAATAATTTTTGGTACATTCAAGTCAACTATTTTATTACATTGAATAATGAACTCCAGGTGCATGTTTTTGCATGCACAAATACCCCAAAATTACTCTTGTGAAAAATAAATAAAGGATATAGCCAGTATGAAACCTTTATGATAATATTTTTGAAACAGGCAAAGTGAACAATGCATTACATAGGGATACATAAAAAGTTGGTAAGCTTATATGTGAAAAATATGGGCATAAATATTTCAGGATATTCGTTATCTAGAGGTGGAGGGTTGGGGTTATACAATCAGCAGAGGCACAGAGTGAAATTTAAAATATCTAGTAATGTCCTATTTCTTAAGCTGTGTGATGGGCACAGAGCACAAGTATTTATTTTGATATAATACACGTATACATTCATAAGTATGATATTTTGCACAATAAAGTCATCATATTTAGCAACAATGAGTAATTTTTTTGGTCCCATGCCATATTTGGGATATACTTATATAAAAGATGTATTCATAATTTATCTGAAATTTGAATTTAACTGAGCATCCTGTATTATATATGGTAACCCTATTCACAATGACTATTACGTAAAAGTCAACTAGCTGTGATATATTGCTCTTATATCTGGCAACCTGATAAAGTTTTGCATTATTTCTATTTGTTCCTAAGTTGATTCATTTGACTCCCTTTTGTTTTCCGTGTAGATTTATACCATGAATATCCACCTATTCTTTTCCAAAATTTATGTTTCTAATTTTATTCTTTTTAATACATTGATTATTTCAACAAGTAAAAAATTAGTAGTAATTCTAGCTTGGATCATATTGTCTTTGTTCTTCACTTGAATAGAATTATTTAATTAGTTAATGTTTCACCAACAAGGAAATGTTCCTTGATGTATAGTGATTAAAGGAAAAGAAGCTGGAAGTAAATGACCTAGGTCAAAATCCTACATCATCCCATATAGTGATGACATAAGCACGAAGTGGACAGCATTTTGGAAATATCCTGGAGGTTATACTGGTTAACCTTTTAGAGGTGCTGGTTTGAAACTTAGTCGACTTCAAAAGAGGAAACAGAATATGAAAAACAAAGGAAGGAACAAAAAAAGAAACAAATTTGTGGGTTTGATAACTATAACTTCAAACCAACAGTTTAAAAAAATTGTGGTTCAGTTGACCTGTTGTTTTTCCCAGTGACCCTGTAACAAGTGTAAATAAATGGCTCTAACTTCAGAGATCCCTGTTTGTTTTTTCTGTATTTATATATATTGTAAAGACTGGCACACATACTTTGAAAGATGAGGGAATCTCTTATCTTGACAGCTTGTTACTTGACTTGGGATTGTTGTGATTCCAACAGCTATGGACAACTGAACCATTCTCCCTGTTACTTTTGGCCACTAAGGAGTAATGTGCAACAGTCCTGGTCATGTGTAGGAATGTGCAGTATTTGTATATAATACATTATTCTTTTAATAGGCAGCTGGCTTTAATTTACTTTATTTAGAATTTTATTTGCATTGAGGCTTATAAATGAGATTGATTTAGAGTTTCCTTTTCCTTTTCTCTTCTTGTTTAGTTTAGTATCAGGGTTTTGGAAAAATATTTTTAAAATTATATTATTTTCCCAGAAGGTAGTATGCTATGCATAGTGTAAAAGTTGGAAATATTCTCTTCTTCTGGGGGATGGTTGGGGGGAAGTTCATGTATGTGTTCGTCCAATATTACAGAGCTCCAAACTATTAAATACTGTTGGGTATTTCTTATTTCAGTTATTTAAAATTGAATGAATCTACAGAAAATAGACATATACACATATCAAACTTTTTTTTCAATTATTATTTGCAAATGTCATTTTAAATTTGGCATTCTGCTACACTAGGGATATATTAGTAATTCAGAAGCTCCATGAAAATAAATTCTGTAACTACCCTAAGAACAAATGTATTTGAAGTTAGCTGTTACTTCTTAATGTTATCTTCTCTATGTGTTATACAATCTCAGTGGACCACTAAACATTTGAGAAGTTGGGTTTTTCTATTTATTCTATCTTACTGAAACTGAAAGAAAAAAAAAGTGACTTTGTGGACTACATTGGGAACTGAAGTTTTAGAAACAAATCTTTAAAAGATTTTATTTAAACTGAATGAATTTTTCTTTTTCTCCTCTCTCCTATCTTTTTCTCTCCAAGCCCATTCCCCAGAATTCTAAAGGACTCATTTTTAAAGTTGTAATAGAATATCCCTGGGGTAGTGAGAACTTTTGAAAGCTTCTAAATAAAGAAACAAACCTTTGGACTGAAAAAGAGAGAATGTTTAAATTCTTTCTCTCACTTACATGACCCCTTGAAAGGTTCCCTTTGGAAAAAACAGCAGGATTTGCAAGCTGCAAGAAACAACATTGTGCCCTAAGGGTCAGTAACTTTATTCCATGGATAGAATGTTTCAATTTAATGGGGATTCATTGGCTAGGGGCCTTGTCCATTGATAGCCAGCTTGGTGTTCAGTGGCAGATCCTTGGAGTACAAAAAAAAACACTCTAAAGAATCATAAACATATGGAATCATTACATCAGGGTTCACTTAAATGTATTTATTTTTCAAGTTGGCAGTGTCTGGTTACCATTGTTACAAATATCAACATTAAATAAAACATCTTTTGTTTTATTTTAAATTTTATCATGGCTTATTCCTTATTTGTATTCTTCCATTTACTTTTATTTTCCATCTACATTGTGAACTGTTTCCACTTTTTAAGCCAGTTTTTTTACTTTGCTTCTTTATTTTGGCTAAAATATTATTTCTTTAAGGTTTTCTGTAATTTCCTTCCTTCCCCTTCTTATGTCTTGCCATGTAAGTTTTATTTGCTCATTTTCTACAACTTAGGTATATGTTTGGAAGACTTTAATTGGCTGATTTAAATTTCATTGCAAAGCTGTATCTTCTAAACTATCAAATTTTACTTTCTAGTTCAAATTATACAAGATAATGATATATGACATAATTTTAGTAAGGACCAATCTGTTTCATGATTGGCCTAAAACCACACTTGCTTTTAATTAAAACATTGCAGAAGCTGTTGGAGAATTTATTTTAAAAAAATGTTTCTTAAACACATTATTTTCACAGAATTAAAATTTATATTATTCCAGTTTCTGTAACATTCAGGACTCCAGTTACAAAAACGGTAAAAGAATTCACTGGCTTATTTTTTCCCAGCATTTCTTCACAGGAAAAAAAAAAAGAAAACACATTATTTTTACAGAATTAAAATTCATATTATTCCAGTTTCTGTATCATTCAGGACTCCAGTTACAAAAATGGTAAAAGAATTTATTGGCTTATTTTTTCCTAGCATTTTTTCACAGGAAAAAAGAAAAAGAATTTAAAAAAAGAAAAACTAAAAACTCACATTCCCCTTGATATTTAATTTCCCTTCATATGTATTACCAATAAAAAAAGTTCATAAGACTTATATAAATAATTATCAACTCATGTAACCAGCATGTTTTAGGTAGCCTAGACATTTTAGGATTTCTAAATCTTAAAAGAATGATACAGGTGGGTGCTTTACAATGTGTATGCAATTATTTGAAATTTAAACCTCAAAGGAGGCCATTACAATATGACAGGACGCAACGATTTCCAGTCATGATGTGTTCCTAAAATCTTTCCAATTTGATTTAATAAACAGTGGTTGGAATGTTTTTAAAAAGATGTTAGTTTTAAAAATCAATCATAAAAATGGCCACTTAGGGCTTCCCTGGTGGCGCAGTGGTTGAGAGTCCACCTGCCGATGCAGGGGACACAGGTTCGTGCCCCGGTCCAGGAAGATCCCATATGCCGTGGAGCAGCTGGGCCCATGAGCCATGGCCGCTGAGCCTGCGCGTCCGCAGCCTGTGCTCCGCAACGGAACGGGAAAGGCCACAACAGTGAGAGGCCCGTGTACCGCAAAAAAAAAAAATGGCCACTTAAAAATTAATCTAGAAGATGGTAGAATAGGAGGCCCCAGATCCTCCTTTCCCTAAAGGAGACACCAACTCAACAGCAATACATGGACCAATTCCTTTTGTGAGAAATTCAGAAACCAGGTAAGAGGCTCCTGTAGCCAAGGCAAGCATGAAACTAGTATTGCCAAAGCCAGTAGGAAAATGTGTGGCACTCATTTGCCATAGCTCCTCCTCCCAGGACAGCACAATCTAGAGGAAACTCTCAGCTCCTGGCTTCTTCCTGGGGAGGGAAAGGCAAGACTGAAACATATGCTCAATGTTCAGACTTTTCAGGGGACAGCCTGAGGGACTGGTTTCTGTCTTGCCTGCTAACCAATGATAAGAAAGCGTGGTAGGTTAGAGGCCACTGAGAACAAAGGCAATACTTTGGACTAGCACATATTCACTCACCAAAGTTCCTCCCCCCAGCTTAGCATATAATAAGTGGGAGAAAATCCCCAACTCCAAGTTTCTCCCTGGGGTGGGAAAGTTGGAGCACATGTTCAAGATGCTGACCAAGAGACTGGTTTCTGCTTCACTGATTTAGAGCAATGATGTGACCCAGCATACTATGGAAGCCTGGGGCCACTGAGAACAAAGAAAGCTGGGCAACTTGTTGCAACTCCAGAGAACCTGTGGTACCACAGACACTAGAGGGAACAACAGATTATGAGCACCTAGAAAAAAATAAACCAGTAAATCTCTAATTGGGAATTTGCACACACAAGTGCAGAGAATCTACTCCATTCAAAGAATAGCTTTGAGAGGCGCCCCCCCCCCCCACAAGGATCTCTAGCTGTGCTGATTGATGAAAGCCTTTCTTTGTTTAAAACTAGTTTGTGAAGACTGGGAGAGGTGGCTTTTTTTTCAAATGCACAGATCTCAACACAAAGTTACAAGGCACATGAAGAAACAGGGAAATATGGCCCAATCAAAGGAACAAAATAAATCTCCAGAAACTGACTCCAAAGAAAAGGAGGTACTGAATTACCTGACAAAGAATTAAAAATAGCTATATCATGAAGATGCTCACTGAGCTCAGGAAATCTATGCATGATCAAAATGATAGTCACAACCAAAATACAGAAAATGTAAAAAGAACAAAATAGAAATTTTGGAGCTAGAGAATTGAAAAATCCACTAGAGGGTTTCTAGAGCAGATTTGATCAAGCAGACAAAGGAATCAGTGAAATTGAAGAGAGGTCATTTGAAATTATCCTGTGGAGGAACAACAACAACAACAACAAGAAAGAATGAAGAAAGCCTAAAGAACTTATGGGACACTCCTTAGCCAACAAATTATGGGAGTCCCAGAGGGAGAAGAGAGAGCGTAAAGGGCTAAAAGCTTATGTGAAGAAATAATGTCAGAAAACTTTCCAAATCTAGGGGAAGAATGGACATTTGGATATAAGAAGCCCAATGGAATCCAACTAAGAAGAACCCAGAGAAATCCACACCAAGACAAAGAACGAATTTTGAAGGAAGCAAGAGAAAAATGACTCATCACATCCAATGGAATTCCCATAAGACTATGAGCAGGTTTCTCAGGAGAAAACTTGCAGGTCAAAAGGGAGTGGGATGATATATTCAAAGTGCTGAAAGATAAAAATTACCAACCAAGATACTATATCTGTCAAAATTGTTCTTCAAATATGATGAAGAAATGAAGACTTTCCTAGAAAAACAAAAGCTGAGGAAATTCATCACCAGTAGACCAACCCTATAAGAAATGCTGAAGAGAGTCCTCTAAGTTGAAACAAAAGGTGCTAGACAACATGAAAGCATATGAAAGTGTAAAGCTTGCTGATAAGATCTGATAAGATAAATACATAGAGAAATACAGAACACAGTGATATTGTAATGGTAGTGTGTTAACCACTTCTAATTCTGGTATAGAAGCTAAAAGACAAAAGTATAACTATAACTCTAAAACAAATTAATGGATATACAATGTAAAAAGATAAAATAAGTGACTAATAATATAGAGCACATGTGGGGTGGGGAAGAAGTAAACCAGTGTACTTTTGTATGAAGTTGAAGTTAAATTGTTATCAGGTTAAAACTGATTGTTATAACTATGAGATGTTTTATGTAAGCCACATGGTAATATGTTGAAGAAAATACCTACACATGATATTTTTAAAAATAAGGAAGGAATCAAAGCACACTACTACAAAAAAATCAACAAAACACAACGAATGAGAGCAAGTAGGAAAATAGGGACAAAGAGCTATAGGACAGATAGAAAACAATTTACAAAATGGCAATAAGTTTGTCCCTCTCAGTAACAATTTTAGTGTAAATGGATTGAACTCCTCAGTCATAAGACATAGAGCCACTGACTAGATGGAGAAAAAAAAAACCAAGATCCAACTAAATGCTATATACAAAAGACTTGTTTTAAATTTAAGAACTTACAGAGGCTGAAATTGAACACATAAATATTCAAAATCAAAGTGTCAGCAGAACCATGCTCCCTTTGAAATCAGTAGAGGGAGAATCCTTCCTTATCTCTTTTTAAAATCTGGTGGTTTGTCAGCAGTTTTTGGCATTCTCTGGCTTTTAGATGCATCACTCAGGTCAAATGGCCATCTTCTCTCTCTTTCTATTCACATTGTCTTCCCTCTGTGCCTGCTCTCTGTGTCCAA
Organism: Stenella coeruleoalba; assembly: GCF_951394435.1. Classification (NCBI taxonomy): domain Eukaryota; kingdom Metazoa; phylum Chordata; class Mammalia; order Artiodactyla; family Delphinidae; genus Stenella; species Stenella coeruleoalba. Next base: position 67,606,268 of record NC_137158.1, on the reverse strand, counting down.
AATTCCTTCTTTTATAAGGACACTAGTCATACTTAATTAGGGCCCATAATAATGACCTCATTTTTACTTTGTAAGCAATGTTTTTTAATATGAATCTGTTCCCACTGCTACAAAGACAATGATATCGATAAAGAATTGTCAGGTTCCCTTACCAATCAGCCAAAATCCAATCAATCATTAATATCTGAATTTCTCACAAGTATCTATATTTTGATTTTCTAATATTCCTTTAGAAAAAGTATTCTTTAAAAGCATTGCTTATGAACTTAATAAGAACAAATTAGGTTTTACTAATTTTGTTTTTCCTAACGTTGCCTCCCTCAATGATTATGCCCTAGGGTTATGATTCTAAAATTTATTAATCAGGTCCCTCCATATTCAATTATCCATCATTCCTGAATTCATTTGTCATATCTTTTCTCAGCCTTCATCTTCTATACTGAGGTTCTAGTATACACTTTTTCAATTTTGATTTTAAAAAGTTTAAGATTTAAAATGTGAAATCAGAGAATAACCTCCATACTGAAAACAATTATAAAAGACTTATTGTTTTCCACTCTTTTCATAAACATGCTATTGGATTTCAGAGTCTTCATCAATGACTAGATTTTGCTTTGGGAATATCCTTTCACAGAATGTGAAATGTACAAAATCAGGCACATGTTATTTTTATCTAAATATTAATTTTTATCCTACTATTTAATTGATAGACTTTCTTGCCTACTCTCTCATTGTACGGTATAAAAATATTCTTTATCAGTTTCTAGTAAAATGTTTTAATAACTTTACTAATTACTGCATCACTGAAATGTACATTTTGAAATATTTCTATTCTATTGTATGTTTAGTTTTGTTTCAGGTCAAAATATCTATGATTTAGAGATGGAAAGATGATTAATTAATTTTCCATTTGTTTGGGGACAGGCCACCATTTATAAAGCAAACAGACAAATCACTTCAAACAGAGAAGACACTCAAAAGCAAAGTGGTGTACTTCTTCAATTGATACCCCATGACCTTTCAAGATGAAAGGATAATAATAGTCATTCACTCAGAGAAGAAAGAGAAAAGTTCTGTGTGCTATTTACAGGGTTTAGAGGTCACTTGGTTATGCAGAAAACAAAATACAATGGAAACTGCAGAAAGCACTAGAGAGAGGATTCATGGCTACATATTTTTCTAAGCTTCCTATTCACTACAAGTTTTCATCTTTTAATAAGCCCCTCTGTTCCCCAAACTAAGGCCACATTCTGTTTATTGTGTGGCTGGGGCCCCCCTTACGTTCAGCTGTCTATCTGTGCCCTCTTTAGAGTGCAAGTAATTGGCCTAAATCAAGAGCCAAATGGTATGTCTAACTCATTCAGCGTTCTGGTGATCATATGACAGAGCTTAGAGAATTTGAGGGAGGTCTCAAACAACAAAGCAGGATATTATTTTCAGTGAAGTCTTGTGGCTATGTGTACCTCTCTTGCAAGAACAATTAGAGTCTTTGTTTCTCCTATGATCCTAAGAGTCAGCTTGACTGTCTCATTGAAAAAACTCAAAGCCTCTGCCATAGCCTTTCCAAAGCATCATGGATTATATAGAGACCATTCTGTATTCAACCCTTCAAAACATATGTTTAGGAAAAATGAGAGATTTCTCCACTCTACTAGTCAGAATTTATTATATTCACAAATGAAGTATAACTATGATGGCAAAATCCTGGTTTAAAAGGCATGAAATAGCTAAAATTTAATAAATGTAAGTTTTATCTTAAACCATTCAAAATGCAAATTTTGGAATTGTGAGTTAAGATTTTAACTCATGATTTTATTTGTTCTTAATATGTCCATTATACTTTTTCTATACTAGTTTACCTGCCCACATTTTGAAAATAAATCTGATTTGTATTCAAAGACTTTTTGAAACTACTCAGAACATACTGTTGGGTTTTTCTCAGAGCTGGTGGAACCATATTGTAAGATATAACAGTAAAACTTTAAAGCTACAGTTGGCTTTGGCATATATAAAGGTATTGATTTCTTTTTAAAAAAGGTAAAATTTAACATATCGTATTTAGTAAGTATCAGGGTTAGAAAGAACCTGTGATTGTCACCAAGTACTGCTAACTTATGTTACAGATAAATTTTGACAACTTGTTCAAAGTCACAATTGAGGGATCTAGAATCCAATACTTCTGATTTTTAGCTCAGTATTTTCCCTCATACTTATCCTTTCTCTTGAGCTGGAGAGACATGGTGCTAATTCAGAGTAGAAATTCTTATATTTTCCAAAATTTTATGAAGAGGTTACACATTTCTACCTCCAAGTTAGGTAATCTACCACCATATTCTTGAACCATGGGGGAAAATCACTTCAATTTGCACAAAACCATGAATCAGCAGAGATGGCAAAAGTCAAAGCTTCAGAGTCTCCAGGGCACAGCCTACATGACCACTTCAAATCAAAACTATTCAGCACAGGCTTGACGATGGCATTGTAAATTCATGAGACTATTTTTTGTATCATGTCTTTCATTTTGAAACTATAACCATTTCACTTCCTCAGAAACATCTATCAAAAATTGACTACCTTAATAAAATATCCCACAGTTAGATTTTGAAACTTCATTAGTGCATACATTTAATAAACTTGGGAACAAACACTGTGTTTTATCCTAATGTTCATGACACCAGATCTCCAGGACAAAGAGTAGAAAAAGGAAAACAGACTTTTTTTTTTTTTTTTTTTTTTTTTACTGTAGATCCACACTAACTCAGGGCTGTTCATGTATATGTTAATAAAACTTAGAAGTAATATATTGTAATTGGCCAGAGTTGTAAGAACTTTATGATTGTACATGGAAATCTCTATTTCTTTCTTTTTTTTTTTTTCAGTTTATAAGGAAACAAAAATAACAGTCACTGGATCCTGAAATCTTGCATAAATGATATCCTAATGAAATGTATTATTAAACATAAAATCTAGAAAAATATAGAATAATCTTTTCAAATGCCTTGAATAAGTATCTTAACAATACCTTCCCTGGGCTGAGTTCACTTTTTGTATAAAATGAAAGGACTAGATTAAATCGTCTCTGAGTATTAATCCATCCACCTGATCAAACATTATTATTCTATTAAAAATTGTAAAGTCTATAAAATTGCCACCAGTTGTGAAAACTGCCTTGGTTTCTTATTTATTTTTATTATAAATGTTAGAAAGTGTTACTGGTTTTTCAGCAGAGTCTGATAAAAGTTTTGAAGTCTCTACATCCCAGACTCAGACTTTTCTCTGTAAACACATTTTGTGCAATAAATATTCAAAAATTAAAGACTATACATTTTCAAAATCGTATGTTTAGAGTCCATATATTTATTAGTATGAGACTTTAAAGAAATAATACTTTTTTAAGAGAACTAAAAATATCTAATATTTGAGGTAAGAGAATCAAATATTTATTCCATATAGCAGGAGTCAGCAAACCGCAGCCTGCAGGCCAAATCAAGCCTGCCATGTGTTTCTTGAAATAAAACTTTATTGGAACAAAATAACATTTATGTGTTCAAATATTGTCTATGGTTACTTTTAAGCTGTAATATCAGAGTTAAATATTTGCAACAGACACTGTATAGCCGGCAAAATTTGAAATATTTACTATCTGAAATATTTACTATCTGGCCCTTTACAGAAAAAATTGCTGAACTTTACCAGATATTATAAACAAAGAGGAGAAAAGACCGTGTAATTCAGGTTAGTACTGGAAAATAATGTGAAAAATTATCTATATTTTAACATCCACTGGAAAAACCAGAACTTGTACATAAAAGAATTAATAGTAGTAATTTAGCTGGAAATTAGTTTTAAGGGACTTGTATTGAAGTTGTACTTAAACAGCCAGAACAGCCCCTTGGAATTAATGCTCAGTTTTAGGTTTACAGAATTATTGTAAAGATAGTACAGAGAGTTCCTGTATACCTCATACCCAGTTTTTTCTATTATTAACATTAATGTGGTACACTTGTCATTTAATGTAATACATTAACGAACCAGTATTAATAGATACTTAATATCTAAATTCCCTACTTTATTTAGATTTCTTTAGTTTTTACTCAATGTCCCTTTTCTGTTCTAGGATCCCATTTAGGAAACACATTTAAGAGCCAGATCTCCCCCCTACCCCCTTGGTTATAACTGTTTCTTCCCTTAGTTTTAGACTCCCTTTAGTTGTGACTGTTTCTCAAAGTTTGCTTGCTTTTGATCATCTTGATGTTTTTGAGGATTAGTGTCCAGGTCTTTTGTAGAATGTCTTTATATTGGGATTTGTCTTATGTTTTTCCTATGATGAAATTAGTCAAATGTGTTTTGGGGAGGAAGATCACAAAGGTAAAAGTATCATATCAAGGATGCCTACTATCAGCAGGACATTATTATTAATGTTAACCTTGATCACCTGGCTTGAAATAGTTTTTCAGGTTTCTCTACTGTAAAGTTAGTCTTTTTCTCTCTTTTCTTACTGAACTTAGTGGAAGAAATAATTATGCAGTGCCCATATTTAAGGAGTATGAGATTATGCTTCAGCTCTTTGTAGTAGAATATCTATATAAATTATTTGGTATTCTTCTGCATGGGATATTTGACTATTCTCCCTCATTTGTTTACTTATTCAATAATTGACTTATATGAGTGTAGACTCATGGTCATTTATTTTGTACTTTGGTTTATAAATCAATACTGCTTTCTGGACACACTTTGACTATTTTGACATACTTTGGCACACTTGCGTTATTGTATGTATGTTTGTGTGTGTGTGTGTTGAGCACTTTCTAACTCTCTGATACTACAAGATGTTCCAGATTCATCTTGTATATTTCCTTCCCCTGTCCTATCAGGCGTTTCTCCGAATAGCTCTGGTTCCTTTTACTGGAGAGCGGTATTAGAAACAAGATATGTATGTTAGGTATCCTTCTTACAACTGAAGTGTCATTGCTTCTAGGCCCTCTAAGCTGACAGAGCACGGTTGATATGTGTACACTAATCTGTGTGTATATACCTATTTATAAGTGCTTCTATATGTAACCATCAGTATCTTCAGTAAGCTAAACATGAGTTCATACTGATACTCTCATCCATTACCACAAGGATCCTTCCCACCTATACTCCTTACTTCTCTGTAAATTCCCTCTGCAGAAGTGAGAAACCTGACTCCCTCTATTCACCATCTATTTATTTAATTGTTCAATTTGGTACACATGTATATTGGTTTCAGAAACATAAATCTCCATCCCCATTGGAAGAAACTTTACCAACTAGAGTATAGGGCTTAAGAACATTTTCTTTTGCATTTAGCCTTACAGATTCCACTCATACCCACAGTTATTTAGGACAGCACCTCAATCACCAACCACCCTTAGTAAGACTATTTCATACATTTGTAATGTATGTGGAGTCTTTTATCACATTCTGCATTCTATCCTGGGATCCCCAGACTTCATCAATTATTTTTTTTAATTGCATACATTAAGGTTTGTTTTGTATGCTATTAAGTTCTATTGTTTAAAAAATACTTGTGACTTGTATTCACCATTATATTATCATACAAAATAGTATCACCACCCTAAAAATTTCCCCTGTGCTTGACCTATTCAACCCTCCCCTCTTTCATTCTGTTTTAATGAATAATGCAATGTGATCCAGTAGGTTTATTTTTTGTTCTCTTTCAAATGCAAGATCTTTCATCAATAGACAAATCTCTCATTGTAATAAAGTTTGATACATAAAGGAAGAAAAGAAAAACAGAATTGCATTATCATTGATGCGCTAAAAACACTGACAAACTATGCCAGCCATTCCTGTTACAGTACTAAGAAGGATAGACATAGAGGGAAAACTCCCAGATAGCATAAAGATTACTCATCAGTAACTAAATCTTTATGGCAAAGCAAATATATACAGGTATCAAAAAATCATGAGAATCTTGAATAGACAAAATGGACTTCTGAGTATTGTTTTAGCAGAGTATTGGAATCGATATGGTACTGTCTTGGCTAATTGGCTAATCTACAGGAACAGAGGTGAATTTGTAGGTTTTTATCTGGTGGAGAAGCAAGTAATTTCCATTTGGTAGAAGAGATAGACCAGTGCTTGCTGTTTATAGCCCTGCTAGCCATCATAGTTATACTTCATTTGGGATGCAACCATTTTTGCATCTTACCCAGCAATAATTATAATCCTAATATTTCTTTGTTAACTGTTCTTTGAACAAATTGTAATGTCTTACTTGTTCCTTCGTTAATTAATGAGTAAGACAATTCTTTTATGAGTTTATTTTATATTTGTTTGAGAGTCTTGATTTTATCTTTTTTGAAAATTGTCCTTTAATGGGGTTAAACTGACTATAAATAAGTAAAATATATCATATTTTTGAAATAAATAGAATTAATAACATGAAAAAGAATGCTTTTTTTAAAAAACCTGGAAAATTGTTTTTAAAAATAGCACAGAGCCTTCCTCTCAATTTTGCTGTGAACCTAAAAATATTCTAAAAAATTAAACTCTTTAAAAAATGGTACAAATAATATGCATTTTGAAAATTCCCTTTAATCCAATAATATAACAACAGCTTAACAAACATAAGGAGAAAACCAAACATCAAACCAAAACAAAAGTAAGCTAACTAATAAGTAAAGGCATAGTCAGCAGAATGTGTCTGTGGATGAGAAATGAGAAACACTGAACACTAACGAGGACCAAAGCTACAGACTTCCTGAGCACTGGGAGCAAGAGGATTGGCTCATGCATGGTGAAGGGAGATTGGAGGGGGAGCCAGGTTAAAACACTGAGGCTGAGGGTTTGAGTGGGGCTACTCTGCTGGTGAAAGGGGACCAAACAAAAGATGTGCAACCTACTGCCAGGTACTGTGCCATTTTCAGAAGCTCTGGGCCTAGCTTATTTCTACCATAGCCCTAGTAACCCAGGTGACAATAATTCCTAATCAATCTTAAATTCCTGTTTCCACTTAGAAACCCAAAACAAGTAGAGAGGGAAGAGATATACCTGAGGAAACATGTAGCAGAGCAAGAACAAGAGAAAAAAGCAAGGTACAGGAAAAGGGAGACATATCATAAAATCTTTCCATCTTTTCACCTCCAAATCAAAATTCCAAAATGCACAAAGAAATATAAGGCTGAGAAAGAGAGTCAACAAAATAAAAATAATACATATTGTCACATCTAAGTTAAATTTCTTTTACAGAAAAAAATTGACAAAGAGTTAGTAAAAATATAATGAGGCCTTAGATTTATTTTAAAAATAAATAAATATGAAACAAAAACATCAGAAATGAAACAAAATGGAATTAAAAAAAAGTTTAGAAATCTCAAAATGAAAAATGTAGTCATTGAAATGAACCATAGGATAGATGATATTGTACACAAAGGTAAATTAGTGATCTCAGAAGATTGAACTAAGAGTGGTTGAGACATGAATTAGAAAAAGAATTCAAAGTACAAAGAATGTAGATTAACAAAAAAACACATTCGTTTAAGAGGTGTTCCAGAAGAAGACATTAGAGAGAATGGGCTAGAAGTGATATTTGATTAAATAGTTGTTGAAAATTCTGCAAAGGCAAGAGATAGATCAATGCGTAAATATAGCACTTTGAATGATTATTGTGACAAATAAAAGTAAATCCACATTTAGAATGATTATAATGAAGCTATATAACATCAACAATAAAAAAATTTTCTTAAAAGATAGCACTGAAAAAAATCCCACCTCCCCTTCAAAGAAGGAAAATTACCCATATCACTAGTAATATTTTCAAAATGCTGAAGGAAAATAACTCTGTTGGCAATCAGCAACCAAATATTTATTCCCAGTAAAACTTTCATTCATGAGTGAGGACAAGGTGAGTGAGGATGTTTTCAGACAAAAGCTAAGAAAGTTTATCACCCAAAGACCATCATTAAAATCACCGGAGAAGCCTGTGCACCAGTAGCAAGATACAATGATGAGAGGTATGGATTATAGGCAAAATACTGGCAATAATACTTGATAAAATGTTTTCAGAAATTAATGATAGACTGTAAATATATTTAATAATTACACATATGTATAGTCTATGAAAGCTAAAGTTAAAATATAAACAATAGTATGATGGAGAAAGTTGTTAAGCATGCAAAATTCCCTCTAAATAATTATATTAAACTTAAATATATAATTAAGGAAATATACAAATAAATAGAAATAAAATCTTGTTCACAAAGCAGTCAAGGAAAATAAAGGGTTATAGTGTATTTAATCAATCCTATGGAACATGGGGAAAGAAAAAGAGAAGCACAAAAACAGGATAATAAATATTAAATACAAAATAATAAGGTAGAAATATGTAAAGAAATCAATAAAAATATTTTAAATGCATCTGTTAAAACTTTAATCATATTGGTTTTAGAAAATCAGTTCTATGCTACTTCTTAGAGTCATATATAAAGTAAAAGTGAAAATGAGTATTAAAAATAATAGGTACCAAAAAAATAATAGGTACCAAATAATAGATATCTCATGGAGTAAGGTATTTGTTTCTCATAAAAATAGGTTATCAAAGAGACAAGCATATTTTGCTCCCAGTAGACAATATACGTTCTTTTGAGTGTATATTAAACTAAGTACTAGGTCACAAAAATTTCAACAAATTTCAAAAAATCAATGTCATACAAAATATGTTTTATGACAACAACACAATTAAATAGGGAATGCCATACAGACATAGCTCCCCACCCCAATCACATGTGTCTGGAAATTTAAAAATATACACTTAAATAACTCAGTGGATAGAGATGAAATCAACATGAAAAGTTTTAAGCTTTCGTTAAGCAATTACTTTAAGATAATTGAATGTGTACTCAAAAATTTCAAAATTTCTTGCCTCAAATACATACACAAGTACAAATATTCAGGCCTATTTTTCTTAAAAATTCCAACAGATATTCTAGAATTTTTTCCTATCTGATTCTGGGAAATAAACAAAGCTATCTGATCCATTTTACAAGGCTAACCTTATAACTAAAACCAAAGACAGTACAGAAAAATAAAATCACAAATCAAGCTAACTTACAACTCTCAGATGAAAAATCTGAGATTAAGCAGAAGTAGGTTGAATAACACATCAGGACCAATTACAGTTCATCCAGGAATGTTTGGATGTTCAACATTTAAAAAATCTGTTAAAATAATATATCATATTGATAAAATAAAGAACATTTTAATGATCATCTTAAAAGATACAATTTCACTTTTGATCGAAACTATTTTTTAAATTTTACAAACAATAAAAAAAATTTCCTTAATCTAATAAAGGGCATCTTTTAAATTCTACAGCAAATGAAATACTAATTATGAGAGTAGAAACATTCTCACTAAAATCTGGGATAAGAGAATTATGTATATTATGCGTACAACTATTCATCATTCCTGCACAAGTGAAGAAAATATATAAAGAAACACTAAAAATGAAAAGAAGAATAAAGTCAGTTTTTTTTCACGTCATAATGGTCCACTTAGAAAATGCAAGAGAATGTAAATATATACTATTAGACCTAATGAAAGAGGTTAGTGATGTGCAAGAATTTTTGAAGAAAATTAAAAAAACGTACTGAAGGATAAATAAAGATCTAAATAGAGAGTTGTACTAAATTCAGATTGGAAGAATTGTTAGTGTGACACATTCTCTCTAAGGTAAACTAGAAATCCAATCCCATTTCAAAACTCATTGCAACAAACTAAGTGCCAGTTGTGATCAAGACAGTTTTGAAGAACAAGGATGAAGTGGGGCAATTGCCTGACTTACGGAAAACTATAATAATTACAGTGCTGGTACAGGTGTGGACAAAGTGACTAACAGTGTTGCAGAGAGCACCTAGCATATACTAATGTGCCTTTATAAATCAGCAAAGACAGTATGTGACTATTCAGTACATGGACAATTGGCTAATCATAGGAAAAACAAATAAATTTAGATGCTTACCATACATATTTCTTCTGTACTTTCTACAGTGAAGTTAAAGACATAACTGTCTTTGGAATAAAATAGGAGAATTTATACATGAACCTGAAGTATGAAAATATTTCATATTTATGACAGTTTCAACTGCTGTAGATAAATATTAGTAAAAGCTACTAATTAGCAGTTTTTAATGAAAAAAATTCAGGAGGATAAAAACTGATGTGTGAAGGTGAGACATGACAATGCAAAGTATTGTCATTTATAGATTATTTGATATGATTTAAAACTGGAAATCTTTGGAAGATACTTGATTTAATATCAAGAAGAGTGTTTATGTCAGATTTATACCTGCTTACTATACGGTAACATTTCTATATACAATTATCATAAAAATGACTCATAATTTGACTATAAAAAGTACTACATGCAATATATTAATAAAGTGTTGAAGCTATCCCCTTTGCCACATTTATCTTGATGCTATATATACTATTACTTCTCAAGGAGAAGAATGTAATTCATCCCTATCATTTTAAATCATATATGAAGTCTTTGATAGAAAGCCTCTTAAAGTCCATGTTAGTTTTATTTCTGCATACTTCATAGTGTGGTATTCTTTTGTCAATTTTTGTCCTTAAAAAATGTAAAAGCAGCACTGTACTCAACTACAAAAAATAAATACTACTGGTCAACATAACACTATAAATAAATTTTATAGACAAATTACAATTGGTGGAAGATAGTGTAACTAACTGTCAAATTATGTTTATTATGAAACATTTATGAAGAATTCCTACAGATCTATAAGAGAAGAGCTGCTACAACTCAATAATATTGCCAAAAAATCAAAAGGAGAAACAACCTAATTGAAGAAAGGGGAAATATATGAAAATGAGTTTTCATAAAGTTGGGAAGTGAAAAAATTATAAAGAAAATGTTTGATATCACTAATACTCAAGAATATGCAAATTAGAAATTTGAGATTTTATTTCACATATATCAAATTGGTAAAATTTTAAATCTTTATAACATCAAGGGTTAACATAGATAGAGAGTAACAAGAACTGTTGTGTCCTTAGGAGTATAAATGGACAAAAACATTTTGAGCAAATAATTTCCAAAAAGAACAAAGCTGATGGATTCCTGTTAAGTAAAGATGGTTCAAAATAGAAACAGAAAAGCTAAAGCAGACTAAATTCTCATCTACAAGAAATGTACAAGTAAATTATGCTGTAGAAATCGTGATAGAAAATACTATGCAGAAGTTACAGAATCTGGAGCTACACATATAAAAAAAGGATACATTTCAAAAATATTTTAAAAACCAAGTTGCTGAATGATATGTGCAGGCATTTTTAAAGTTTAAAAACTTGCAAAATTACCATATTTTGTTTGTGAATACATACATTTATAGCAGTCCATAAAATTATACAAATACATCCAAATGATCCAAATCCTATTCATAAAAGTGGTTGCTTATGAGGAGGGATGTATAAGACAATTAAACAAGAAATATACTTTAAAATTTAAGTACAATTCAAAAAGAAACATAGCAAAATGTTATTATTTTGATGAGAACAAAGAATGTGGATGCTTATTTTTAATAACTTTCTGATTATTTGAAATAAGAAATATTAAAATAAATCCCATTGAAGAATACCCTTAAGTATTTATTTAACATTTATGGCAAATAATAAATGGGTAATAATGCAGAAAACAATTTTGAAAATTAATGATTTGACAGTTGCCTAGAAGATGTTAATATTTAACATAAACCTACTGTAATGGAAATGATATAAATGATCTTGACCAAGGAACATACAAATAATTTAAAGGAAGGGGAGGGGAAATCAGAAAGAAATATAGCAGTATGTGGTAGTTAAGAAATGATCAAGAGGGCATTTCATAACAATGGGTGAAAGAATAGATTATTGATTATTCTTTATATTTTTTTAAACACTTAACTAGCTAATGGAAAGAAAAAGTAATAGAGCTATTTTGTATCATATTTAATATGCATTATATATCTTATGCAGTAAATGTATATGTGTTTCATTATATATTGCCAAGAAAATATTCATAGAAAATCCTCAGATCATATTTTAAATCTATTTAACTATCGATAAATTTAATAATAGTTATCTTAATTTTATTTTAAAACATCTAAAATACTAGAAGGAATATCTCAATCTGGAGATAGTAACACAAAGTTGTACATCTATGTGGGGCTTGTGTTTGAGATCTGTGTACATTACACACCACATTATGCATTTTATACTGGAAAAACATGGTTACCTCTAAGTAGAGGGTGGCAATCAGGTAGAGAAATTACATAGAATGGTTAGATTTTGAATATACCTTGTTCTTGGTATTTGATTTTGAAAGCACATGAGTATTTTATATATATAAATTAAAGATTAAAAAAATTAAAAACAAAATTTTAGGAAATAAAATGAAATAAATGAACCAAAAGGATTGGCCAATGAAATGTATGTGAGCTTAGCCTTTTTTTACTGAATAAAGTAAAAAACTGAAACAAAATAAAGGAGAATGCATGAATGATTTGGTACTGTGCTTCATCAGTTCAAGAATAAGAGAAAACCATAACCCGTAAGTGAAAATATCAAAATACTTATGTAAATATTTAAAATATATATAGGATAGGAGATATAAAATCAAAGGAAAAAGAATAAAAATAGGAGAAAATACTAAACATTCTGTCACATATAAAAGCCTAAAAACTCCAGTAAATATTGATAAAGTAGAGATGATTCCCATGATAAGAAATATAAATGGTCAATACGCATATCAGAAGATCTCAAATTTAAAGGAGATACTATTGTTAACACATCAGATTGATATAAGAGGGGGAAAAAATATATATATATACATATATCTCCAGTGTTGCTAATGTTTCCAGAAACTGGACATTTTACAAATTGTTCATTGTTATTTAGTTAAAAAAATATTTGAGGCAACCTGGAAGTTTCTATAAATGTTTTAAAATGATTTTTGACCTCCAAATATTACACTGGGTACTTATCATGTAAAAATATACATATTTATAGTCAACTGTATTCAACATATCCTGTGTCTAATATCAAATATTTAGAAATAACTAAATGTTTAGCATAATAAGTGTGGCAATATTTAAAATAAGCTGAAGCAATTTTTTAAATTGGGGTAAAACTGTATTGTCTATTAGGAGATTATAGTTGAAATGTTACACCTTGCTGCCATACACATAGGTGAAAAAAATGTTGCAGAGAAGTCTGAAGGGCATTGCTTAGCAAGAGTACTAGGAGTCTGTAATTGCAAGAGACCAAAAATAACTTTGATGAGTTATTCCAAGCAGAGACATATTCAAAGTATTATTCCAGACCAAAGAAATGAAAAAAGAATTGCAAATTCAAGTCTCACAAAAGTCAAAAACTCCTGGTAACAGTTACTGTGGGGCCATCATGAATCTTATTTTTATCTGGTCCCTGCTTCTCTCCAAGTGTTGGGGTCATTGTCTTAAAGGTTTCGCCATGTCCACCAAGAACTCCAGGGTTGTATGCTTTATACTTGGAAATTAAAGAGGATAATATTATTCTTCTACCAAATCCAGCTCAAACTTTTGGGAAAAAAGCCAACAAAACAAAACAAACAAAACCCAAAAAAACTGTTTGGCCAAGTTGCTTCTAATCAATGTAATCAGAGAACTGGAGTGTTCAGTGCTTGATCTCTCTTGGTTTAACTAATCTCAGCGGTGAAAGAGACACAACAAAAATGTAGAGGATTCTGACTCTGTGGCTAGAGTGCAGGGTTTTCTGTTTGTATAATAAGTAGTGAGATACTAAAAAGGTAACCCTAGTAACTTACTATTTAGTCAAGGGAAATAATTGGCTCACACTGGAGAGCAGTCTTGATTTAGGATAGGATTCACTGTTAATCTGATTCACTAGCTCAACAGCATTATTAAAGACCCATCTCATACCATTTCTTCCTTCTGCTGTGTCAGTTTTGCCCTAAGCTGGTTGCAGGATGACTGTCAATATTTTTGAACGTACATTCATTCTCATCCTCATCTAGAGAGAAAGACATCTTCTGGAAGCTCTGGCCAGAGAATGAGAAAGCCTCTTTCCCAGACACCCCCATTTTGTTCCCTTTGCATCTCAGGGACAAGTTTGATCACATAACTTTGCTTGAACCAATGACTGTGACTGAGAAGTGGGATTGTGTACAATGTTTAGGGCCAGGGATGGTGCCATCTTCCCCTGAAAGCTTTTGTGTTACATATAAAGGGAGAGAAACCAGGTAAAAATGACTAGAGAGAGACAGAGAGAGAAGAGAGAATGGGTTCTTAGAAAACAAGCCCAACAACAAATCCTTTGAACCTAATTTGACTTCAGAAAATATAAAGGGCTTTTAAATGGATAGAACTCAGTGACTATAATGAAGAGACTTTATTTTCTTTTTAATGCCCTTAAACACATTCTGTTGGATTTCCTTTCCCCAAGTCTGGAAGATATGTGAGGCAGTTTTTAAAGTTCTTCCAGTCACTTTGTCTTTTGGAATAATATTTCAGGTATTTAAAAGCCAAACACAAGCAAACCCAAAATCAATCTCCCGTTACATACAAAATTGTTCCCTTTCTTTTCCCTAATCTCCCATTCTCATCCCTGTTTCTACCACCATGATTCTAGTTTATGGCATGTAAGTTTCTTACTCTTCTTGATATATCTTCTCTCCTTTTTGCTTCTAGATGGGGGAAAGCATTCAAGGGCAAGAAGAAATATCTTTTTACTTACCAGATTTTGCTTTTTGGGTTTGTTGATTTTCGTTGTTTGTTTGTTTTTAGCTCCCAAATTCATTGTTGTGATATATCCATCATCCCTGGCTCTTTATCTCCTGAGGCATTTTGTTGAATTTTTGGAAAATAACCCTGCCAACATGAAGAAGGTCCCTATGCTCCTCTCCCTCTCCTCTCTCATGAGCTGCTTTGGGAGGATGCCAGTAAAAAATTTATATATCAGTTAATATCCATCCATGGTGAGATGCTTACTGTCAGTTACGTATCTCAACTCTCCATACTATAATATTGTTTTTGTTGTAAGCTCCCCTCTCTTGGATTTTTGGAGAGAAAAAAAAAGCACACAATTCTCATCCTGTTAGTACTTTCTTCCCCTACAATTGCTTTGAATTGTGTTAATTTTAGCATAATTCTAGTCTCACCAGCATAAATGTTGTTGGCTAAAGTTTGTCGATGAGGTTTACAATCATTGCAGAAGTTAGACCTGCATGTACTTTTCTAGACTCACTCTTTAGACTGTTTGGGCTTTTTATCACTAATATCCTCAACTTTGACTCCTGTCTCCCAACTCCAATGCAAGGATTCTATTTTTTGTTTAAAAATCTATGTAGCAGCTTGAATTAGAAGAATAGAAGAGAGGGATTCCATGTTTTTATTAAAAATTTTAAAAATAATTGAAAAGCTGTTTACTTAAAAATATGTTTCAAATAATCTTTTTAAAAGTTCCATGATGAAAATGTGTTATCAAAACAGAAGAAGTGTAGAATGTGTGTTTTGAAATTATTCTATCTTAAATAACTATTTGTTCTCTTGGGTTTCACAGGAGAATTCACAAAGAGCATTTTTAAAGTTACCTTTGTGCTCTGAATGATATCTATAGCCCATCAGCATGCTTTTGTGGAATATATAGATAAGGAACTGACAATACATTTCAACAAGCTTAATTTTGAATTGAGAGTTCCAAAGGAAGTATATATTTAGGCTATTTAATTCTGTTTATTTCTGAGAAAACTCAAATTATATCTTTCTTCTGAAAAGAAATTAATTTCTAACTAAAAAGTTGAAAAGAAGTAATTAAAGTTTAAAGAAGTCCTTAAATACCCCAAGCAGACCATCTAAACAGAGCTTTTGTTTAAGGAAATATAGATATTATAATTGCTGATTTATACCTGTGCCAAAATGATAGTTATATCTGATATTGGTATTGATAGAGTTGAGAATTAACAGCCTTTACTTGTTAAATAATAGTATTTCTACACTTCAGCTGATTCTATTTCTGAATATAACCCTGAACCTATTTATTTGTCTAATCAAAAAAATCACTTTCTTTAATATGTAAGAATACAGAGATATTCCTATATAAGGCATTCTTTGTATAGTTTATAAAACCTAAAATATCCAATGAAATAAAAAAATAAAACTTCATATTTGCACTTGAATGATTACAAATTGGAGACTTTTTAATTGCTGTTGGACAGGCTTCAGTCTCAGGAGCTCACCTAGACTCCTCTAATGTTTTGTTTTTCTTTTTTTTTTCCTTGTGCTACTGAACAATTCTGGATATAGTGAACATGAAATAGCTCTCTTTACTCTTAAGCTTCACTCTATTTTCAGAAAATATTAGGGTTTCTCATAAACTCAGGCTTAATTCTGTGATTATCAAAAGTCAAAACATGTATACATATGGACATATGAATTTATCTACACACATATCTGTAGAGAAGCACCTTTCCTTTCAAGAAATTATTTAAAGTTTATTCTAATGATAAATCTCTATAAATCTGTATATGCTTCTTATTATCTTGATTCTAATGACACATATGTGAGAGATATATAAGTACTAATTTTAATGTATGGTGATAATTTCCTATGATTTCAGTAGTTCATGTAAATATGGACACTTTCTGTGACTAGCTTCTAATCTCTGTAATGAATGCAACAATCTAAGAAATACATGTAAAATTTCATAGCTTCTATATGATTTATTGGATGCAAATGTATATATTTAATTGGTTTATGTTGATATACAATCATTTAAAATAAAGAAAATAAAAGAATAAAGAGAGAAAGAGGCAAACACAGAGTGAGACAGGGAGGAAGGAAAAGAAAAAAAGTAAGTTTCAGGTTCCCTAAAGCTATACAATTGTGTGTTAATGATATATCAAATTCTAATTACTGAATTACGTATCCAGAAATTAGAAGCAATACAGTGTTTATCTGAATTAATAAGGGAGATTCCGTATAAACCTCTTCCACTCTTTCCTCTCATATATTATTATTATGGAAAAATAAAATAAATGGTAATTTGTCCTGTATTTGTATACACGAGTGGGTGTATGTGTACATATAGTCATTGTGCAATATAGTAATTTTCACAATGTTTTATCTAAAACCAGAATCGTAAGAGTAGCATTTATTAAGAACACATGAAGGGTTATTTTGGTCATCATGACTTGCTTGCTTTCTGCTGGTAATCAGATAAGTGCTGTCACATGGCAGGAAACATTAAACAAATGGTCTGGGTAAGGTTACATACATTTGTGCAGTAACCTTCTGTCTAAGTGAATAGTTAATTGGACACCTATGTGAAACCCTATTGAAAAGTGGCAGTTCCATTAAGCCCTAAGTCAATAAAAACAACATGAGCCTAATTTGTTTTTATTACTACACAAAAGAAAATTATAGAAACATTTAAAATCTGCAGGAATTCATTGTAGGATATAAATATGCTTACTTGTCTCTCCTTTTTGTTTCTCGGGCTGTAGTCTATGCTCTTCAGAGAGGCTTTTTAATATTCAGAATTGGTATTTTTGCAAGGTGAGAGTTAAGGCAAAATATTTGGAAAGCTGAATTCCCAATTTAGTGACTGCTGGGACCAAAGAAACTGTTCTTTTCATAATTTCAGTCATAAATCTTTCACTCACTGAATATTGCTGAGGGCATAGGACCCAGTAGAAGAACCCAGGGCAAAAGGAGTTCAAGAACCTCTAGTTTTCTGTTGCCCTTTCTCTCCTAACCTCTGCCCGCTCCATTTCCATATTTGGAATCTTTGAAAATGGAGCTAAATTGAAGCTTACTTAAAATGCTAGAATATAAATAGGATGCTACTATTTATTCCAATTTGGATGTTCTATAGCAATAAGCAAAATAATTTTATCATTTTAAGAGAACCCATGTTATGCAGAAGATCATAGCCTATTAACCTGGACACATGGATTCAAACTTGTCACCAGAGAGCTGGCTTTTTCATCTACGAAATGGGGATAATAATAATATCTACCTCATGAAGTTGTCCTGAAGATTAAATGAATTCATTTATGAAAAGTGCTTAAAAGAGTACCTGGCCATTATAAGCTCTATTTAATAGTTTGCTATTTATTATTACTTGAATTGATTGGATAAACTCTCTGATTATAAGTTCAACCACAAATGTTTTTTCTAATATGAACATTTTAGTCGGGCTAAGATAAAGGACTGTAAAATTAGCTACTTAGATCAACAATATTCCTCTCAATAGAAAGATTTTAATATTATTTTAACTTATCAAGCTATTCCAAATAAAGTAGCAACTTTGTGGTTAGAGATACTGCCTAATATATAAGTATTCTAAAATTCATGTATGAAAATAGAAAAATATCCAAGAATGCTAAACAGTCCCATCATGTCTTCTTGTCTTATTGCAGCTAAAGCCAGTAAATACTGAGTATGTGTAGGAAAACTGATTAGAAATTGCGGGGGATTAAAAATATCAGACATGGTCCTTGTCTTCACAGGTTCACAAAAGGATGCAAGGAGAGACTAGAGAACAAAAGAATGCAAATCTAGTTCAGAAAAGTGAGAAATGGTTTACTAGTAGCTAAAGGTTTTAATGGGTGAATAGAGGAAAGAAATGAATTCTGACTTACTATCTAGAGCAGAGATTTCACATTTATTGAGTGTTTGGCCCTCTGCCTATTAGGACCGTGATCCGTGAATCATGGCTGCTACTTTGCATGGTGCTTTAAAATATCAAGAACAGCTCAACACTGTATATTTGTAAGATTCAATAAGTTAATGCATTTAGTAAGCATTTGTAGGTTAATCATAACCTATAGCCCTTCTACATAGCACAGAGACAAATGAAAATGAATACAAAGCAAATATATAGTTTAGATGTATAATATGTATTATTTAGCACAGTTCAGACAAATAGCACATACATAAACACATGCACACTAAGAAATTATTCTCCATTTTATTTTAAAATCTTATTTGCTGGTCAAGAACTGTTGTAAGTGGAAAAAAAAGTAGACCAGCAATAGCTAGGTAAGTAAAGTGAAAAGATGTCGAGGTCATTGCCAATAAACTACTATATAACATACTTAAATTAAAATGTTTATTGCTGTGGTTTTAGTTTTAATTCAACCATTTAGGGAACCTGCACTCAGTATCTAATAGAAGGTATGTGGTTTCCTCTCCATGAAAACAGGAAGAGATTTATTTTTGGCTAGGGAAAGAATTATCAATTGTTTTATGTACATCAGCAGCCTTATGGTGATTTAAATGTCCTTGTCTTTCTGCTTTTCCACAAGATAAGAGATATATTAGCAAGTAGGAGTAAATGGGAGGGAAATTCTTATAGGAAAATAGCTACTTGAAAGTGCTAAGAAAGCAATTAAACACCTGCCTGATTGAGTGGGAAGTGAATGCGTCTCTCCCACTAGCATTACAGAGGAGTGAGGAGATGCAAGAGAGACTTGGAATAAAAGTGATTATGCAGAAGACTGGAAGACATAAAAAGGGAAATTCTGAAGTCCCGGGAAGTGGCATGGAAGAGAAGAATCCTCCAAGTACTATAAGGGTAGGAAGACAGTATTCAAACACAGGGAAACCAGCTGAGCGTGAATGCCAGGGTGTAAGCAGGTGAATCCAGAAGTTTGAAGGACTGAGTTAATTTGAGTGACACTAATGAAGAGAAGACACCAGTGTCAGTTTTTTTTACCAGGGCAGAGTCTATTTTTGCCCTTGATTTTATACTTGGTGATATTTGCAAATAGGTAAAGCTTGAAAGTATGCGTTTACTTGCCGGAAAAAATAAAAGAGTATCCAGAAAACACAGCATATGCTTCCAAATTTCCTGGCAAGGAGTCACATTTTTCATCTGTTTTAAGTTAGAAAGAAGATTAACAGATAAGATTTTTTTTTAAAATAGGTATAATTTAACAAGCAGCTCCAGAGTAAATTGATGGAAATCTTGAAATAACAAGGGTGACTTAGGAAGATCCCTTTCACTGAAGCCTGAGCAGAAAAACTGCATGCCTTATTACTTTAAACAGTGAATAATAATAGTAATTCAAAGGAATTGGATAAAGTCATAAGCTATTGTCTTTCAGCCCAAATCTATCATCTGGATTCTACTGTGAGATGTTGGAGAAGGGACTCTGTAAACTAGATTTCTCCTTTACCTCTTGCCTACCTGCCAATAAGGGACCAGAAGGCAAGATGAGGGGGACAACTTTAATCTTTTCCTGTTTTGAGCTCTTGTAGGCATTGCCCTAACACAAGCACTTCCTCCTGTCAGCAGCATTCAGATCTAACATTTAGTGCTAGAAAACTTTCAGAACCTTTCTCACCATTAGACCCTCTGAAGTTCCAGTGGCAGAGAGGCAGCCTCTATTCTCAGCGATCTGGACCTCAACCCCGAAGGAACCTGTGTTCATGTTCTAGGTTCTTGAAAGAGCAACATTTTCCTTTATATTCCACTCTTAGAGGTTCAACTGCTTCCTGCAGCTATAATCTGTGTTACCTCAGGACCCTCTTCTTGATTTTTTGGTCTTCTTACACTTGTTTAACCAGTTCTTTAACCAGACATTTCTCCTTCTGTTAAATTAACTAGTGGAGGTATTTCTGTTTGCTTGTGGGAAAAATTGGTAAATAACATTAAATTTTTTTTGAAAACTTCGGAGTCAAGAATCTGATATAAGAAAAGTAGAAAGTACCTATGAAAAGGTCAGTAAAGTGCCATATTTTCAAACAATAAAGATTTTAGATGTAGAGTATTAGAAAAAGCTATGTATTTTTTTCATATTCCTTGTTTGTGCTTAATCAGTGGAATGGCATTTCTACACTGAGGAAAGCCAAATTTCCAAAAGCCTGTTAAAGGCTTTCAAGATTCATTTATTTTAGTTATTACACTTCCAAGCTGCAAGATCATTTCTCAAATAAGAAGACTCAATAGATGTCATTGTTGAGGAGATTTAAAATTCATCCCAAAATTTATGACTCTCACTTCAAGGATGAAAGATGACTTCTAAAGCCAAAGTGACAGGAAAAAAAGAAAAAAACCTGTTTAGGAAAGAATCAAATCAGATTGAAAAGAAAGCTTACATTCTTCATAACACTTACCTCCACAGAATACAGTATATTTATATATCACTAGGATTTTTCCAATTTGCGTTCACTGCTCTATTTGAACACTGCACATAATGTTTCTAGTTCTAATGGCACCTGTATTTTCATACTATCCTTCATTAAGTCTAATAAATATCATTATTAGCTTTTTTAAAGTAAATTTTCTGATAACTAAAATGTTCAACTATGTATTAATTGTATCTAAAGAACACAAAGCTGTTACCATACATCCATCTTTTTTTTGTTTTTTAATACAATTTCTCTGAATCATTTAAAGAGTACAATGATTAGGGAATGCAATCAAGTTCATTCATTCTTTTGTTTAATTAATTTTTATTGGAGTATAGTTGCTTTACAATGTTGTGTTAGTTTCTACTGTACAGCAAAGTGAATCAGCTATACGTATACATATATCCCCTCTTTTTTGGATTTCTATCCCATTTAGGTCACCACAGAGCACTGAGTAGAGTTCCCTGAGCTATACATTAGGTTCTCATTAGTTACCTATTTTATACATAGTATCAATAGTGTATATGTGTCAATCCCAATCTCTCAATTCATCCCAAGGAAACCGTAAAAAAGATGAAAATACAATCCTCAGAATGGGAGAAAATATTTGCAAACGAAGCAACTGACAAGGGATTAACCTCCAAAATATACAAACAGCTCATGCAGCTCAATATCAAAAAAACAAACAACCCAATCCAAAAATGGGCAGAAGACTTAAATAGACATTTTTCCGAAGAAGACATAAAGATGGCCAACGAACACATGAAAGGATGCTCAATATCACTAATCATTAGAGAAATGCAAATCAAAACTACAAGGAGGTATCAAATCACACCTTTCAGAATGGCCATCATCAAAAAATCTACCAAAAATAAATGCTGGGGAATGTGTGGAGAAAAGGGAACCCTCTGCACTCTTGGTGGGACTGTAAGTTGATACAGGCACTATGGAGACCAGTATGGAGGTTCCTTAAAAACTAAAAATAGAACTACCATATGACCCAGCAATCCCACTCCTGCGCATATACCCAGAGAAAACCAAAATTCAAAAAGACACATGTACCCCAATGTTCATTACAGCACTATTTACAATAAAGTCCATCAACAGGCAAATGGATAAAGAAGATGTGGTACATATATACAATGGAATATTACTCAGCCATAAAAAAGGAATGAAAATGGGTTACTTGTAGAGACATGGATGGACCTAGAGACTGTCATACAGAGTGAAGTAAGTCAGAAAGAGAAAAACAAATATCATATATTAACACATATGTGGAATCTAGAAAAATGGTATAGATGATCTTATTTGCAAAACAGAAATAGAGACACAGAAGTAGAGAACAAATGTATGGGCACCAAGGGGGAAAGGAGGTGTGGGATTTTGAAAATGACTATACTACCCATAGCAATCTACAGATTCAATGCAATCCCTATCAAATTACCAATGGCATTTTTCACAGAACTAGAACAGAAAATTTTACAATTTGTATGGACACACAAAAGACCCTGAATAGCCAGAGCAATCTTGAGAAAGAAAAATGGAGCTGGAGGAATCAGGCTCCCTGACTTCAGACTATACTACAAATCTACAGTAATCAAGTCAGTATGGTACTGGCACAAAAATAGAAATATAGACCAGTGGAATACGATAGAAAGCACAGAGATAAACCCACACACATATGGTCATCCAATCTATGACAAAGGAGGCAAGAATATACAATGGAGAAAAGACAGCTTCTTCAATAAGAGATGTGAGGGAAACTGGACAACTACATGTAAAAGAACGAAGTTAGAACACTCCCTAACACCATACACAAAAATAAACTCAAAATGGATTAAAGACCTTAATATAAGGCCAGACAGTATAAAACTCTTAGAGGAAAACATAGGCAGGACACACTTTGACATAAATTGCAGAAGGATCTTTTTTGAACCACCTCCTAGAGTAATGGAAATCAAAACAAAAATTAACAAGTGGGACCTAATTAAACTTAAAAGGTCATTCATTCTTAAGACAGTCATAATATTAGAATTAGAATGACTGCTTTCATTTGAGGAAGTCAATGTCAGTATTATCTGTAGCATAATTAATAGTCATAGGCTTACTTCAAATGAATCTATATCCCTAACTAACTATTTCTCAAGCATACCTTTTAGAATTTTTTTTTTTTTTTTTTTTTTTTTGCGGTACACGGGCCTCTCACTGTTGTGGCCTCTCCCGTTGCGGAGCACAGGCTCTGGACATGCAGGCTCAGAGGCCATGGCTCACGGGCCCAGCCGCTCCATGGCATGTGGGATCTTCCCGGACCGGGGCACGAACCCGTGTCCCCTGCATCGGCAGGCGGACTCTCAACCACTGCACCACCAGGGAAACCCCAAAACTTTTTTTTTTTGTTACTGACAGTACAACATTTTGAAACAAATGTCATCATTTTACCCACAGAGCACCAACACTTCTATGATGCATGGCTCTATGAACTTGAATCTACCCTCCTTGGGAGCTGAGTGGAAATAATTTTATTATATATTACAAAGTTATTCCTCAGAGCTCATAAGAAAAGGACATAAGATTTTTCTACCAATCTTTTCTTTTTTATCTTTCAATTTTCTACATTTCTACTATGATTATGATGATCAAATCTTCCATAAAGAATAAAATGATTCTTAAACCTTCTAAACGAAATCTGAAAAATTAACAATGCCTTAAAAAACTCTCACTTCTTGCACGTTATTTGTTTTTCCCAATTCTTCTTACATGCTTTTTATTGCAGCCTACTCCTGAAACATATTTTCAGTAAAATGTATTTTTTGTACTATGAAATTGATTTCAAAAACTGTGCATTTATAAGAAGACTAATTAAATACACCAAAATGTTAATGATGACTCTTCTTTCTTGTTGATATTTTTGGCCTTTTCTCATTCTTTTGTTTTCTAAGTTCTCTATATTAAATATGTATTACAGTTATTATCATGAAAATTCAATTAGTTAAAATGAATCTATCTCATCACTATAATGCTCATCTTGAATAATTGAATCATCTTGAATAATTTTCTATTCCCTACTATTTTAAACATTTTTTCCCTTAAAAAGTTATATTCTACTTATCTCTTTCACTTCTTGTCCTCTGATACAGGCACTAAGAGTGGATTATTGCATACTGTAGTAAGAATTCTGCAAGGGGCATTAACATGGTCACCACATAGTTAACATATTAATAGTTTCTTTCCTTAAATCTAAGGTCAATTTCATTAATTCAAATTTGGTTGACCCTTTTTATGGTTTTTATTATAGTTTTTGTTTCTGTTGGATATAAATAACCTACATTCTCTGTCTTATTCAAATTCAACTTATCCTTATAGGCCAGTTTCAAGGTCCTAGAAGGCTTGCATTCACATCTGATGTAAGAGTTTATATTGCAACACATGTAATGCAACACAGTATTGTGTTGTTTTGTGCTATTATTAACAACAATTAAATTGGTAATAAAAATAATACTTTTACACTGTTTTGTAGTTTATTACTATTTCACATCAAAACAAAAGCCCTAAGAAACTTGAACCAAAAAAGGAAACAGCTTGAATTGACCCTATGAAGGAAGTTTGAGCTCATATAGGTTGTTATTTTACAAAGTCCACCAGTTACATAACATCATAATTATGTATGGTTTATTATTATAAAACTCCAGCTCAAGTGCAATTATATTGACTCTTCCTGGCTAAAGGAAGGTTTGCCCTCCTTATGGAATGAAAAAGCAACAAATATCCATAATGCTGTGACAGTATCTGAAATTATTTCCCATCATTTCTGTGAACTTTCAGAAAGAAAAAGTAATACCAGCAAAAAGCTGCATTGTTAATATTGACCTTTCACAACATACACATTACTTTTCCAAGTTCCAAACTTAAGTTAGGCCCAGAATTATAATTTCTATTTTATGTGTTTCCACTGTATCAGGCAAGATAGTATTATTCTATTCCGTAACACGGTATAGGAAAATCTAGAATGATGCCTGGAATACAGTATGTACTTAAAAGTATTTGGTAAACCAATAAATCTATGGAATGAATATGTGGACTAAAATACAGTTTCTATAGTTTTCCATAATGTTTGATAAGTTGATTTATACATAGCCCATTACTGCACAATATCTTGTGATTGAATAGATTTATAAAATATTTTTAAATATGAAATCTACAGAAGGATTAGATTTAATATTTTATCATTAAATCTTTTTTTAAATTAATTAATTAATTTATTTATTTTTGGCGGTGTTGGGTCTTCGTTTCTGTGTGAGGGCTTTCTCTAGTTGCAGCAAGCAGGGGCCACTCTTCATCGTGGTGTGCAGGCCTCTCACTATCGCGGCCTCTCTAGTTGCGGAGCACAGGCTCCAGATGCACAGGCTCAGTAGTTGTGGCTCACGGGCCTAGTTGCTCCGCAGCATGTGGGATCTTCCCAGACCAGGGCTCGAACCTGTGTCCCCTGCATTGGCAGGCAGATTCTTAGCCACTGCACCACCAGGGAAGCCCTATCATTAAATCTTACTTGTAATTGATTTGTGGTCAGAAATTTTAGGTGACATACATGGTATTTCTTTTTGCAAATTATGCCTTCTTTGACATTAAATGATATTTTCCTTTAGTTTATGCATGTAAGTGTACATTCCACATATATTATTATTTTAATGTTTCCTGATCTATAAAATTTCCATTTCAGAAACTATTTTGGTATATTTATTTAGTTTTTTAGACACTGTTTCACATTTAACTTAATCTTGAAAGTAAATAGTGTCAGTGTTAACCGCAAGCCACTTTATATTATTTGAAATACAGAATTTCAGCTTGTTAAAATGTACATTTTCAAGTAGAATTCATTTTTGTTATTACTGTTTTCAAAAATGCGTAAGTCTAAGCCTTTACATGCCTGTTGTTGTCATAGAGGAATGACAACTTGGTGAAATATACAATTCTAGAATCACAATTTCCCTTTCAATACTTCTTAAATAATTCTTCATTTTAAGCTTTAAGATAGCAGGTTTAAGGCCAGACTGCTTTTTATCCTCTACTGGTAACTTTCCTCCTATCTCTTGTGATTATAACTTGTTTCTTAATATTAGAATTCAAAATTTTACCTTTGGTAAATAAAATGGGTGTCCTTCGTTAGTTTTGCCTAAAATGTGTTACTTCAAAAAAATTGACCCATCCTAACTGAAGGAAGCCTTGCCTTCCTTTTGGAAGAAAAGGTAACAAGTCTGGTAACAAGTTCTATAATATTGTGACAGTATCTGAAAATCTAAAAAATAATTAGAGATGTCTCTTCTAAAGCCTAGAATATTTTGTTTAATGTTTCTTTGTTTTCTTTTATGGTCTAGACAGTTTTATTTTCCTTCTCAGTAATAGAAAAATACTTTCTTTAAGTATCAGTTCTCTCCCCTTGATATCTGTTATTTTTACTTTCATTGTTTTCACCCTAATATCCTTTTTCTCTGCATTTTGAGTGAAATTTGGTTTGATTTTCTAATATACCACTCTGCCTTTTCCAACATTATTGTCTATGAGGATGATTTTAATTATGTCTCATATTTTAGTGTTTTTGCTGCTTATTTTTCCACTATTTCACTTTTCATGGTAGACTGTTCTTTCTATTTTTTTTTTAATTCATAATGGGATGGTATTAATTCTAAGATTGTTTGTTGTGTTTGCTTTGTTTTTCCCCTATTTACTCATTGTTGAAAAGGGAAAAGCTTTATGTGAACTTCAGATTTTCCAAACAAATATTAACTTACATTGATCCTTATCATTTGTCTTCATTGTTGCTGATATATCTCTTTCCTATCAACAACAATAACAACAACAGCAAAACCCAGAATATTACAGTGAGGAGGCTACAGCCCATTTTAGATCTAATAGCAGCATTAAATCTCTTCATCTGTATTGTTCTGTGTTTTGGTTTTCCTATAGCTTCATTTCTACTTAACTTACTAATTTAAGGGTATGTGGAAACTGGAATCAATATCATATAGTTCACCATTCTCCCAGTCTATTTCCTTACGGCTAGTTATTTTTGAAACTTTCCCTCTCTGAATGGAGGGAGAAAGAATGAATGGATACTTACCTTTCACCACATATGTGTAGGTGAAAAGCAGGAATGAATGGCCAGGGTTTGGTTATTAAAGACTGAAAGTCTTTCAGCCAAAGGAAAAGCAAGGTAGAATGGATTGAATGCCTTTTGTCTTCTTTCTGTATGACAGGTCTATTTTGTTTCACATGAAAATCCATGAGTAGGTCACAGTTTGTATCGCAAAATTTAATCTCATGGAATTTAAACCCCCCAGGACAATCCTACTCCATTCTGGTGATGGGCTGTGGCAGTCTTTGTTTGAGGTAAATATGTGGGAACCCAACTCTCTTTTTGTTTTTATAAGCATTATGGTTAGAACTTAAGAGAAGTTTTATCAGACTGTCTGCTAGTTATCAATTTAAACTGAGCTCTGAATATTGCTTTTTAAATCTGAAGCCTAATAAAAATAGAAGTTCCATTTTCAATATTAAGGATAACTATTTTAAATGTTAATACAAAAACATTTAGTAGAATTTTCCTCACAAATCACAGGAGTATAATATAGTGAATCCATTGTATTATTTGATCTCGATATCTCTTTTACTTAGATCAGCTTTTCAGAGGTAATGAATAAGCTTATCATTGTGTCTCATCTTCCCCATAATCTTCTATGGGACTGAGTAAGAGGCTTGAGAGAAATATGCTACGGTTGAAGGAATAAATTGACTTTTTGTTGCAATAGTGTTATTAATTAATTCTACATGAAATCCTCTTTGCTTTGCTTTATAGAATATTTAAATAATAGTACATAGCACATCCAATAGTTTTTCTTTTGTTCAACAAAATTTATAAATATTTCAGTCTATTTGATTAAGTCCTATATTTCAGTGTTGTGCTTAGAACTGCCAGCAGCAAATGAAACTGACTTCATGCCTATCGGAAGCCTCCCTCCCCCCTTTTCTAAGACAATGACAATTACAAGCCGCTTGTCTGAGACCCTGCAAAAACAACCTTTTATAAATCCTTTAAGATACATAAATGATTATATGATTTAACAATAATTTTTCAGGTTTTTGGAAAATATAATAAAAACAAAGTCAAACAAAGAAATACAAAACTAAACAAAAAATACAGTTCCTAGGAAATAAAGAGCCACAACTAAGATTTATTTATATGTAACCAACAAGTTTTTATTGCACTCTTACTATTTTATGAATGATTAGAATTTTAAATACAGCATGGTGTTACTTGTCTACATAAAAAGATGTGGAACACATGACTAAATTATTAGAAGAATATTTAATACAGTTCTGAATCTAGAGAATATAACATTATTAAAATGTTTAACCTACATCTTTAGATGAAACTTTATGCATACACAAAATGCAAAATAGTGACTTTTCTTCAAACCCCTGGTTAACAGAAATGTCAGTGTACCAAATGAACAGGACTGAAACAGTGATAATCTTCATTTTTGTTCTTTTGTTCTTTTAAAACTGTTTGGTAACCAGGCTGGGGAGTGAGTACTTCTCAAGTGAAGAATGAAGTAGGTGACTTATGTTTAGTGTTGCTGTTTTAATTGCCTTTTCCAATTAACTAACCCCTTTTCCACTTACATCTTGCTGTCAGGATGATTGTGTCCCATTCACTGTCATTGACTAGCTCATTACCACCTAGCCACTATTTTTGTCTATGAAGTCTTAGGATCTCTTTCTTACTGAAAATTTGTTTTTATAAAGACAGGGAGAATTTGGAACGACCACAAAGGAATGATGGTAGCCACCAGAGCTGTATGAAGCAAGGAACTGATTCTCCCCTAGAGCCTCTGGTAGAAGAGCATTTTTGCCATTCCCTTGATTTTAGCTCAGTGACACTGATTTGCACTAATGTCAGCCATGTCTCTGAAAGTAATTATTCCATATATGTTGAAGTAGGGCTTAGTGTAGAAAAGGGAGATGTGTGACAAATGAGTGGTCTAGTTGTCATTCATACAATATAAAGGAATCATTTAAAAATCCCAATTATCTTAAAAGAAACATTATAATGATATTAACAGAAAGAGTAATGTCCTTTGAGATTAGATTTTAAATTATTTCTCAGTGAAGTAAATCTAATTTTTATGCTTCTAAGATTCATTTTGGTTTTGTAATTCACTGCAGTATAAACACAATGAGGACAAGCACGTGCTCTGTTTGGTATACTGATGTGTCTACATCAACACCCAACAAAGCTTGTCACATAGAAGCAGATTTGTAAATACTTGTTAAAGAAACAAATAAGTCATATTTACAAATTTTAATTTTATGTATTTATGACACTTTAAAATACTTTAAAAATAAAATTTTCTCTCTATATTCTAAGTAAGAGAAATCCCTCTTAGCTTTTCCTTTAGATTTTACAACACAAATAAAATTACTTATTGATGTATATACTTTAAAGCGTAATTTAACTTTCTGCTAATTTGTGAAATATCAATTCATGAACTATTACCACCTATTTTAGTCCATGAGTGCTTATGTAAATTGCTTTTAAAACAAACTAGGCTATGTAAGTTTGAGTGATAACCATGGTTTTAATATGTATTAACTTTTTGTTAACTCATCACTTTTAATCTATGCATACTTCGTAGTTAACTGTAAATGAAAAGGGCTGGTGTTTTTGCTTCTTAGTCTTAAAATTCTTTAATAAAGGGGAGACCTCCAAGATGGCAGAGGAGTAAGACGTAAAGATCACCTTCCTCCCCACAAATACATCAAAAATACATCTATATGTGGAACAACTCCTACAGAACACCTATTGAACACTGGCAGAAGATCACAGACTTCCAAAAAGGCAAGAATATCCCCACGTATCTGAGTAGGGCAAAAGAAAAAAGAAAAAACAGAGACAAAAGAATAGGGATGGGACCTGCACCTCTGGGAAGGAGCTATGAAGGAGGAAAACTTTCCACACACTAGGAAGCCCCTTCGTGGGTGGAGACGGGGTGTGGTGGGGGGGAAGCTTTGGAGCAAGAGGAAAGGGCAGCAACAGGGGTGCAGAGGGCAAAGCACAGATTCCCGCACAGAGGATGGGTGAGGACCAGCACTCACCAGCCCGAGAGCTTTGTCTGCTCACCCGCCGGGATGGGTGGGGACTGGGAGATGAGGCTCGGGCTTCGGAGGTTAGATCCCAGGGAGAGGACTGGGGTTGATGTGTGAGCACAGCCTGAAAAGTGCACCACAGCTAGCCGGGAGGGAGGCCGGGAAAACGTCTGGACCTGCTGGAGAGGCAAGAGACCATTGTCTTGGGGTACGTGAGGAGAGGGGATTCCTGCTGTGTGCCACAGATGACAGAGCACTGCCTAAGTGAGCTCCAGAGACAGGCGCGAGCCACGGCTATCATCTCAGACCCCATAGGCGGGAACAGACTGCTAACCACTGCCGCTGCTGCCACCAGGGATCTTGTGTGCAAGCGTAGGTCACTACCCACACCTTCCCTGGAGCCTGTGCAGCACGCCACTGCCAGGGTCCTGTGATACAGGGCCAACTCCCCCAGGAGAACACACAGCATGCCTCAGGCTGTTGCAACATCATGCCAGCCTCTGCTGCTACAGGCATGCCCCACATTCCAACTGTGACTACCATATACTTCCCTCTCCCTGGCCTGAGTGAGCAAGAAAGCCCTAATCAGCCGCTGTTTTAACCCCCTCCTGTCTGGGAAGGGAACAGACGCCTGAGGGCAGCCTACTTGCAGAGGCAGAGCCAAAACCAAAACTGAACCCCAGGAGCTGTGCAGACAAAGAAAAGAAAGGGAAATTCCTCTGTGCAGCCTCAGTAGCAGAGGACAAAATCCCCGCAATCAGCTTGATAAAACCTGCGTGTGTGGAATACCTGAAGAGACAAGGAGTGTTGCCAAAATTGATGTGCTGGACTTTGGGGACAACTGTGGACTTCGGGTTTTCTTTCTGTGTTTGGTTTTTTTTTGGTTTTATGTTTATCTTAGTTTAGATTTTATCGATTGTTTTTATTTGTGGTTTTGTTTATTGTTTTGGTTACTCTCTTCCTTTTTCTTTTTTCTCTTTTTGTGAGTGTGTTTCTTAGTGTGATTTTGTCTGTTTAGTTTTGCTTTTACCGATTATTTTGGGGTTCTGTCTGTTCGCTTTTTTTCTTCTTCTTCTTCCTTTTCTTCCAAGCCATGCAGCTGCCAGGGTCTTGGTGCTCCGGCCAGCTGTCAGGCCTGAGCCTCCAAGGTGAGAGAGCTGAGTCCAGGACATTGGACCACCAGAGACTTCCTGGCCCCATCTAATATTAATCAGCGAGAGCTCTCCCAGAGACCTCCGTCTCGATGCTAAGACCCAGCTCCATCCAATTTCCACCAAGCTCCAGTGCTGGACACCCCATACCAAACAACTAGCAACACAGGGACAAAACCCCACCCATTAGCAGAGAGGCTGCCTAAAATCATAAGTTCACAGACACCTCAAAACAAATCACTGGAGCTTCCCTGGTGGCGCAGTGGTTGAGAGTCCACCTGCCGATGCTGGGGACACGGGTTCATGCCCCGGTCTGGGAAGATCCCACATGCTGGAGAGCGACTAGGCCCATGCGCCATGGCCACTGAGCCTACGTGTCCAGAGCCTGTGCTCCACAACGGGAGAGGCAACAACAGTGAGAGACCCGTGTACCAAAACAAAACAAAACAAAAGAAACAAACAAAAACAAATCACTGGATGCAGCCCTGCCCACCAGAGGGACAAGACCAATATATATGCTGTCTACAAGACACCCACTTCAGAACTAGGGACACATACAAACTGGAAGTGAGGTGGAGGTGATGAAAAAAGATATACCGTGCAAATGGAAATCAAAAGAAAGCTGGAGTAGCAATTCTTATATCAGACAAGATAGAGTTTAAAATAAAGACAACTGCAAGAGACAAAGAAGGACACTACATAATGATCAAAGGATCAATCCAAGAAGATATAACAATTGTAAATATTTATGCATCCAACATAGGAGCACCTCAACACATAAGGCAAATGCTAACACCCATAAAAGGGAAATCAACAGTAACACAATAATAGTAGGGGACTTTAACACCCCACTTTAACCAATGGACAAATCACCCAAAGTGAGAATAACTAAGGAAACACAAGCTTTAAATGACACATTAGACCAGATGAACTTAATTGATATTTATAGGACATTCCATCCAAAAACAACAGAATAAACTTTCTTCTCAAGTGCTCATGGAACATGTTCCAGGGTAGACCATATCTTGGGTCACAAATCAAGCCTCGGTAAATTTAAGAAAATTGAAATTGTATCAAGTATCTTTTCTGACCACAATGCTATGAGACTGCATAACAATTATAGGGAAAAAACTGTAAAAAATACAAACACATGAAGACTAAACAATACGCTACTAAATAACCCAGAGATTGCTGAAGAAATCAAAGAGAAAATTTAAAAAATACCTAGAAACAAATGACAATGAAAACACGATGACACAAAACCTATGGGTTGCAGCAAAAGCAATTCTAAGAGGGAAGTTTATAGCAATACAATCCTACCTCAAGAAACAGGAAACATCTCAAATAAACAACCTAACCTTACATCTAAAGCAGTTAGAGAAGGGGGAACAAAAAAACCCCAAAGTTAGCAGAAGGAAAGAAATCATAAAGATCAGATCAGAAGTAAATGAAAAAGAAATGATAGCAAAGATCAATAAAACTGAAAGCTGGTTCTCTGAGAAGATAAACAAGATTAATAAAACATTAGCCAGACTCATCAAGAAAAAAAGGGAGAAGACTCAAATCAACATAATTAGAAATGAAAAAGAAGTAATTGACACTGCAGAAATACAAAGGATCATGCGTGACTACTTCAAGCAACTATATGCCAATAAAATGGACAACCTGGAAGAAATGGGCAAATTCTTAGAAAAGTAAAACCTTCCAACACTGAACCAGGAAGAAGTAGAAAATATGAACAGACCAATCGCAAGCACTGAAATTCAAGCTGTGATTAAAACTCTTCCAACAAACAAAACCCTAGGACAAGATGGTTTCACAGGTGAATTCTATCAGACATTTAGAGAAGAGCTAACATCTATCCTTCTCAAAGTCTTCCAAAATATAGCAGTGGGAGGAACGCTCACAAACTCATTCTGTGAGACCAAGATCATCCTGATACCAGAAGCAGACAAAAATGTCACAAGAAAAGAAAACTACAGGCCAATATCACTGATGAATATAGATGCAAAAATTCTCAACAACTACTAGCAAACAGACTCTAGCAACACATTAAAAGGATCATACACCATGATCAAGTGGGGTTTATCCCAGGAATGCAAGGATTCTTCAATATAGGCAAATCAATCACTGCGATACACCATATTAACACTGAAGAATAAAAACCATATGATAGGGCTTCCCTGGTGGTGCAGTGGTTGAGAGTCCACCTGCCAATGCAGGGGAACATGGGTTCATGCCCCAGGAAGATCCTACATGCTGTGGAGCGGCTAGGCCCTTGAGCCTTGGCCGCTGAGCCTGCAAGTCTGGAGCCTGTGCTCTGCAACGGGAGAGGCCACAACAGTGAGAGGCCCATGTACTGCAAAAAAAATAAATAAATAAAAAATGAAAACCATATGATAATCTCAATAGAGGCAGAAAAAGCTTTTGACAAAATTCAACACCATTTATGATAAAAACTCTCCGGAAAGTGGGCATAGAGGGAACCTACCTCAACATAATAAAGGCCATATATGACAAACCCACAAACAACATCATTCTTAATGGTTAAAAACTGAAACCATTTACTCTAAGATCAGGAACAAGACAAGGGTTCCCACTCTCACCACTATTATTCAACAAACTTTTGGAAGTTTTAGCCATGGCAGTCAGAGAAGAAAAATAAATAAAAGGAATCCAAATCATAAAAGAAGAGGTAGAACTCTCACTGTTTGCAGATGACATGATACTATACATAGAGAATCCTAAAGATGCTACCAGTAAACTACTAGAGCTAATCTATGAATTTGGAAAATTAGCAGGATACAAAATTTATGCACAGAACTCTCTTGCATTCCTATACACTAACAATGAAAAATCTGAAAGAGTAATTAAGGAAACACTCTCATTTACCACTGCAACAAAAAGAGTAAAATACCTAGGAATAAACCTACCTAAGAAGACAAAAGACCTGTATGCAGAAAACTATAAGACACTATTGATAGAAATCAAAGATGATATAAACAGATGGAGAGATATACCATGTTTCTGGACTGGAAGAATCAACATTGTGAAAATGACTATACTACCAAAAGCAATATACAGATTCAATGCAATCCCTATCAAACTACCAAGGGCATTTTTCATAGAACTAGAAAAAATAATTTACAATTTGTATGGAGACACAAAATACCCCCAATAGCCAAAGCAATCTTGAGAAAGAAAAACGGAGCTGGAGGAATCAGGCTCCCTGACTTCAGACTATACTACAAAGTGACAGTAATCAAGACAATATGGTACTGGGACAACAACAGAAACATAGATTAATGGAACAGGATAGAAAGCCCAGAGATAAACCCACACACATATGGTCACCTTATCTATGACAAAGGAGGCACGAAAATACAATGGAGAAAAGACCATCTCTTCAATAAGTCATGCTGGGAAAACTGGACAGCTACATGTAAAAGAATGAAATTAGAACACTCCCTACCACCATACACAAAAGTAAACTCAAAAT
Source organism: Stenella coeruleoalba (assembly GCF_951394435.1). Taxonomy (NCBI): domain Eukaryota; kingdom Metazoa; phylum Chordata; class Mammalia; order Artiodactyla; family Delphinidae; genus Stenella; species Stenella coeruleoalba. The sequence goes on along the minus strand of NC_137158.1, from coordinate 67,571,298 downwards.
GGATTAAAGACCTAAATGTAAGGCCAGACACTGTAAAACTCTTAGAGGAAAACAGGCAGAACACTCTATGACATAAATCACAACAAGATCCTTTTTGACCTACCTCCTAGAGAAATGGAAATAAAAACGAAAATAAACAAATGGGACCTAATGAAACTTAAAAGCTTTTTCACAGCAAAGGAAACCATAAAAAAGACATAAGGAGAGCCCTCAGAATGGGAGAAAATATTTGCAAATGAAGCAACTAACAAAGGATTAACCTCCAAATTATGCAAGCAACTCAGGCAGCTCAGTATCAAAAAACAAACAACCCAATCCCAAAATGGGCAGAAGACCTAAATAGACATTTCTCCAAAGAAGATATACAGATTACCAACAAACACATGAAAGAATGCTGAACATCACTAACCATTAGAGAAATGCAAATCAAAACCACAGTGAGGTATCACCTCACACCAGTCAGAATAGCCATCAACAAAAAAATCTACAAACAATAAATGCTGGAGAGGGTGTGGAGAAAAGCGAACTCTATGCACTGTTGGTGAGAATGTAAATTGATACAACCACTAGGGAGACCAGTATGGAGGTTCCTTAAAAACTAAAAATAGAACTACCATATGACCCAGCAATCCCACTACTCGGCATATACCCTGAGAAAACAACAATTCAAAAAGAGTCATGTACCATAATGTTCATTGCAGCTCTATGCACAATAGCCAGGACATGGAAGCAACCTAAGTGTCCATCGACAGATGAATGGATAAAGAAGATGTGGTACATGTAGACAATGGAATATTATTCAGCCATAAAAAGAAAGAAAATTGAGTTATTTGTAGTGAGGTAGATGGCCCTAGAATCTGTCATACAGAGTGAAGTAAGTCAGAAAGAGAAAAACAAATAACATATGCTAACACATATATATGGAATCTAAAAAAAAAAATGATTCTGATGAACCTAGGGGCAGGGCAGGAATAAAGATGCAGACATACAGATTGGACCTGAGGACACGGAGGGCAGGGGAGGGTAAGCTGGGCCAAAATGAGAGAGTAGCATTGACATATATACACTATCAAATATAAAATAGATAGCTAGTGGGAAGCAGCCTCATAGCACAGAGAGATCAGCTCAGTGCTTTGTGACCACCTAGAGGGATGGGATAGGGAGGGTGGGAGGGAGGCTTAAGAGGAAGGGGATATGGGGATATATGTATACATATAACTGATTCACTTTGTTATACAGCAGAAACTAATACAACATTGTAAAGCAATTATACTCCAATAAAGATGTAAAAAAAAATTCATTAATACAAAATTAATTAGATTATATCAAGAAATAACATAATTATTGGGTTTCACATTTTAAAAAATCATTTGAAATTAGAATTCCATGAATGGAAAAGAAGTATTGATGCAGTTTAATATTTTTTCTAAATTGTTACATAGAAAAATCAATGAAAACCACTTAAATTATATATTTTTACTTTAATAAATTTATTTCTCTGTCATTAACATCCTCTTCAGTAATGTGAATTTTAATTTGCATGATTTATCACTCTTTAACATTTATTTGAATAATTAATTGATGTTCTGCTGTGATAATCATACTGATTTCTGAAAAATGTGTTGAATTTATCATGTTATATGGGCATAGAAAGGATGAGAACGTCAGTGTATTAGTTTCCTCTGGCTGCTGCAGCAAATTTTGGTAAATTAAATGAATGAATTATTAGTAAGTTATAACTTTAGAGAAGTGCAAGTATTGTTTTAAAGGAGTAGGAAGTCTGAGTCAATGCATTGTAAAGAACAGATCTTACATAAGAAGTTATTTTTTACATTCTATCAAAGAATAATTCAAAATTGAAAAAAGAAAAAGAACTGTTTACAATATCATCAAGCATAAAGAATTTAGGGATAAACTTAACTAAAAATGCACAAGTTCTGTACACTGAAAATACAAACTATTCCTGAGAGAAGATAAAGATGATCTAAATAATGGATAAATATACTGTGTTCATAGGTTGGAATATTCAGCATTGTTGAATTCTCCACAAATTCATCTATAGGTCCAGTTAAAAGCCCAATATACCTTTTCGTGTATGCTGTCAAACTGCTCATAAATGTATGTGGTAATTCAATGAGCTTATAATAGACAAAAATTTTGAAAATTAACAATAAAGTTGGAGAACTTAGACTATTTGATTTCAGGATTTACTAGAGAGCTCCATTAATCAAGATAGCATGCTACTGGCATAAGGATAGAAACACAGATCAATTGAAGAGAACTGAGAATCCAGAAATAGACCCAAATAGATGTGGTCAGTTGATTTGGGGTGAGCATGCCAAGATAGTTCAATAGGGAAAAGACAGTATTTTCAACAAATTTTGCTGGAGCAATGGGATTATCATATACAAAAATGTGAAGAACAAACCTTACCTCATATATACTCAAAAGTCAACTCAAAATATATCATAGACCTAAATATAACACAAAAATATAAATGAAAACATGCATTTACACAAAGCCTTGGATTTTAAAATTCCTAGAATTTTTTTTTTCAAAATAGAAAAACAAAAACTGGAAACAACCCAAATACTTATCAACAGGTGAATGGATTAAAAAAAAAAAATCTGTGGTAGGGCTTCCCTGGTGGCGCAGTGGTTGAGAGTCCGCCTGCCGATGCAGGGGACATGGGTTCGTGCCCCAGTCCGGGAAGATCCCACATGCCGCGGAGCGGCTGGGCTCGTAGCCATGGCCGCTGAGCCTGCGCGTCCAGAGCCTGTGCTCCGCAGCGGGAGAGACCACAACAGTGAGAGGCCCGCGTACCGCAAGACAAAAAACAAAAAACCTATTGAAGCATGCAACAACATGGGTGAATATCAAAAATATTAAGTGCATTGAGTCATACACAAAAGACTATAGAGTTTATATAGTCTTTATATATATATATAAATAAATTGAATATATATATAAATTGAATATATATATAAATTGAATAAATATATATATATATCCAAAATCTGAAAAGCAGACTGGGAGGTTGAATATATCCAGGAAGGAGTTACTGCTGTAGCTTGAGTTTGAAGGCAGGCTGCTGATAGAATTCTCTCTTTCTAGGGGGAAGCCGATCTTTATCTTAAGAGGACAAGACAAATTTCCAGCCTAAAGACTAAAAAAGAGATAACACGTTGAGTCTAGAGACTGAAAAAAAAATAATAGGGGTATTATGAATGGCCTTTTGTAAATAAATTTGACAACTTAGATGAAATGGAAAAATTCTTGGAAAAAAATAACTTACCAAAACTGGTACGAAATTTTTCAAGTTAAAAAAGCTACATGATAAATATCCTTTAACCTAGATCCCATGATTGCTAATATTTTCCATATTTTTATCATATTTACCTATCAGTCATCAATACACAAGGTAATATTTTTGCTAAGTGAATATATGAGTGTGTGTGTATGTGTGTGTTTGTAAAATGATGTACCAGAATAGTAACAGAGGCTACCTTTGAGTGGTAGAAATACAGGTGATTATAATTTTTTTCTTTATGATTCTTTAGGATCTTATTAAATTTTTGAAATGACCATATTTACATCATCATAAAAAAATTAAAGTATTTTCTATTTTGGGAAAAAATGAGAAGGAGATGATTCTGTAAAGCACTCAGCCCATTGTCTGGTAACACGTTCATAAACTGAGTCAGACCGGTATTTATGCTCCTGGAGAATAATGTGCTTTCCTATATTGCTTACCACTGAAATGCCAGTACATGAAACAGTGGCTGACACTTTTTAAGTGCTCAGTAACTATTTGTGGAATGAATGAGTTGTAATTATAGTTCCTATCAAGAAAGAAATGTATCTTTTGACAGAGACTATAAGCTTCTTCTGTCCCAAGAGAAAGGAGGCTTAAGTCTTCTTTAATGAATGGTGTGACTGCCATTGATACCCTGTGTTGGAGTAAACACACTTGGAAGGTTTCCTGCCATGGGGGTGGGTGGGCCGTCGTTCTCCTAGGACCAAAGGCAAATTTGCCGATTGTTTCTTGTGTTCCTCACCTTTCTGGTGTTCTTCAGGCTTTTTTCCCACTTAAGGTTGTTTATTGAGGTATAATTTCACTACAATAAATTCACCCTTTTTAGGTATACAGTTCTATGATTTTTGACTAATGTGAAACAGCTTATAACCATCACCAAAATCAAGATGTGAGATATTTTCCATCACCACACAGATTCCTCCTATTCCTAATTTAGTCAGTGTCCTTCCCACATTCTCAGTTCTTGACAACCACTGATTTCTGCCTCTGTAGATTTGTCTTTGACTGAATGTTATATAAATAGAATAACAGTTTGGTTTTTTTAACATCTTTATTGGGGTATAATTGCTTTACAATGGTGTGTTAGTTTCTGCTTTATAATGAAGTGGATCAGTTATACATATACATAGAATAACAGTTTTAATGTTTGGCTTTTTTTGCTTAACATAATGCTTCTGAGATTCATCCATGTTAATTGTATATATCAGTAGTTCACCCTTTTTATTGCTGAGTAGAATTCTATTACATGGATAGACTGCAATTTGCTTATCCCATTCATCTGTTGGTGGCCATTTATGGTGTTTCCAGTTTGAGGCTGTTATGAATACAGCAACTATAAACATTCACATACAGGTCTTTTTATGGTCACATATTTTCCTTATCCTTGGACATATACATGAGAATGAAATTGCTTTCTTAAATATTATGTATGTGTTTAGCTATATGCAACTGCCAAATTGTTTTCTAAGCAATTCTGGGAAACATGTAGGCTGTGATGTCCAAGGCACACATAGGAGACCCCTGGACTGATTGAAATATTCTATTTATCCTATTGACCAGTGATGGTATCACATAGGCATGTTCTTTATATTTTTATTAAACAGTGCATTTATGTTTTCTTTACCTTTTCACATGTATTTCTTAATTCAAAAAGTGAAAAAGAAAAGATAGTGGGGAGAACTTAAATCAATCATGTATATCCTCAATGAAGTTATGCAGTAAAATACTAAAAGAAAAATTTTGAGTTTATCTATGTTTCCTCTGTTGAATGATTGACATTTTACAGTGAAAGTTTAGTGAATTAGTTAGATCTAAGATCCTACTCATATGGCAAACAAAATTTATTGGATGTTTATAACTATGCCACTCAGCTTTTTTTTTTTTTTTTTTTTTGCGGTACATGGGCCCCTCACCGTTGTGCCCCCCCACCCCGACCGCGAAGTACAGGCCCCGGACACACAGGCCCAGCGGCCATGGCCCACGGGCCCAGCCGCTCCGTGGCATGCGGGATCCTCCCGGACCGGGGCACAAACCCGCGTCCCCTGCATCGGCAGGCGGACTCTCAACCACTGCGCCACCAGGGAAGCCCTCCCACTCAGCTTTGAATAATAAAAATATAGTAGAGTAAATAATGTTGCTTGTTTTGATGTCTATTTTGAGTGATTACAAAGTGTGCCAAAATATATTAAACACTATATTTTGATAAATTCTTGACAATTGCCCAAGTCTTAAATGATTGCTAACGAGTCAGACTTTCTTTTCTTTGCATCATTAACTTGTCCCCTATGTGACTTTTGCATCTTTTCAATGAACCATAAGTATATGTTAGCCAACAGATGTTTGGACATTTACAAAAGTCCTAAGGTTGCAATAATATTTTCTGGTTACAAATCCTCAAAATTTATGCCAAGGATTTTTAATCCCTTCCCCCACTTTATCAGGTAATGACTTTAGCAGAATCATACTTGAGCTATTTAGACATTTTAGATGGCTTTTCTACATTGCTTTAATAATCCTTTAACATTTTACTAATTTGTTATAAATTTCCATTAAATCCTATATTTACTGAGGTAAATATATTTACCTACCAGGTGCATAGCTCTGTGTTAGCCACTGTGAGATCATAAAGGTGTGTAGGAGTCTACAGAAAAATGCAAAGTTGTCGGAAAGATCAAATGTTGTATCCTAGTAAGGTTTATGTCTGCTTGAATTTAGACAAGTATTTTTTTATATTCCTTTGTCTAAGTCTCATCAAATATAAATGTTGATAAAACTTTGTCAGTTGATGGGTCTGCATATTCAACTGATAGATAAAAGACTCAACAAGATGAAAACAAAAGCAAATAAAATTAATTATCTTGAAGAAAAATGCCAAAAGACATTATTAACTGAAGCTAATTCATATCAAAGAGGTGAGATTTTTTTTTTCCTTTGGTGTTAAGGAGCTCTAATTTCATTTGGAGTCAAATTTATTTGAGATTTTTAATGAAGTATTTTGAAATAATAACTCAAACAACAAAGCAATGAAAGCTTGATAAAAATAAATTAAATGCATTGCTTACCATCTATCTCTCTGTGCTCTGACACCAACCTCCTTTCTGGCTGTACCATGATTTGCTCATTCCTTTTATACATTACTTTAACTGAATTGATTTAATGCTAACTATTTAACAACGTAATAAAAGGACCATTTGCCAAACGTCAGATTCAGGTCTAATAAAAAGAATATTAAAATTTATTGTGTTTAAAATATTGATTTGTTTCATATTTGTAATATGTTTAATATTTTAACACTGTGAAATATTGTTATTCTCACTAAATATTGCAATTTCCATCCCCACAGCATCCCTAGCTCCCTAATACCTGCATATCCTATCAACACAGCTTAGCATAATGTTTAAGTCCCTCAAGTATTTGATTGCTTATCTTATATTTCTCTTATGCTTCTACTAACAAAGGTGACTATTCCCTATTTTTAATCAACGTTTACCTTAAATCAATATTAAATACACTAATCAAATTTTATAGATGAAATAATTCTGCTCCTAGTTTTCTCCTAAGTTTCTTAATCCAGTTGTCATATGTTCCTTTTCTTTTCTTTTTTTTAAATTAGGTTGCTACGTATTCTTTGGAATACTTATTCTTCTAGGAGAAACAACAGTTCAAATTATGTGGGTTCCAAACATGCCATGATTTTTAAAAATATATTGATGCTATAGAAATATTAATGGCAAACATAGTAAAATAACATATTGTCAAAAGCTATAGGATGAAATTCTGACTTCATAACAGGAATAGTGTAATACCTATAAAAAATTTTAATCTGATTTTGAAAATATGAATATTTCTACTTAGGAAACTTCTCCCTTCTTACTCTGTTTCAGAAAAATAATGTCTTTTGAGTATTTTTGCCCCTCTTGGGTTGATTCCTTAGTATCTAATTGTCAGGAAAAGAATTAAATAGGAAACCAATTTTCAATATTGAAAGGAGATGAAATCTTCTTTTTTTGATTGGCTTGTGGCGTCTAAGACATAGCTTTCTACACATTATAATTATGTAATGTCATGTCCTACTTTTGGTCCCTTATTATTCTTTTAAAAAGAATATCCTGATTAAAAGAGAACACATTGATCTGACAGAAGACAGGGTAAAGTCAATTATATGCATACCACAGAAAAAGAGACTTTTATTGTAAATGGTTTATATTAGAAATCTACAAATATTCTGAGTCTATGCTACCACCCTGAAACATAAAATAGAATAGCAATATATTCAAAGCAAATAATTTTAGAATAAATTATACACCAAAACAATGTGATAAATAGTTTCCTTGGAAAAATAAATATGCTCTGAGAGCCTGAGTTGTTGTGCATGTGTATATTTTAGAGTTGTGAAAAAACATGAAAAATAACTACCCGGGAATGACCATCCTCCTTGTATGTAACCTAGTATATATAGCATGTATATTTTCAACCATCCTATTAACAGATTCAATGCATTGTTTCCTTTCAAGTCTCCAGTCACTGTACTTAGTGCCCTGCCTTTCACATGTCAGTTACAGTAGGCAAAATTTTTCTCACTCTAACAGAAACAATCAGATCATTTCTCGTTGGGACATAAAACCCACATAAATCAGGTTTCTCCAGTTAACACAGGGTACAAACATTATAAATAGTCACCTTTCAGCCTGAGTCACTAATTGGAAAATCTCTGATTCTTATGGGAAACTTTTTGAATCCCGATGTGAAATAAAAGCATGTGTCCATGTGGACTGCCAGGAAAAGGACGAGGGTGGTGCCTCACGAAGAGAGGCTGGATCTGGGAGGGGCTGACACTGCTTCTCTACTCTAGGTCCTTCTTTCTCTCTCAGAAGCTTTTTCTCTATGGGTTGGGTTAAGATGGTGGACGGAGTGGCAGGTGCCGCTTTGCTCTACAGTCCTAACCTTTATTACTCTGCTGACCACTATGAAATAAAGAAACAGGTTCAAAATCTGAAGGTTCCTTTACAATGTACATAACTTCTAACATTCTACTGAATTTCTAAATAAGAAAAAGAAGTGTATATGCCTGCCTTAAGTATGGGAATCTTTCTCCAGTGGAAAGAGAAGTACTTCATCCTAGTAAAGACTACAAGGAATTTATTATAGTCTTCATTGAAGATTCTTTCTGGGCACATACCTTGCAAATACTAATTAGAATGTTTATACTACATATATGGATTCACACAAGTGGGAAGCTGAAATGAGAGAGTGAGGTAGAGAAAAAAATAAATTGCCCTTTTTTGACCATATTACCCTTTCTTCTCAGGTCCATGTCTGTTTTTAGTAACAGATTTACTGACACATAGCAGACAATTCATCTATTTAAAGTATATAATTCAATCTTTATACATATATATATATACATATATACATACATATATATATATATATATATATATATATATATATATTCACTGTGCACTGGAAACTGTGCTGTTATGCTTCGGTTCCTGGAGGGGACTGCCCTTTTAGCTGCTTACAGGTTGATTTCAGAGGGCAGCTTCCTCTATCTGTGGATAATACCTGCTTTGCCAGCCATTACATGTATGGATACTGTTATGGGCCTACTGCCAGTTACATCCACCAGGAACACCTCTTCAAAGCAGGTAACCCTCTTTCTTTTCTAAGTGTATCTTGCCCCCATTTGGCCCTCCTGACATCATTGACTCAGATCAAGGATCCCATTTTACTGCCCACATAAGACAGCACTGGGATCTCCAACAGGGTATCCAATGGGACTCCCATTTTCCCTGTGGTCCTCTGGCATTATTGAACAGAACAATGGTCTTTTAAAATCCTTGTTCTTTAAGTTACAGGGCAGTAAATGGACTCCTAAATGGCTTTTCTTGCTGCCAGGGGCATTTACCACTTTAAACTCTCAACCATATGGCCACCGCTCTTCTCACACCAACTGGGCTCACCTGGCCATGCTGCCTATGATTGTTATCGAGGGGAATTTGATGCCTTAATCTTATGGGATAATATTATTTACATGTTTCCCAATAATTTGAGCCCCCTTACATTTTTAAAATTTGAATACATGGAATGTTTCATAATAAAAATATGTTGGGACAAACCTAAGGGCAAAGCTGAATCAGTTTTGCCATCCAATTAGAAAAAAAAATTAGTTCTCAAACTTGATTTACATTTTTAATATTATTTAAAATTACATGTTGAACATAGTTGGAAGAGAATTAAGACTTTTTGGCCTAAGAAACAAAATATTTGTTATTAAATACCTAACAGAATATGTGTCTTATCTTGATTCTAGCAACTCTCCTGCAGAGAAAAGGCTAGAACTATTCATAACCAGGGACATAATTGGTCCCTTACTTTAAATATATGGTGTGATGCGACACATAGCAGCAATACACGTTAACTCTAGAATATGAATTAAGAATATAGGAAAGGATTTCTTGAGCATACAGTAATGGTAATGAGGCTGTCTGAAGAACAGTAGTAGCTACTGAAATAAAGAGGAACTATGAATATTTTATGTAGAAATAGTCTCAGAATGTTTATTTTCTTTATTTTTGAAAATAATTAAATTATGCCGTTTCCATGATAAATCTATGTAATTGGCTACAAATACACTTGAAAATGATGGCCTGTATTTTTCTGGTGCTAATAAAAAATTACCAAGAGATGAAGACGGCCATGCCTAAATGTCTTAGGGTTATTTCTGGATCTCAGTAATGGTATTTGCTCCTTAAGCAAGAGTATTACATTGCTATCTTTATTCTAGACAAAGCACAGATGATTGACATATAACCAGCACATTAAAAATATTTGATTTTTTGATTCCTCATTTTTTGCCATTCTTGATTCATGTATTATGCTATTTTTCCTTAATTAACTCAATTTCATAACACCACCCCGGTCATATATTTTACTGGTTATCTTCATAATCACTAAACTAGTCAAAAGAATAAAGGAAAAATAATGTTGATCATCTTGTTTCTCAATATTCATTGAAGACCCCATCAGGTGGTTAGCTATGGTCCCCAGGTCATAGACTTCCCTGACCCTGCTGGACCACACCTACCCACTTGATATGCAAGTTCCAGCTGAAATTCCAATGTATAGTGGCTTTAGTGAATAGCTTATTTCTCCTAACCATAAACCTCCCCATAGGAAGTGGAAATAATCCCAGGCATTGGTCATTAAACTGCCCCAATTGCAACCCTAACTAGCTGATAGCCTTATGTAGTTCAGACCCATCTCTGGTAATACAAGGCCAAACATTTGACTGTTGAAAGCATGTGACTAAATTTTCCTTCACCAAGACTACACATGTGCCTCCAACCTTTACTACTGTGGATTGAGAAAACTACCCAATCATTTTCATGGTGCACTTCCAGGACCCTCAAAATTTATTGAGAATCTGTGGTAGCAGTAGACGTTCTCAACTGTGCAAGCAAACCTTAATCAGGGCATCATAAATCTACACAGCCCTATTAGACCCGTTGGCCCCTCAGTTCCCCCTGGTGGCTCCCTGGAAGAGCCATTATGTTGGAAGCCTCTGGCATGGCTCCCTCCACCTGTGAAAATACTGGAGATGACAACTTTTCAATTCCTGAATTTCCATTTCGTTCTTTTATACATTGCCAATCTCTTTATTGGTAGTCTTTATTTGATGAGACATTGTTATCATATCAACCTTTACTTCTTTTATCATGGTTACCTTTAGTGCTTTGAACGTATTTATAATGGTTACTTAAACTTTTGCCTGTTAATTCTGACATGTAGGCACTCTTTGTGTTGCCTGCTTGTTTTTGTTGTTGTTGTTTTTTGTTTTCCCTAATGTATGGGGCATCCTTTCCTAGTTCTTTGCTTGTCTCATAATTTTGTGTTGGAAACTATACATTTTTGATAATATATAATAGCACCCCAAGCTTGTTATTATTATTTTCTCCTTTACTTGTTTAGTGACTGGTTGGATTATTTTAGGGGAGTTGATATCTTTCCTTCCATGGTGGTAAGTCTCTGATGTTGCTCCCCAGGGGATGCAGCTTTGGAAAAGTCCACTGTTACCTTGTGATGTCTGTGGTTTTGGCAAGGCCATCTCTGAGTGTCTCTTTCCCTGACTACACCCAGATATTAACCTCTATTGATTACAGGAGGGTTGCTCTATTATTTTCAACAGTGCCCTGAGACATGTATTGAATTCACAGACTAAGCCAATCAAATTCTGGTTCCTTTGAAGGGAAAGTCCCTGAAGCCACGGTTTGATAATTGGCTGTGACTCCAGGAGGGTTCTCCTCAGCTATTTCTTTCCCCTTTTACTTCTGGGAACCTGATGAGTCTATAGTTTATCCAATATCTCCAGTAAATCTTTCAATCAAGTCCTAATTACTTTTCCCTACACCTCTATTCTTTTGAAGAGTGCCCTTATGCTGTTACAAATGAAGAACAGTTCCTTTGGGGGAGGATTTGGAGCTCCCTGTTTTTTGGCTTCTCCCCCTCACCACCACCACCCCTTGGAAGAATCTTTGAGTCATGACCGTGGAGCTGAGATTAGGGACAATGGAGTGCTTTTCTCTGTGTGACTTTAGGAGCTGAGGGCTTGGTGGAAGGGGTGAGCAGCAGTTCCATGTCTCCTTGACTTACTCTCTTGTTGTGGAAACCCCACCCCATAAGCCAGGGCAGGCATTGCTGCACCCAAGAGCCTCCATACCATAAACTGGACCTAAGTGGAAGAAGGTATCACCCACTCCTTGCCACACCCACCTGGAACTTCACTTTATTAACAGATAGCTGGGAGCAGGATGAGAAATGCTAATATTCTCCCTTCCCAGGAAGACAGACCTCTGACTGGGAGTTGTGTGGTGATGGTGTGTGCTCTTAGTTGAAACAGTGTGGAGTAGAATTTCCATCTCTTTATCTGTGGGGAAGGAAGGGAGGGGTTTGGTTCAAATATCACAGAACGTCACAGTTCTTACCAAATTTTGTAGGTTTACTTAAATATATCTATATTTACTGTATAGTTTTAGGGCCATTTTCAGAGACTTTAAGTCGTTGTCATTTTTACAGTTTTCACCTGTTTCACTGAGGAATGGGTCTGTGGGGCTCATCATGCTGTTGTGTCAGAAGTGGCTTCACCATGTCTATTTTTTTCCCATTTCCTTGCATTTTTTATTGAGGTATTGACATACGACATTATTTTAGTCTCAGGTATACTGCATAATGATTCAATATGTATCGAATATAATCTTATATGAAAAATTTAGAATGAAAGAATACATGAATTTTGTAAAACAGATATAAGCAAGTGTGACATACATGTACATCTTTCTCTGAGGGGTTGAATTAAACAAAAACTTCTTATACATTCATAGGACATTCAAATTTTGTGTAGTGAGCCCATGTTTCCTTTGTACTCAGAAAAAAGCAAGGTGTTATTTGAAAAATAAACTGATCACATAGCATTACAAAGACTCTGTATTTACTCTGAACATTATATTTAGGCAAATAGTTGATATAAATATAATAAGTATCATATACCCATCATCATGCATCTTTAATAATTTCTCGAATGAAAAAAGTATCTTTAGAGATGCCAGGTTCCATACTACTGTACTTTGTAGGTTTCCATACTACTGTACATTTATTTTATGCAACCTAAGAAATGTAACTAAATCTCTCATAAAACCTTTGCATTTGTTGTAAATATATTAATCATTTTCCGAATTTGTCAGTTATTGATATTTTATTGATGATTGCTCAATTAGAAGTGAAAAATGATCTTTTCTGCTTCAAGCCAAAAAATAATTTTATAATATAAATTTTAATATAATGTAATAAAATATAATATGTATTTTTTAGGTTATTATTGCAAAATTCCTTCCATTGGAGCAATAAGAGTCAAACTCAGGTATGAGTGTTATCCTTTCTTATCTCTAATGCTATTTGTGTTAGATCTCTTTTCTTCTTGGCCTGACTTAAAGAGGTCTGGTTTTATTTTTTAAAAATAACAAGCTCTTCATTTTACTTCTCCATTAAGTAATTTTCCCCTTTATTTTATTTTATTTTTTTATCATCTTTATTGGAGTATGATTGCTTTACTGTGTTGTGTTACTTTCTGCTGTATAACAAAGTGAATCAGCTATATGCATATGTATATTCCCATATGCCCTCCCTATTGCATCTCCCTCCCACCCTCCCTATCCCACCCCTCTAGGTGGTCACAAAACACCAAGCTGATCTCCCTGTGCCATGCAGCTGCTTCCCACTAGCTATCTATTTTACATCGGGTAGTGTATATATGTCAATGCTACTCTCTTACTTTGTCCCAGCTTACGCTTCCCCCTTCCTGTGTCCTCAAGTCCATTCTCTATATCTGCGTCTTTATTCCAGTCCTGCCCCTAGGTTCATCAGGAACATTTTTTTTTTTTTTTTAGAATCCATATATGTGTGTTAGCATATAGTATTTGTTTTTCTCTTTCTGACTTACTTCACTCGGTATGAAAGACTCTAGGTCCATCCATCTCACTACAAATAACTCAATTTCATTTCTTTTTATGGCTGAGTAATATTCCATTGTATATGTGTGCCACACGTTCTTTATCCATTCATCTGTTGATGGACACTTAGGTTGCTTCCATGTCCTGACTATTGTAAATAGAGCTGCAAGGAACATTGTGGTACATGACTCTTTTTGAATTGTGGTTTTCTCAGTGTATACACCCAGTAGTGGGATTGCTGGGTCATATGGTAGTTCTATTTTTAGTTTCTAAGGAATCTCCACATACTGGTCTACATAGTGGCTGTATCGATTTACATACCCACCAACAGTGCAAGAGGGTTCCCTTTTCTCCATACCTTCTCCAGCATTTATTGTTTGTAGATTTTTTTGATGATGGCCATTCTGAACGGTGTGAGGTGATACCTCACTGTGGTTTTGATTTGCATTTCTCTAATGATTAGTGATGTTGAGCATTCTTTCATGTGTTTGTTGGCAATCTGTATATCTTCTTTGGAGAAATGTCTATTTAGGACTTCTGCCCATTTTTGGATTGGGTTTTTTTTTTTTTTTTTTTTTTGGTACGCGGGCCTCTCACCTCTGTGGCCTTTCCCGTTGTGGAGCACAGGCTCTGGACGCGCAGGCCCAGCAGCCATAGCTCACGGGCCCAGCCGCTCCGCGGAATGTGGGATCTTCCCGGACCAGGGCACGAACCCGTGTCCCCTGCATCAGCAGGCGGACTCTCAACCACTGCGCCACTAGGGAAGCCCAGGTTGTTTGTTTTTTTGATATTGAGCTGAATGAGTTGATTGTAAATTTTGGAGATTATTCCTTTGTCAGGTGCTTTATTTGCAAATACTTACTCCCATTCTGAGGGTTGTGTTTTTGTCTTGTTTAAGTTCTCCTTTGCTGTGCAAAAGCTTTTAAGTTTCATTAGGTCCCATTTGTTTATTTTCATTTTTATTTCCATTCCTCTAGGATGTGGGTCAAAAAGGATTTGCTGTGATATATGTCATAGAGTGTTCTATGTTTTCCTCTATGAGTTTTATAGTGCCTGGCCTTAAATTTAGGTCTTGAAACCATTTTGAGTTTACTTTTGTGTATGGTGGTAGGGAGTGTTCTAATTTCATTCTTTTACGTGTAGCTGTCCAAGTTGTCTTTTACATGTAGCTATCCAAGCTGTCCAACAAGTTCTTCTAGATCCTTGTTAAATGTTTGTTGTATTTTCTCCATTGTGTTTCCGAGATTTTGGATCATCTTAACATCATTACTCTGAATTCTTTGTCAGGTAGGTTCTCTATTTCCTCTTCATTTATTTGGTGTTGTAACTTTTTACTTTGCTCCTTCATCTGTAACAATTTTTTTGTCATTTCTTTTTTTTTTTTTTTTTTTTGATGGGTGGTGTTGTATTCCTCTCTTACTAGTTGTTTGGCCTGAGACATCCAGCACTGGAGTTTGCAGGCAGTTGTATAGAGCTGGGTCTTCGTGCTGAGATGAGGACCTCCAGGAGACCTCACTCCGATTGATATTCCCTGGGGTCTGAGGTTCTCTGTTAGTCCAGTGGTTTGGACTCGGAGCTCCCACCGTAGGAGCTTGGGCCTGACCTCCAACCTGGGAAGAAAGATCCTGCAAGCTGGTTTCTAGGGGTTCCTACCATCCCATCAGATGTCTGTGGTCCCTCACCAGTGCCTGGTAGGTGCCCTAGTTGTGAGGAGACGCGAATTCCATGTCCTCCTAGTATGCCGTCTTGACTCCACCGCCCCATTTCTATTTTTTTTTTTTTTTGTGGTACATGGGCCTCTTACTGTTGTGGCCTCTCCCTTTGCGGAGCACAGGCTCCGGACGCGCAGGCTCAGCGGCCATGGCTCACGGGCCCAGCCGCTCCGCGGCATGTGGGATCTTCCCAGACCGGGGCATGAACTCACGTCCCCTGTATCGGCAGGTGGACTCTCAACCGCTGCGCCACCAGAGAAGCCCCCCATGTCTATTTTTAAGTCTATTCTTCTCAAGCTGTGGTAACCATAACCTGTGGATATTCAATTTTATTCCAGAGAGTTTGGCAGGGCCATAGGGTAAACTTGGAGCATCTGCCTACTTCCTGATTTAATCCACAGTATACATAGGGGAAAATGTTTATGTTAAAGCAAAGACATTATGGTAATAACATATATGATTCAGATGGATTTTAAACATAAGCCCTGATAGTTTGAAGAACTCTTCACTAGTGAGCTACCTGGGACAATACCTCCGAACTCTTAACACAAGCTTGCCTTTTCTTGGGAGGAATCTGTAAGAGATTCTGTTTGGGCCTTTGGCAAGTGGCCTTTATGTTTGTCAGCAAAGAATGAATCTTGGTACTGAGTTAGGCAAACAACATATGAAAAATAAAATTACCTGTGACCTATGATGATATCTATGTAAAAATCCCTAAGATTTTCTGGCTCAATATTATATATGAAAAATATGCATAGCATAATGCATAATTAAAATAAAGGATGCAGTTTCTTCTTCAAGGGTTCTATGATTTAATTGAGAGCATGAACAAAGCAGTATATACTTTTTTCAGTTTGATTTAAATTGGAAAATATATCAGTGTAATACAAATACACACAATTAACAACAACAAAGACGATCCTTTAATGATTCAGTTTGTGTAAAAACAATAAATTCTATTAGTTCTAAGGCCTGAACTTTGCCTTCTACTTCTATTGAGATGTCCTTCTTAATTGCTCATAATCTTTCTATATTTTTTCTTCTTTCCATTTAAGATTTGACTCTGCAGCTTTTCATGCTCACATAGTTTATTTAAAATTTAATTTAATTAATTTATTTTTTATACAGCAGGTTTGTATTAGCTATCTATTTTATACATATTAGTATATATATGTCAATTACAATCTCCCAATTCATCCCACCACCACTGCCACCCCCCCCACCTTCACCCCTTGGTGTCCATACATTTGTTGTCTATATCTGTGTCACTATTTCTGCCCCACAAACCGGTTCATCTGTACCAGTTTTCTAGGTTCCACATATGTGCGTTAATATACGATATTTGTTTTTCTCTTTCTGACTTACTTCACTCTGTATGATAGTCTCTAGGTCCATCCACGTCTCAACAAATGAGCCAGTTTATTTCCTTTTTATGGCTAATACTCCACTGTATATATATACCATATCTTTTTTGTCAGTCGTCTGTCGATAGACATTTAGGCTGCTTCTATGACCTGGGTATTGTAAATACTGCTGCAATGAACATTGGGGTGCCTATGTCTTTTTGATTTATGGTTTTCTCTGGGTATATGCCTTGTAATGGGATTGGTGGTCATATGATAATTCTATTGTTAGTTTTTTAAGGAACCTCCATACTGTTCTCCATAGTGGCTGTATCAATTTACATTTCCCCAAACAGTGCAAGAGGGTTCCCTTTTCTCCACACCCTCTCCAGTGCTTATTCTTTGTAGATTTTTGATGATGGACATTCTGACAGGTGTGAAGTGATACTTCATTGTAGTTTTGATTTACATTTCTCTAATAATTAGAGATTCTGAGCAGCTTTTCATGTGCCTCTTGGTCATCTGTATGTCTTCTTTGGAGAGATGTCTATTTAGGTCTTCTGCCCACTTTTTGATTGGGTTGTTTGTATTTTTAATATTGAGCTGCATGAGCTGTATGTATATTTTGGAGATTAATCCTCTGTCAGTTGCTTCATTTGCAAATATTTTCTCCCATCCTGAGGGTTGTCTTTTCATCTTATTTATGGTTTCCATTGCTATGCAAAAGCATTTAAGTTTCATTAGGTCCCGTTTGTTTATTTCTGTTTTTATTTCCATTACTCTAGGAGTGGGTCAAAAAAGATATTGCTGTGATTTATGTCATAGAGTATTCTTCCTATGGTTTCCTCTAAGAGTTTTATAGTGTCCAGTCTTACATTTAGGTCTTTAATCCATTTTGAATTTACTTTTGTTTATGGTTTTAGGGAGTGTTCTAATTTCATTCTTCTACATGTAGCTGTCCAGTTTTCCCAGCATGACTTATTGAAGAGCCTGTCTTTTCTCCATTGTATATTCTCGCCTCCATTGTCATAAATTACTTCAGCATAGGTGCATGGGTTTACCTCTGGGCTTTCTTTTCTGTTCCATTGATCTATATTTCTGTTTTTGTGCCAGTACCACATTGTCTTAATTACTGTAGCTTTGTAGTATAATCTGAAGTCAGGGAGTCTGATTCCTCCAGCTCCATTTCTTTCCCTCAAGATTTCTTTGGCTATTCGGGGTCTTTTGTGTCTCCATACAAATTTTAAGATTTTTTTGTTCTAGCTTTGTAAAAAAAATTCCATTGGTAATTTCATAAAGATTGCATTGAAACTATAGATTGCTTTGGGTAGTATAGTCATTTTCACAATATTGATTCTTCCAATCCAAGAACATGGTATATCTCTCCATCTGTTTGTATCATTTTTTATTTCTTTCACCTGTGTCTTATAGTCTTCTGCATACAGGTCTTTTTACTCCTTAGGTAGTTAATTCCTAGGTATTTTATTCTCTTTGTTGCAGTAGTGAATGGGAGTGTTTACTTAATTTCTCTTTCAGATCTTTCATTGTTAGTGTATAGGAATGCAAGCGATTTCTGTACATTTATTTGGTATCCTGCAACTTTACCAAATTCATTGATTAGTTCTAGTAGTTTTCTGGTGGCATCTTTAGGATTCTCTAGGTATAGTATCATGTCATCTGCAAACAGTGACAGTTTTACTTCTTCTTTCCCAATTTGTATTCCTTTTATTTCTTTTTCTTCTCCGTTTGCCATGGCTAGGACTTCCGAATCTATGTTGAGTAACAGTGGCAACAGTGGACATCCTTTTCTTGTTCCTGATCTTGGAGGAAATGGTTTCAGTTTTTCACCATTGAGAATGATGTTTGCTGTGAGTTTGTTGTAAATGGCCTTTATTATGTTCAAGTAGTTTCCCTCTATGCCCACTTTCTGGATACTTTTTATCATAAATAGGTGTTGAATTTTGCCAAAAGCTTTTTCTGCATCTATTGAGATGATCATATGGTTTTTCTTCTTCAGTTTGTTTATCACATTGATTGATTTGTGTATATTGAAGAACGCTTGCATCCCTGGGATAAACCCCACTTGATCATGGTGTATGATCCTTTTAATGTGTTGTTGGATTCTGTTTGCTAGTATTTTGTTGAGGCCTTTTGCATCTATATTCATCAGTGATATTGGTCTGTAATTTTCTTTTTTTGTAGTATCTCTGTCTGATTTTGGTATCAGGATGTTGGTGTCCTTGTAGAATGAGTTTGGGAGTGTTCCTTCCTCTGCAATTTTTTGGAAGAGTTTGAGAAGGATGGGTGTTAGCTCTTCTCTAAATGCTTGATAGAATTCACCTGTGAAGCCATCTGGTCCTGAACTTTTGTTTTTTGGAAGATATTTAATTGCAGTTTCAATTTTATCACTTGTGATTGGTCTATTCATATTGTCTATTTCTTCCTTGTCCAGTCTTGGAAAGTTATACCTTTCTAAGAATATGTCTGTTTATTCCATATTGTCCAGTTTATTGGCATAGAGTTGCTTATAGTAGTCTCTTATGATGCTTTGTATTTCTACAGTGTCCATTGTAACTTATTGTCCTTTTTCAATTCTAATTTTATTGATTTGAGTCCTCTCTCCCTTTCTCTTGATGAGTCTGGCTAAAGGTTTATCAATTTTGTTTATTTTCTCAAAGAACCAGCTTTAAGTTTTATTGATCTTTGCTATTGTTTTCTTTGTTTCTATTTCATTTATTTCTGCTCTGATGTTTATCATTTATTTTCTTCTACTCACTTTGGGTTATTTTTTTGTTCTACTTTGTCCAGTTTCTTTTGGTGTAATGTTAGACTGTTTATTAGAGATTTTTCTTGTTTCTTGAGGTAAGGTTTTGTTGCTATAAACTTCCCTCTTAGAATTGCTTTTGCTGAATCCCATAGGTTTTGGTTTGTCATGTTTTCATTGTTGTTTGTCTTAGGCTTTTTTTGATTTCCTCTTTGACTTCTTCAGTGATCTCTTAGTTATTTAGTTATGTATTGTTTAGCCTCCATGTGTTTGTATGTTTTACATTTTTTTCCATGTGATTGATTTCTAATCTCATAGAGTTGTTGTCAGAAAAGAAGCTTGATATGATTTCAATTTTCTTAAATTTACCAAGGCTTGATTTGTGACCCAAGATGTGATCTATCCTGGAGAATGTTCCGTGTGCACTTGAAAAGAAAGTGTAATCTGCTTTTTTTGCATGGAATGTCCTATAAATATCAGTTAAATCTATCTGGTCTATTGTGTCATTTAAAGCTTGTGTTTCCTTATTAATTTTCTGTCTGGATGATCTGTGCATTGGAGTAAGTGAGGTTTTAAAGTCTCCCACTATTATTGTGTTACTGTCGATTTCCTCTTTTATAGCTGTTAGCATTTGCCTTATATATTGAGGTGCTCCTATGTTGGGTGCATATATATTTATAACTGTTATATCGTCTTCTTGGATTGATCCCTTGTTCATTATGTAGTGTCTTTCCTTGTCTCTTGTAACATTCTGAATTTTAAAGTCTATTTTATCTGATATGAGTATTGCTACTCCAGCTTTCTTTTGATTTCCATTTGCATGGAATATCTTTTTCCATCCCCTCACTTTCAGTCTGTATGTGTCCCTAGGTCTGAAGTGAGTCTCTGGTAAGGCATATATATGGGTCTTTTTTTGGTATACATTCAGCAAGCCTGTGTCTTTTGATTGGAGCATTTAATCCATTTATATTTATATTTAAGATAATTTAAGATAATTATCGATATATATTGTTCCTATTACCATTTTCTTAATTGTTTTGGGTTGTTATTGTAGGTCTTTTCCTTAATTTTTGTTTCCAGGCTAGAGATGTTCCTTTAGCATTTGTGGTAAAGCTGGTGTGGTGGTCTGAATTCTCTATGTTTTTGCTTGTCTATAAAGCTTTTGATTTCTCTGTCAAATCTAAATGAGATCCTTGCTGGGTAGAGTAATCTTTGTTGTAGGTTCTTCCCTTTCATCATTTTAAATATATCATGCCACTACTTCTGCCTTGTAGAGTTTCTGCTGAGAAACCAGCTGTTAACCTTCTGGGAGTTCCCTTGTATGTTATTTGTTGCTTTTCCCTTGTTACTTTTAATAAGTTTTCTTTATCTTTACTTTTTGTCAGTTTGATTATTATGTGTCTCAGTGTGTTTCTCCTTGGGTCTATCCTGCCTGAGACTCTCTGCACTTCCTGGACTTGGGTAGCTATTTCCTTTCCCATGTTAGGGAAGTTTTCTACTATGATCTCTTCAAATATTTTCTCGGGTCCTTTCTCTACTCTCTCTTCTCCTTCTCGGACCTCTATAATGGGAATGTTGGTGCTTTTAATGTTGTCCCAGAAGTCTCTTAGTCTGTCTTCATTTCTTTTCATTCTTTTTTCTTTATTGTGTTCCATGGCAGTGATTTACACCATTCCGTCTTCCAGGTCACTTATGCGTCCTTCTGCCTCAGTTATTCTGCTACTGATTCCTTCTAGTGTATTTTTCATTTTAGTTATTGTATTGTTCCTCTCTGTTTGTTTGTTCTTTAATTCTTCTACGTGTTTGTTCTTTAATTCTTCTAGGTCTTTGTTAAACATTTCTTGCATCTTCTCGATCTTTGCCTCAATTCTTTTTCCGAGGTCCTGGATCATCTTCACTATCATTATTCTGAATTCTTTTTCTGGAAGATTGCCTATCTCCCCTTCATTTAGTTTTTTTCTGGGGTTTTATCTTGTTTCTTCATCTGGTATGTAGTCATCTGCATTTTCATTTTCTCTTTCTTTCTATGAATGTGGTTTTCATTCCTCAGGCTGCAGACTTGTAGTTCTTCTTGCTTCTGCTGTTTGCCCTCTGATGGATGAGGCTATCTATGGGTTTGTGAAAGCTTCCTGATGGGAGGGACTGGTGGTGAGTAGAGCTGGGTGTTGCTCTGGTGGACAGAGCTCAGTCATACTTTAATCCACTTGTCTGCTGATCTGTGGGACTGAATTCCCTCCCTGTTGGTTGTTTGGCCTGAGACCACCAGCACTAGAGCCTACCAGTGCTCTTGGGCAGGGCTAATGGTGGACTCTGGGAGGGCTCATGCCAATGAGCACTTCTCCGAACTTCTGCTGTCAGTGTCCTTGTCACCACCGTAAGCTACACCCACCTCCTGCCTCTGCAGGAGTCCCTCCAACACTAGCAGGTAGGTCCGGTTCAGTCTCCCATGTGGTCACCGCTCCCTCCCCTGTGTCCTGATGCTCACACTACTTTGTGTGTGCCCTCCAAGAGTGGAGTCTCCACTTCCCCAAGTCCTGTCAAAGACCTACAATCAAATCCCACCACCCTTCAAATTTTGATTCTCTAGGAAGTCCTCCTGCCGCTGCCAGACCCCCAGGTGGGAAGCCTGACATGGGGCTCAGAACCTTCACTACAGTGGGTGGACCTCTGTTGTATAAGTGTTCTCCAGTTTGTAAGTCACCAACCCAGCAGCCATGGGATTTGATTTTATTGTGATTGAGCCCCCGTCTCATTGCGGCTTCTCCCCTGTCCTTGGATGTGCAGCATCTTTTTTGGCGAGTTCCAGTGTCCTCCTGTCAATGATTGTTCAGCAGTTAGTTGTGATTCCAGTGCTCTCACAAGAGGGAGTGAGCGTGTGTCCTTTTATTCTGCCATCTTCCAGGCTGCATCTTGCTCACATAGTTTTAACTGCATCCTCAAGGATAATTATTCCCCCCCAAAATATCTAATCTTGTCCTTTCTATTTCCCTTCATTCCACCAATCTAATTACATAAAGTGTTGTGTTCCAGAAAAATACTGACAGATCATTTTCCCAGTCAAGTTCCCCAACTATTAAAATGAATCTTACCCCTCTCTTTTATTCCCTCCAACTATTCACTCAAATTTGTGCTGAATTTAGCACAGCCTCTAAAATGGAAGTGTGCTAATGGTTCCAGGGAGCTATAAACATGAAAATTACAAATATTTCAGTATACTGCCAAGAGAACATAATGCAATTCTCAGTGTATTGCCACTTGACAAATAGTTTTAGACTTTTAGGGTTTCTGATGAAGCTAAGATTAGTAGATTGGAGTGCTGTAATAGAATATCATGTACCTTCTTAATTTATTTTTGAGATACACAAATCATCAGGAAGAAATCTGTTTCTAAGGTGCTGATTGTGAAGTATGTTTCTGGTGTGTTTTGAGAGAGTAGAATATTTTCCCGCTTGCCAGTTATCTTATTTGTTATCTTATCTTTGATATTATATTATTTTTTGCACAAAATGTATTTCTCCTGAGTATTGACCATCATATTATTTCTTGTTACAAATATCCAAACAGGCACAAATTCCAGTAGATGATTTCTGCCTTTTTTCCTTAAATTGATATTTTGGTAGAAATCGTTTTGGGCTGAAGTGCTGTATCCATTTTCAAAGGTTCCAGCTTATCTGTGGAACCCTGTGGAACCCCAAATAAAAATTTTTTGCAACTTATGCATTAGATAAGAAGGGCTCCACAGCAATGTGATTACCCATAATATCTAACAAATAAGTTTTTAATACAAAAATTAAATATTTTATAACTGTGTAATCTATCTGTTTGATTTAAAATGACATCCACAAAGATGAAGAGGTGCTGTAGTCATACTCAGAGGTTTGAGTATCAATCCCACATTTGCTGGCTATATGGATTTGAAAAAAATTCCTATAGATGAGCATTATATTCTTCATTAAAATAGATATAACAAAAGTGTGACATTCATCAGGTTACTTTAAAAATTAAATGTGATAATGTCTCTAAAGTGAACACTTGGTATATATTGAGTTTTAGCTGCCAAGAATGAAAATGTCAGGTTCTTTACCATGTGATGGTTATCAATTTAAAAAGTTTAACTTGATTATTTCATGTTACTTTCACAATTTAAAAAGGATCAGTGAAGTTAAATAATACAGTTGTGTTATGGTCATTCAGGTAGTAATATGTGAGCTGAGGTAGGATCAGACTGAGTGAGAAAACTCAACCATTATAATCTACTGAATATAATCAAGAGCCCATAATATTTGAAAATAACATTTACTGAGTGCCTAAAAAGTGCTGGAGAGGGGTACGATTTAAACACTTGCACTTAAGTACTCCTTAGGAGTTCAGCTGCTATTCTTCCCCTTTTCCAGAAAACAAAAATTATTTTCTTCCTTTTCCCTAATGGGTTAAGTTTCCTACTGTGCCTTTTTTTTCTAGTAGGCTCTGTAAGTAGCCTTCTGCCCTATAGACTTTTCAAGAGCCTAGAAGAACATTTGAGATCTGTGAGGAAAAATAAATTTACTGACCCTAAAATACTTGAAGAAATATACCAACTCAGTATTAATAGGTGTTGAATAGCCACAAATGAAAAACAATCAAATAATCTCTTTACCTTTCTCTCATATTGTAAGGATACGGCTATATTTAATGTGAGTTCAGGTAGACTGAGATAATGTATTGTGGACCCTGCTAAAGGAAGATTTATTGGGGTCTGAAAAGTTATTCAAACCATTCACTCTGCCATCAAGGACTGCTTAAGGAACTAGCATGTTCATAATAGTCCTTAAATACAGCCAGTCTATTTGTATCCATGTTCTTTGCCTTCCAGTGTTCTTCTCTGTCAGATCTCTAAATGTTAGCATGCTGCTTTCTCCTCAGTACTCTCTTCTGATTTAAAAAACAAACAAAAACCCCCAAAACCCAAAACCTTCATTTAGATGTAATTGGCAAGTATTACATGGCATATATTTAAAATGTAAAGTTCGGTAGGTTTTGAAATGTAAATACACCTGTGACTTCCCCTCCCTGTCATCTGTTTGCTTTTGCTCTGAGTTTCCTTCTTAGAGTTTTTTTTTTTTTTCCTAACTCCTTTAGAACCATAATCAACATTATTTTATGATCTATACCACCCTGTCTTAGGGTTTTAAATGGGCCTCAAAGACATCACCACACTCCAATTGATCCAGTCATCACCAACACCACTAACTAAAGCAGAGAGTTTTAAAATTATTACAGTAGCTTGCTCCTTTATCATGTGGATAAACATCTGTTAAAATTATAGAGCAAGTATGTTTTGTGGGTGTGTTTTGTGTATCCTTCAGATAAACTATTTTCTATTGCACTTTGTTTCTTCTGGAGACATAGATGCAGGGAATTTTCAAGTCCCCAGTGGAGCCTGGGTGAGAAATGATTCTTGCTGGGGACATTCAGAGCCAAGGGATGCTATTGTGAGATGGAGAAAGGATTGAAAAGGAAATGAAATGAGATACTCTTCTGCCAGGCTCGTGGATATGTGTTTAGTTTCCAGTAAAGGGCTGTTACACTGAAAGGTAAAATTCTTGCAGTGATTGGTTTGGAAAGAATTGGAGGTTCAGTCACTTCCCCAAGAGACATTATCATTACCCAGGTTCAGCACTGAAGTTGATGGGGAAACATATGAACAAACTAGGAGCACTCTACAATGGCTGTATTCCCTAGATCTAGAGTGTTATTTTGCATATCATATAAGATGTTTCCTACTGATTTTGGAAGAAAAATTATAAACTAGTATTAAAATCAATTTCCAGGGATATATGAGAGAACCCTTCTTCCAGGTAATACTCTGAAGACTGCCTCTTTCTAACAGTAATCTCACAAGAATTGAGTTCCAATGCTGGTTTATTTCATCTCCTACCTATACTGAATAATAGTCTTCCCCAACAGGGAATGTGCTTCCAATAGAGAAATCAGTGCTAGCCCAACATTGTCAGAGGCCCTTAGGTGTAGACCACGAATATTGTACATCCAATGCAGTTCTTTTTCAAGATTAGGTTTGTGTATTCTACCATATATGGTAAGCCACATTCAGCCATCACACAGATTCAAGGAGGCTAGCTCACGTTTGAAAAGTTTGATTTTTTTGTTTTTGTCTTTTCCTTATTTTTCTCTCAAACCTTCAGAAAACCATGGCCCCAGTGTATAGGCCTTGGATTATGGGGTATGTCCAGCAATAAACACTGAATAAGTTGTTGAGTTTTGGAGGCTGTAGTACATGGAAATTAGTAAAGAGAATCTAAATGAAAATCTTGGAATGTTAAGATACAAAAACCTGGCCTATTAGTTTCCTATTGCTATTATAACAAATTATCAAATATTTAGTACTTTAAAACTACACAAATGTATTCTCTTACAGTTCTAGAGGTCAGAGTCTAAAATTGGTAAACAGAGCTGCATTCCTTTTGGGGGTTCTGGGAAGAATGTTTCTATGCCTTTTCTAGTTTCTAAGGATCCCCTGCATTCTTTGGCTCATGGCCCCATTCTCTATCTTAAAGTCAGTAGTGTAGCATCTTTCAGTCTCTCTCTTTCTTGGCTTTTTGCTTCATATTACTTTTTTTGACTCTAATCCTCCCATCTCCTTATTATAAGGAACTTTAGGATTATATTGGGACCACACAGTCCAGGTAATCTCACCATCAGAAGATCTTTAGTTTAATCATACACAAGGTCACTTTTGCCATATAAGGTGATGTATTTACAGGTTGTCAGGGACTAGGACATGAACATCTTTCAGGGCCCATTATCCTCCTTACCAAATCTGGTTAACATATCCCAGGTAATATCAATCTAAAATCCAAGAAGAGAGCACATTTCCCACAGCCAAAGGGAAATAAATTGGAAAGTCTATATGAAAATGAGAAAGTAGAAGAAAAGCAGTACAAGACAATGTCTAGACCATGGGCCAGCTACCTGTTTTTGTAAATAATGTTTTATTGGAAAATAGCAATGTTCATTTATTTATATGTTGCCTATGGTTGCTTTTGTGCCATAATGACAGAGTTGGATAATTGTGACAGAAATCATATGACCTACAGAATCAAAAATATTTCCTTTTTAACCCTTTATAGAAAAAAATGTCTGATTGTTTGCTAGAGAATTACCTGAGTGGAAAACTATAACATTTCTTTATATAATGTTTTCTTATCTGGAATGGACATTGTATTAAATTCCTGGGGCTGCTTAACAAATTGCTAAAAACTGTATAAACTTATTCTCTCACAGTTTTAGAGGGTTGAAGTCCAAAATCAACAAGTCCATACATTATCTGAAGTTTCTAGGGCAGGAATATTTCTTTTAGCTTTTGCTGGTTTTAGTAATCCATGGCATTCCTTGGTTTATAGATGAATTTTCCTGCCTCCATCTCCAAATGGTTTTCTTCTCTGTATGTTGCTGCCCAAACTTCCCTCTTGTTAAAAATATACCAATCATTGTTTAGGGTCTACTATTATCCAGTATGATCTCACCTTAACTTGATTATGTCTGCAAAGACCTTATTTCCAAATACGGTCATATTCAGAGATTCCCATGGATGAACTTCAACACATCTTTTTGGGAGGACACAATTCAATTCGTAACAGGTATCAAAAAATATTTAAAATGTTTTCCTAACATGGAAAACAGCAATCATCCGAACTCACATTTTGCATGACATCAATCAGTAGTAGGCTTTCATACCACCTTATACAAAAACTAGATCCCTCAGCAAAAGGAATGTGATTAAGTCCTTTCAGTGGTAGTATAATAAATTTACATTTGAAACAGGAATGCTAAAGATGTAGTAGAGTGTACCCAAAGTCATGGTGACTTCAGTGAGTGAACAGTTTTGGTTCCCATGTAATCATGTAGCCTCATTTGAAGAGCTGGAAGCGTACTCTATTTTGGTTTTTGGTTTTATTTCAAATTCTCTTTGGTAGACTTACGCATGCACCATAACCTTACATGTCCCAAAACTTAGAATTTACGTCATTGAGTAATGTACACACACAAAATATACAAAATATAATTATCTCTCCACAGCCAGGGTAAAATTTTGAAATGCTAGTGTCTTTCTTTGTATTCTCAAGATTTGGAACAAATTTTATCTGGACCTGTTTTTCTTTTGTATTTCATGTGGCTAAGTATGTTTTGCTTTTCTGCTGCCTATTAAATTGGAGCTGCAGTCTCAGAGATTGTCTTACTACTTTAGTAAATATGCCCAAAGATTATTAAACAATAAGCCTTTCTAATAAATATAATTTATGAATATAAAAATGCTCATAAATGATGTTTAATTCTTAAGGGGAGCCATAGAAGCTCTGAATCAATGGGATGTTATATCCTTTTTAGACTCTGTACTGCTTTTCTGGTAATAGCATTAAGGTTGAAAGGAATGAACACTGACTTTTAGAACTGTAGTGCAGATCATAAATTAGGAGGAACTGTCATATCATAAGGTTGTTTTGGAAAAAAATTACATCCTTACTTGTGATCATTATTTGCTATTGATGAGTTTGTGTTGTTAGATATATTTTTTCCTCCCAAATTACAGGATGTTTCTAATATTTACATGAGAAAGAAATGTTATTGTAGTTTTAATTAATATTTTTACAGAAGAAACCTCATATTTAAATATGATCAACACACAGCCTAGTTATAATGAAGCAGACTTATTCATTCATTTGTTTATGCTTTCATATTACTTTCTATAAAATTTCATAATTATCATTTATCATATTTTATTATAGTCATTCATTTATAGACTGTCACCCTTTCTAAACTGTTAAGACCTTCAAGGTAGGACAATGCTTCATTTATATCTGTAACCACTACCTGCATACTAACATATGGTAGTCATTTAATAAATGTTTTGGGTTTAAAAAAAAATTAAACTGAGAATAAACTGGCGTAGTTCCTAGTGATTAAGCAGTATGCACACATCCAATAAAAGCTAAGTATGTAAATAAGTCATAATGAATTTTATTTAAGAAACATTAAATATATATAAATTGAAATTTTACATTGATCAAAAGCATGCCATATGCTTTGGTGGTGTTCTGCTTTGTTCCCTTTAATAAAAAAATGACAAGTAAACTTCATATGTTCCAAGAGATTGGGAATCCACGAATTTCCTGTAGGATGTTTAGAAGAAAAACATGATTATATAGGCCTTTTTTAAACTCAGTATACACCTTAATTTTATGTAAAGCATATATGTGTATATATGTTACATATAACTTTTCAGTTTATATTTAACAGTTATGTTTCAGAATAGACTCAACAAACATATACTGAATTCTGATTTGATTCAAATCTTTTAACTCTCTATTTTTATACATTTAATTATTATCACATTAAAAAAATACTTTGTCCCTATTTTATAAATAAGAGGCTTAGATGTATTTCTAAGATTAAATATCTGGTAAGATTTGGAACTAGAGCCTAATTATGTCTGATTCTATATCCCACAGTCTTTCTAATTCCAAAGATTTGCTAGAGCGGTGGTAAATATTTCACAGCTAGCTGTGGGTGGTAGGGTCTGATTTATTGCATATACTGATTTTCATGGCACAAATACTCTTGTATTGACTGATTTCAAGCTACCAGCACCATTTCAATGAAGATGGAGTTTAAAAGAAAATTTAAGTCTTGGATGTAGTAACAACCACCTCCAGCACACCACTGGAAAAAAAAAGATTCTATTATGGACAGTTATTATATCAGGACAAAGTCATAGAGAAGAGCTCGATTGTTCAAGCCATTAATGCTGAGTCAAGACAGAAAGAGGTGGCATTAGGAGTTTAAAAAAATCAAGAAATGGTGGGCAGACAAGGTGAAATCAAGAATTTCCACTGGTTGGTTAGATACCAGGAAGAGAGCAAGGGATTCCAAATGAGATTTACAAATTCTTTGTATCTTCAGTACATGTTTTTCCATGTCTCATTATGAGATCTTCAAATATTATATGAATTATATCCTTCAAATACTATCATTTTTAATTACAAAAAATTGGAAACAACTCAAATGCCTATCAACAGTGGGATTATAAATGAATGGTAAAATAGTCATATAATGGAATACTGTGCAGCAATGAAAAAGAATGAACTACTTCCCAAGTTAGCATGGGTGAACCTCAATAATATTAATATGGGCTGATAACAAAATGGTCACAAACAATACAAACAGAAAGATTCCATTAAATATATTTAAAAAGACAGGCAAAACTAATCAATATATTATTTAGCAATGCCGTTACAAAAAGTCAAAGAAATGATTAACAATAAATTCTGAGTAGTGACTTTCTGTAAAGACAGAGAAGGGGGATGTGTGTTGGTTGTTGGTAACACGCAGGTCTGGATATACATTGTTGAACTCTATTTGTTCTTAAATCTTGCTTATGTGTTCACACATGTTATAGGAATGCAAAAGTTTGCAGGAATATTTTGAAAATTTAATAACAATTTTAGTCATAACTCATAGAAAGTACACAAAATAATTTTAAATTATTACCTCTGCTTGTGGGGCATGCATGGTGTTTTGATATGCAAACAGGAATGAAATAAAGTGCTATATAAGACTCAGGAGGACTTTGCTTTGCATGCTTCTCTATTCTTAGTGAGTAGTCAAAGCACATGGAAAGCACTTAATAATTCTCATGTCTGATCACCTACATGCTTGACTATTTATCAGTATAGTTGGTATAAAAATATATTGTTGAAACATTAAAATAAGAACAATCGAGTCTAAAAACTAAATCAAATTCAAAACAGTAAAACAGAAATTCAAGAAACAGAATGATCTGAGACACTTTAAAAAGAAACAATGTAAACATTCTTGAGAAAATGAAATGAAAATGAAATTTTCATTCAATGTAAATGAAATTTTCATTTCAATGTAACGAAATTTCAATTTCAATTGAATGAAATTTCAATACAATGAAATTTTCATTTCAATGTAAAAATTCTTGAGAAAATGAAATGAAAATATTTGGGAGATTTAAGAATTCATTTATATTAAAAACTTGTAATATAGTAGAGCTAGAAGAATATTGGAGTATATGCTGAGCTATGTTAAATTTAACAACGTCAGTGTACTAAAAATGAAATTACATGCCTCTAAGATAGTAGCATTATAAAAATCATATATAATTATATATAAATCTAAATTAGTGCTAAGATAAATCAAGCGGAGAAAAAACTTAACATCAACGTGCATAATTACAACCACGTAAGATTTTTTAACTAACAGCTAAATGGACTATATAGCAGTCATAATATAACAGATAATTTGAAATAACAAAAGTATGCATTATCACTTCATTGGCTAATATAGTTAATAAGCATTTATTCAGTTGGTATTGTTATACATCAGATATTGGCCTTATGCAATGTAGAGAGCGCTGACATTTAAGAGCTGATTTTTTTACCTGAAAAAGGAATTTTAATACCAAAATCCAACTAGCTATTTTGACTGAGTAGTATTAAGTAAGGTTGAGGATTTGCAGGAAAGATAATATTGTTTTGTTTACTACATATATATATATATATATATATATATATATAGTATTTTTCTCATGGAAATTTAAGATCAATTTTTTGAAATTGTAAAGAATATATATCACCCAGCATATTACCAGATATCACCGTTAAAATATGCATTTTCAACTTTTTTTCTGAAAACAATTTTAAATGTTGTTTTCGTATGAGATAAGATATTTTGGATATATTATACTTACTTCACCTAACATTATAAATAATGCATTTTCCTAAGAATATCTTTGGGCAAATCATATTTCTTTTAAAGATTGTCTCCTTTGGATAAGTTTTCATGTGTATAATTATTATTTCCAAGTATCTACATATCATTAGAGCCTGTTACATATTGCTGATTTAAAAGACTTTTACCAATTCGTCATAACACTGGAAATATGAGTGTGTCATTTTAAACCTTATTAAATAGAATTGTTTAACTATCTGAAGAATATTTATTTGATATGGCACTGCACTGCAGATTGATTTGCAAGCTTATTTCCAGAGACATTAAAAATATTTTCAAAAGTCTGTTGACTGATTATACTTCCACTTTTAGGCATTATGTTTATATCCTTTTCTAATTTATTTGTGTTTTACTTATACATTTGTTAACGTTTTTATTGCAATATGATTGCTTTACAGTGGTGTGTTAGTTTCTGTTTTATAACGAAGTGAATCAGTTATACATATACATATATCCCCATATCTCTTCTCTCTTGCATCTCCCTCCCTCCCACCCTCCCTAACCCACCCTTCTACCTGGTCACAAAGCACCGAGCTGATCTCCCTGTGCTGTGCGACTGCTTCCCACTAGCTAGCTATTTTACATTTGGTAGTGTATATATGTCCATATATACACTACCACTCTCCCACTTTGTCCCACCTTACCCTTCCCCCTCCCCATGTCCTCAAATCCATTTTCTCATAGGTCTGCGTCTTTATTCCCGTCTTGCCCCTAGGTTCTTCATGACCTTTTTTTTTTTTTTTAGACTCCATATATATGTGTTAGCATACAGTATTTGTTTTTCTCTTTCTGACTTACTTCACTCTGTATGACAGACTCTAGGTCCATCCACCTCACTACAAATAACTCAATGTCGTTTCTTTTTATGGCTGAGTAATATTCCATTGTACATATGTACCACATTTTCTTTATCCATTCACCTGTCGATGGACACTTAGGTTGCTTCCATGTCCTGACTATTGTAAATAGAGCTACAATGAACATTGTGGTACATGACTCTTTTTTTTTTGAATTATGGTTTTCTCAGGGTATGTGCCCAGTAGTGGGATTGCTGAGTCGTATGGTAGTTCTATTTTTAGTTTTTTAAGGAACTTCCATACTGTTCTCCATAGTGACTGTATCAATTTACATTCCCACCAACAGTGTATGAGGGTTCCCTTTTCTCCACACCCTCTCCAGCATTTACTGTTTGTAGATATACATTTTTTGTTTGTAGATGTAGATATACATTTTTTTAAACTCTGCACAATAAAGAAGCTGACTGGTTTACCTAACATGGTTGCAGAGAGAAATAGAAAGAGTAAGGTTGACCACTTTAACAAATGGATCAAGTATATTGTTTTCTAAATTATTATTCAATTAACCCAGTCCCATGTAACAAATAATCCATTCATGTCCATTGATTTAGGATAATAGGAACATGCCATTAAAGGTAATGCTATGAGAATAATATAAAAGTTAGGATATTAGGCCACTGTTGTATTTTTCAGATGATGAAAGATGATACTCAGTAAAGGCAGTGAAGTGGAAATGAAGATGAAGGGAGTAACTCCTTTAAAATTTACCAAAAGGTCCTATGAATTTCTTCTAAACGCCAAGGACAGGGTATGAATAGAAAAAAAAAAGTCACTTGTGACAGTAAAATAAAGATCATTCCTAACTTATGTTTCCCAATGCAATGTTACTATCTTCAATTTATAACCATATACTCTCAAAGGAGAAGGAAAGTGACTTTTCAAAGAAAGGATAATGTCAAGTAAAACCAAATTGTGCCTGATTGGCAAGTCAGAATTTTACAGTAATCTGATCTATAAAAATTTTGTCTTTTCTAAATCACGATATACTTTTAAAATTATATTATGTTATATTGTATTATGCCAAAAATAGACTTGAGATGTTGCTGTGAGCCTTTTCTTTTGCACTCTATTTAAGATGAACCTCTATTAGAAAATCATAGACTGGAAAACCTCAAAAATTTCTCCTACAGCTTCAAGAGGATGTGAATGAAAACCAGTGCTAATTCTTATCCTTATTTGCCTACTCTTTATAAATTACCAGAAAAGAATATATAATTATAGTAAAGATCTCTGATTTTTCTTATACAGAAAAAAAAATTAATGGAAATTTTACAGACTTGTAATTTTCACTGACCAAAAAAGTGAACAAACTCTGCATCCACAGATATGCTCATAATGTTGTAATTTTGAATAAGATGTACCATAATTAGTAGAATATGATATTTTCCTCATGGATCATAAAGTAAGATATAGATAAGAAATCGTTTTGGTAGGAAATAAGCCAGCACATCTGGTTGTTGGCTGCATTGCCCCAGTATGCAAGTCAGTTTTCTCTATATTTTTCAGCACTTGTATCAAAATCTTTGTCATTTTTCATAGTGAAGATAGATTTCATGAATGGCTTTTACTGAGTTTATATATCAAAATATCTAATGTCAAAGAAACATATTGAAAATTTAAAAATCTAACTAACTACCCAGATGTTTGGTTTACACAGTGCCAGCTTTATCTTCTAATCAATTATTTGCTGATCCTAATTTAGAAATTTTTAAATATAGAGGAAACATAAATACAAAAATAATCTATCACCCAACTACTGAGAGTCAATTAGTAATGTATTGACATACTTCCTTTGAAACTTTACATGTGTGATTTTACACATATTAAAAAAAAAAGCTTTGTCTACCTAATCTGTATATTTAAGTCTAAAAGTTAAATAGCCTGATATCATGATATACTTCCTACAAAACAATATACACACAATACTCTTTAATATTTTTTTACAGTGTTAGTGGTATATAATTAAGGTCAAGGAGATATCTACATAGTCCACACCTTCAGTGAGTGGGTGATAATTTCCTTCTTATAGCAGTTTCCTTTATAAAAGTGGTAAACACATATTTGGATAGTATTCATTTGTTTATACAGTTCTTAAATTAGGATTGAGTTTTGTTAATTCTCCAAGTGTGGGCTCTTAATCACTTCAGCTATAAGTCTAACTCTTTTTAATATTATACTACCATTTAACCTGCTAAGATTTTTGGAATCTTCTTTCTAAAATTAGGTCATGAACATTTGTGTTCAGGTGAATAAAAAACCTAAATTATGCATTATTACCTTAAGCATCCACTGGGAATTAAATATTTTAACTCTAGATACGCAATTGGCATCTGCACTATACTTCCATGACATGATGGATTAATATTCAAAACAATTGAGCAATAACTCATATTTTCTTGCAGAGTGAAAATCACATGAGTGTCTTAAACTGAAATTACAGGGGAATTTGAAATGTGAATTATCTCAATTTCAATCTGTGTGTGTGTCTTCAAACAGTTGCCTTTGAGTCTTTTTAAAAAAAATTTTAGTACAGTATAGTTTATTTACAATGTTGTGTTAGTTTCTGCTGTACAGCAAAGTGAATAAGTTATACATATACATATATCCACTCTTTTTAAGAATCTTTTCCCATATAGGTCATTAGAGAGTACTGAGTAGAGTTCCCTGTGCCATATAGTAGGTTATCGCTAGTTATCTATTTTATATATAGTAGTGTGTATGTGTCAATCCCAATCTCCCAATTTATTTCCACCCCCTTCTTCCCCCTGGTAACCATAAGTTTGTTTTTTACAACAGTGACTCTATTTCTGTTTTGTAAGCAAGTTCATTTGTACCATTTTTTAAGATTCCACATATAAGTGATAACATATGATAATTGTCTTTCTCTGTCTGACATACTTCACTCAGTGTGACAGTCTCCAAGTCCATCCATGTTGCTACAAATGGCATTATTCCATTCTTTTTTATGGCTGAGTAATATTCCATTGTATATACATCTTTATCTATTCATCTGTTGATGGACATGTACGTTTGAGTCTTTGTGAATCATTAGATGAACCAGGGAAATTATTTTGTGGTGACCTATTAAACAGTACCCTCCTTTTTGGTATACCTTGTGAAAAAAAAGAGAAAAAAATAAAGAAAAATAATACTATCAATAAGGATTAAGTTACCTGGTATGACAGCCAAATTCATCTCCTAACTGAATCCCACAATTAAACAGAATTACTCACCTGTTCACTGGCAACTTTGAAACAGAGCTCCCCAACTTGAAGGATGTTCCCTGCTTATATTGATCATCTGATATAAGAATGAACTCCTGCTTCAGGCAAAAACCTTGGTTCCAAAACATAAAATTTCACAACTGAGGTGATTATAAACAATCAATTCCTTTCAAATAAACCAATAATATTAAAATTCTACATGTACCTTGAGGAGAGAATGATTAAAATGATAGACATAGGTCAGGAGTGCTTCACCAATGAAACATTGTCCACTTGGAAAGAAAAAACGTATGGGAGTAATTATGCCCTGACAAAACATAAATATATGTATAAACACCATTTAACATGAACATATTTCATTATATTAAATTTTTTAAAAATATCATTGTAAAAGCAATGTTCCGTCAAAAGAATGATCCATAATTTATTTAACCAATTCCCCCAGAATGTTGATGATTTTGGAAGATAACCAGTTTTCAACTGTATTTATTTCTCTCCTTTAGAATATACGTTCTAGTTATATAGGAATTCTTGGCAGAGCCATTTACCTAATGAGCCTTATAGTCACTTTCTTCCCTGTCTAGGTAGATACTCTAGTGAAAAAATTAAATTTTTTCCTAAAAATAATGAAGCAGTTTGAAATTATGCACTCTTCAATTTCATAATCCTTTAAATCTAAGGCTATTATATTTTATCTTTTTTTAATATACTAGTTATGTATTCCTTTGAGAAAGCATCTTGATTCACACTTCAGTTATTTATGATTTAAATTTGCATATTGTCTTTCTTCTGAAAAGCTTATGGCAGTGAATAAAAACACTTTCAACTTTCATTAAACATCTGTCACAATCCAATGCTAAAAAAGCAGCAGGGAAGCTCTACAACAATAACCGAAAAAATGTGATGAGGAGAAAGAAAATAATAAATAGTAATAACAAGAAATTTTTATACTCAGACCCCTCTGACCCCACTGCAAAAACATTTTTAATTTTATTTTAAATGTATAAATTATACATAATCCATTTTCTAGACAAATAGTTGACTTTTGAAGATAATATGCAACCTCTTACCTCAGCTAATTTGTTGAATCCTAGGTTTAAAATGCTTATTAGTTTGCATTCTAAGATTCTTTGGTTTAGGATTTACAATTCATCTTTCGGTATTGAGATAAAAAATTCAGTTAGCTAGGCAGGTCAGTAGAGATATAGTGTTTGAATCTCTATGAACACCTCCACTAATAGAGATTGAACAATTTGGCTGACAAAGTGAGATACCTACGGACAAGAAACAAAAAAACTGAATGCAAAGTATTCATCAAAATATAGAAGACCTGTGTGGAAACAGTAACTACTTGTGAGGAACAGGAGAAAAGGCCAAGGGATTTCTACATTTGTGACAGCATAAAACTCTAAAATGTAAGTTGTCGCTACCAAACTAAGGAGTCACAACTTGAACGGAAATCTCAATGGAATAATCTGGGAACACAGCCAAAACTAAGGAAGACTTTATCAATCTCCCATTCACAGGCAAATACAAAAGGACTGTGGAAAGGTCAAAAGATGCCAGAATGTTTTGTAATGAAGAAACTCTCAAATTAATCAAATAAAGCCCCTTTCCAGAATAAAAACCAGCACTGAGAAGAAATTGTTTGGAGAAGTTTTATTGAAAAGTACAGGGACAGTTGTCAAAGGAAAGAGAAGAGACATTTATTATAAGATACAGAGAATAATGAGCAGGATAAGAGACAACAAATGCTTAACAGAAACACATATATAGAAAGCATCTATAAAATTTAAGCTAATAATTACAAATAAGATCATATAATTTAAGAATGTAATGAGGTATAAACAGAACAATCTAAATTATAATTTGAGAAATTCATAAATTATGTATATATATATAAAGAAAAACTTAAAAAGACAGCTGATACTATACAGGAAAGGATTAAAATTACAAAAATATTTATTGTGATATTGAAGATTAACCTAGAAAACACAAAAGGTAAGTAAATACCACAAATAGCATCATAAAATAAGTGAAACATAGAAAGGAGAAAATAATAAAGAGGATACAGAGGAAAGAAATTTGATATGTGAACAGGTGATTGTTAAAGAAGATAGGCAACAAAGATCTAACACACAGATAACTGGAGTCTCTATAGGAGAAAATCAAAGCACTGGACCAGAGCAAACACTAAAATTTTGTAGTTAATGTATACATTCTGAAATAAAATGTGACTTGAACCTATATATGAGGATGTCACAGCACATAACTAGAAAAAATACCTTAGATCAGCCAAGACATATTCTAGTAATACTGTTAAACTTTGAAATAAAACTTCAGAAATCAAAAAAGACATACTCATTTCTAAGAGGAAGAAAATCAAATTAGCATCAGATTTTTCTACAGCAACAATTTATGCCAAGAGATAATAGAGTAATACTTTAGCCTGCACAGAGAAAGCCAGTTTAGTCATGGTTTTATATCCTGGCAAATTGGATTTCAAGTATAATGAATGGCTGTAGACAAACTGCCACACAGTGCAAGATCCTCAGGATGTTGTTCTCATGAATGCTTTTCATAAATCAAATAATGAGTGAGCTTTAGACAAGTAAAATGAATAAGTAATCATTAGCGTAAGGCTTGTGTTGAACAATGAATGTAAATTTATTGGTGGAGCTCAGCCTAATTGATGAAACTAAGGAAGATATTATAGTATGTTATGGTGATATATTTGGACAGTATAGACATAGGATAACATAAATTGTTGAAGAGTGACAAGAGAATATAAAAATAAAATAAACTTGATGATTTCCTGTGTTTACTGAAAGAAAAAATATGTTAGTTCAAATTAGATGCTGTTGGTAAAGGAGAAAACAGATATAAAAATGCTCATAATGTTTGAAGTAGGGAATCATTAGATATGCCATAAGAAGAAGGAGATGATGAAGGGGAAGAGGAAGAGAGAGGAGGATTGGGGGGAGGATGAAGAAGAAGAAGAAGAGGATGAAAATGGAAATATTTTATCCATGTGCTATACAATAATAACTTTTTAGACAAAAAGACAAGAATCCTTGCATATCAATGTATATATGAGAGAGAGAAAGAAAGTGAAGGAGATCAGATCACATTGTAAAATTCTCTCTCCCTCTCTCTCTGCTTCTCTTTTGTCCTCTCTCTGATAGAATTTCAGTTGAATATATTTATCTGGTCAAATTAACTCTTATAAAAGAAAAATCACTCTGTCTAACACAAAATCCAATGCTATGCTGTGAGCCAGAGAACCTCCTTAAAGATATTCCATAAAGATTAAGAGTAGAAAGAACAAATAGGCAAGTCTAAATTTAAAAATGCAAGGGCCAATATCATGATATTTGACAGAATAGAACTCAAACCAAAAAAGGGTGAAGACAAGACCCCACGTTATAATGCTAATATTTATAATTGTAAAATAAAATACGGTATATACATGCATTCATATTTAGGCATATAGTAACATAGCAAAACATTCATGAAGCACAAATTACAAAAGCTCCAAGGAGAAATTGAAATATATTGATACTAGAAGATTTTAAAATCTCCTTACATTTAATACAGATCACGTGGATAAAAAATAAGTGTATGGAATATCTAGCTTTTTAAAGTCAGAGCTTATACCTTTGATTTTAAAATATTCTTCTACTCTAATATAAGCATAGATAAATATAACATTCTCTAGAAATACTGCTTGTGTTGTGTTTCACATATTTTGATAACATCTTTTTATTATTATACAGTGTAAATATGACTTTATTTCACTGTTGAGCCATGTATTTGTCACTATTTTCATTAAGTTTCAAATATTTGGAAACTTTAGACATATTTTACCAATTTCTAATTTAATTCCATGTGATAAGAGAACATATTTTGTATGAGTTCAGATTTTTAAATTGTTACTTTTTTGTGTGTCCTAAGATGTGATCTAGCAGACCATCTGTGTCATATTGTATAAAATATTTTTGATAAAAATATATATGTATATAATTGGATTTTTTTAATACAGTCTTATAATCTCAACCTTTATTTAGAGTGTTTACTCCATTTACATTTAATGTAATTATATACTATGATTGCATTTACCTTTTAAGTCCTCCTGCTTGTATTTTTGTTCCATCTCTTCTTTGCTCTGTTGTTATTATTTTATTGCCTTCTTTTTTGTATTGATTGAGAATTGTTTTAGCATTTCATTTTATCTCCTCCACTACCTATGTACTTCTCCCTCTTTATATTATTATCACTTCAGTTCTTTCTCTAAGAAGTAAAACAGTGATGAATATACTATCCTATTCTACCTTGAATTAATCTTATATTTATTTATAGACATTCTAAGAACCTTAAACAGTATAATTTCATTAAATTCTATCCCATCCATTGGGCTACTGTTTCGATATATTTTGTCTCTATCAATATATTTATCTATTACAAACATCAAAATATATTTTATTTTTAATCAGCTAAACATAAATAATGTTTTATAATTACTTACATATTTTTCTCTTTCCCAGTGCTTTTCATCCCTTCTTTTGGATCAGGTTTCCACCTGGTATCAATTCTCTTTAGCCTTTAGGCTGAAGGCTGAATTTTCCTAGTTCTTCAGAACTTACTTTATCATTTTCAAAGCTCTTGTTTGCTAATTCCAGGATGCCAGTCTGCTTTTTTTTTAAGCCATGTTTTATCGTGATCACTGGTTCACATTATCTTGCTTCTGTATCTGTACATGCCTTGCCTCATGATTTTTTATATGTCTAGTCATTATTTATTAAAAGACAGCTATTAACTATAATATATTGTTAAGGTCTGGATAACAAGTACATTGATTGCAATAGGCTGTTAGAGTAGTGACCCCTCACTCTAATGTAATTAGGGAATGAAATTGACAATGGGATCAGGATCTCTTTTCTAAGGCTCATTCTATTCCTCCTTCATTCCCAATCCTTGGGTCTCATTCCAGCATGGTCCCAACTGAAAGCCTGAGCTGTTTCCTGTAGTCCTCCCTCCATAGCTGATCCTGAATTTCTTTCTTTCTTTTTTTCTTTTTAACATCATGATACTTCCAGAAACTTTCCTCTGTCTTATTGTCGTTTTATTGGGTTCTTTGCTTCTTGTCACATCTAGCTTAACAATAATTAAAATATGTCAAAGGAACAACCACTGTGCCATCTGTGTCCCTCAAATGCTGGCTGCCATGGTAACTCTCAATTCCAAATTTTATCTCCCTATGTTCATAAAATTTCTGAAATCTGTCCTGTCTTTCCTTCTGCATTTATTGTGGTCCCCAGTGCTAAAGGTAATCAAATGCCTTGAGAGGAAAAACTTCATACAAAATATCAGTTTGAATGGATAAAACGTGTCCAAGAATACATAAGGTTAAAAAATGAGGATTACAAAGCAGTTCTCCAGTGTAAAGATTTCCTAGATTGGTGTAAAGTGGTAATGGTGAAAATGAAGAATAAATGTTGGTCAAAGTTACAGTTGAAACTTGTTAGGAGATTTGATCACTGGTGAGGGTGGTAATGAAGAGAGAAGTGTAAAAGATGACTTTTATATTTTTAGCTTGCACACCTAGAAAGATGCTTTTGACCTCACTGGTAAAAGGAATACCACAGGAGAGTAAGGTTTGAAAGGAAGACAATAAATTTAACTTTAAATGTAAAACTTGAGATGCCCAAGAAACACTTAAAAGAAATATTAAACTCTACATACAGGTTTTGTTTTTTGCGGTACACGGGCCTCTTACTGCTGTGGCCTCTCCCTTTGTGGTGGAGCACAGGCTCCAGACGCGCAGGCTCAGCGGCCATGGCTCACGGGCCCAGCCCCTCCGCGGCATGCGGGATCTTCCCAGACCGGGGCATGAACCCGTGTGCCCTGCATCGGCAGGCGGACTCTCAACCACTGCGCCACCAGGGAAGCCCTACATAAAGGTTTTGAGTTAACTTAATATTCATAAATATTAAGAATATTAAGAAATATTAAGTTAACTCAAAATATGTATGTAGAACTCCAAGGAGAATTTTGACTGGAGGTGATGAAATGGACTAGAGAGATATAATGATGGGAACAAAGCAAAAAGACCTTGGGACTGGCTAGAGGAATTTAAATATTAAATGACCTGTTAGATATAATGAATCCACAAAGGAGACTGAAAGCAAAGAGGCTCTAGAAAAAAGGTGCTGTGCCATGGAAGTTGAGGCCAGAAAATATAACATTTCAAAATAAGGGTCATGAGAGCTGATATTAAATGCTGCTGAGGAATCAAGTTTATTTTTTCTTAATTGTGTATAACAGATAATCTCCCACCTACAGCATAGAGTTATTGGGAAAACCTATGAGATAAGATATGTAAAATGGATTTCTAATCCATCATATGTTATACAATAAATGTTTATTATTATTTAAAGGATTAGGTAAGGGAAGCTACATTAGATCCCTTTCATTCTAGTGTTTCATATGAAAAATGATTCAAGAATAAACTAGGTCGAGTATGGATTGAGATTGGAAAGAGTTATGAAGAGATCGGTTTGAATTGGAGGACAAAGAAATGGGGTGGAGAGATCTAGGTCAATCATCAGGTTTCTGTTTAAGGAAGTATAATACAGAATGAAAGGTTGGTAACAGTACAGAGATGGAAAAAGAGAAAAGATTCTTACCGTACAAGGCACTGTCTGTAATTCAAAAACAAAGAGGTAAACTGGTAAAGGAAATTACAGGCAATTGACCTATGAATTTCTAAACAACTAAGCCCTAACCCTCTACTCCAGAATGGTGGGCAAATGTACAAATATCTGGATGTCAAGTACAATCTAGGGGAAAGGACATCTATTAGTAGAGATTCTGTTTTATTTAGTTTCGCTAATCATGATATATGGAAAGCTTTATGATAGTGGAAGGAATAGCAAAATGCGTGTATATAACAAATCACTTTCCTATATCATGTATACTTTTATGCATTACAATGCCACTCCTCACCAGTTACAAATTTTGTCTGTATAGCACAGAAAAAAGAAATGAATAACATTGAATTCTATTTCTAAGCAAAAGCATTTAGAAAACATGAGCTTCAAAATAACTGTGATAGATCTTGAATGTAGTTTTTTTTCCCCTTGCAATTTGCCCATCTTGAATGAAATGTCTTTCCTATGCTTATATTAGCACACTCTTATGTCTCATGGCAAAAAAAGTGCTAATAAAACAATACCACATGTATTATTTACACTTATTTGAAAATACTTTTTCTGGAGGCTGTGTTGACATACTGAAATTCATTTTATTTAAAAGCCAGCATTGTGCTTTAAAAATAAATTCAAGGTTTAGATTCCTATACCAAATTATCTTTTATGTATATAGGTAATATACTTTTAATTACTTTTTCTGTTTTGTCTTCTGTTGCTGACCAAGGCAGAAATGTAATTTTTATGTTTACAAAAATATATAAGGTAGAAAATATGACTGATACTTAATCAAATATTATTGTGCGGAACATAGTTACTTATTGAATCCAGGGAGAAGATGCATTTTGATTTCTCCTGCATATAGGTCACTTTCAC
The DNA here is from genome assembly GCF_951394435.1 of Stenella coeruleoalba. Classification (NCBI taxonomy): domain Eukaryota; kingdom Metazoa; phylum Chordata; class Mammalia; order Artiodactyla; family Delphinidae; genus Stenella; species Stenella coeruleoalba. The sequence continues at coordinate 67,528,183 of NC_137158.1, read as the reverse complement.
CTAGTTATTGCCTTTTTTCCTCATGGATTCATTTTTATGCATTTCTATTTTCTATCATTGACTTTTCATCCTTGAGGCCTTGTGCTGGTTGACACATACATGCTCAGACAAACACAAACACTCGTGCAATAGAGAATGATATCAAACCTTTAATAAATGAATAAAAGTATTTTCAACAGAAACTATGTGAGGTTCATTTTTATTGATATTTCTCTTAAAGAAAAAAAAAAGTAATACACTTATCAGAAAGTAGCCAAATAATTAAGCCTAAAAAAACAGAAGGCAAATTTCTTTTTGCCATTAACAACACATATTTTTAAGAAATCTAAATTCTGAACATATGTGTGCCCCAAATTCCTGTTTTTAGAAATGAATGTGGTTAAGAATGTATGGAAAACTCAACAGCCACATTACATTGGTAGTATTTCAAAGTGTCTGTAGTAGTTAACAACTGATAGGTTGATAAGAATCCTGAACACATGTTTCAATGGTAAAACATATTTTCCTTGTGTTTTATGGCTGCAAATAGTCCATACCACTTAACAATAATAAAATCTTTGAAAGAGGTCCAGCATTTCTATTAAATTCCTTCACTGTTTTTCTTTGTCAGTATTTATATTGATTTAAAATAGTTGTTTATTTCCCAGAATTACTTTAAAAATATATCTAGCATTGATTGCTTCTATGTTTGTGAGACTCTGGCTCTAAATTATAGTAAAAACAATTTTTTTATAAATTCTTCATAAGATTAGTCATTATGTCAAACATTATTTGTACCAATTGACTTAACCCTGTATTATGAAATGTATCTTTTAAAAACTAATTTCATACACTGTGATCTAACCCAGAAAATTAAAGAATCCTCGACTTCCATTAGTAATTTTTCTGCAAGCATTTTAAAAGAGTTATCAATACGCTGTTAATGAAAAGGGGCTGTAAGAGTTTATTAAGATAATCATAAATTGTACAGTTCACCCTTTAGGCACATGAGAGGAGTGCACATCCCCTTGGAGTTGGCACAGTGGCTTGAATTGGCCAACAAAATACAAATGGAAGTGTCATGTGTCACTTGCAAGTGGAGGCATTTAATTGTCATTGTAAAAAATGACATTGTAAACAATCTTAGTGATTACCTTCCCAGTACAGGTAATCATGGAACCCTGTTCTCTAAATAATCATGAAGAACAGAGACCCTTAATAATCTTCAATGGGCATATAGTGAAGTAAATCATTGAAGTTAAATCATTGAGATTGGATGGTATTAATTACTGCATCATAACAGAGCTATCCTGAATGACACAAAAACCTAAAAGGAAATAGTAATATGCTAACTATGCTCTATCTGGTGAAACAGTTTCTGAGACTTCATACCAATTTTAAAAATCACAAAGATTGTTACCTGTAATCAAGTGATAGAATCTTATTTCAGTTGGTTCAACTTAAACATTTTTTATTATATATATTAAAAGCACCTATTAGTAGGATATGAGGAAGGCATGTTTAGAAAACTATCTATGAAATTTCAGATGCAACATATACATATAATCCAACACATAATCTACCCAAACTAGTTATATTTCTAAAAAGCCTTGGCTAATATACTGCACCATATGTTTTATAAAATTTTCCCTATGAAAAAGCATAATTTTCCCTATTGATAGGTTTGTAATTTGCTTAATTAAGGGTACCAATAAACATACCACTTCTGAATGCTAAAGTGTTACTACTTCAAAGAGAAATTTGTTGTAGAATTTTTCTTAAATGTAAGGTGACCATTTAATATAAATAGTGCATTGGCAGTTTATGCATGTTACATAGGTGTAACGGTTTTTTGTTTGTTTGTTTGTTCATTTTTTGGCTGCGCCTCGCAGCTTGCAGGATCTTAGCTCCCAGGCCAGTGATCGAACCCAGGGCCCTGGCAGTGAGAGCGCCTAGTTCTAACCACTGGACCGCCAGGTAATTCCCCCTTGATTTTTTTGGTTTTGCTTTGCTTTGTAATTGTTAATAACATCGTTTTTATTCTCAAAAGCACCCTAGTTCCAACAATAAATTATATAGTCACTCTACTAAAATTTGTGTGCTTGTACAAAATTTTTTATAGCAAGTGAGGTGAATGCTGAGATTTGCAAATATTCATTAAAATTAGATATCAGACCACATTCATACACTTACCATACTATAATCCCTATGAGAACAAGGCATTAACACCCTATCATTAGCAGCTATTAAGGTATAAGGTATCTAATAATTAATGAGCGCTCAAAAAATCTGTATTGAGTGTAATCATGATGATAATACTGGGTGAGATAGCTAATGTATTAATGGCAGATTTAGGGTTCAAAAAGCTTATAATATGTGGAATCAGTCGACTGAGACCAAAAGCATATATGAATAGAAATCATGAAATTTAAAAAAATTGTCCTTCAAAAACATGACAGATTTTTTTTATGTAAAACGTATGGAAAATTTTAGGATTTTAAAAAATATATTGATTAACTTATTAACTTCTTGCTGCCAAAAAGTAATGGTATTGAGACAGTGAAAGTAAATAGGATGATTTATTTTATAGTTTGCATAATATTAAGTTGTATTAATCAGGATGAAAAAATCTTACTCTATTTTGTACTAAATGCACACCTACTTTATTGTTTAGCTTGGGGGTATAATGATTAGAAGAAGAGAGCCTCTGATATCGTAGGGGATACTTTTAAACCAGCTCAGTATTTGCTAAGGGAATTGGGACTATTTGATATGGAGAAGAGACCACTTAACAGGTTATAATAATTTTTTGAAAATATTTGGAATACTGTAATATATAGAAAAATGTTCAGATTTTGTTGAACTCCAGAAGACAGAAATAAGACCAAACCAATATGTGAAAGTTTTGAGGAGGCAATTTTCAGCTCTATGTTAGAAGAATTTGCCAGAAATTAGAAGTGCTTAACAGGTAATAAGATGCTTCAGAAAGTACGCAATGTCCATCTTTCAGGAATAGAAGCCATTTCTCCCTTGGCAGGATAGGTTAGACATTTAAGGTCCTTTACAACCTTCAAATTCCGTGTATTTATTATGTCATTATATCATACTGAGAAGTATTGGTTGAATGAATTACAAATGTACTGATACGATTAAAACAAGAATTAGAATTCCTAGGCCGTTCAAACCCAAGAGTACATTTAATGCATTAAAGGAATAACCATGATTGTGGCAGAATTGTCTATCCTCTAATCTACATTAGAATAGTTAGGATGCCAGAACCTCACTATTTACCTTTCCCTTGGAGAACCATGAGGAGTGGTTCACAACTTTTCTTTGAGGGACATTGAGCCCCCTATCTTTGCTCATCTGTCACAATGATGTGACAATAATACTGTCACTTTTTCCAAATTAGTAGAGATCTGGGCTCTCCTTTCCATCTTTTGCCTTGTCCAGTTATGTTTTTTAGGCAGAAAATTTCCCACTATTTTGTGAAAACTTTCTCACCATCATTGAGTCACCCTTACAGAAATCAAAGTTTAATGGTGACACCATTATATTTGCATGTTACACTTACTTTGAGGGGGAAGGACATTCTTCCACATTTTCTCTTTTGTTTTTCTTAGATCAACTTAACAATATCCTTGACTTTGTAAATTTCTTTTTAAAAGATTCATGTGATTTTATATTCTAGTTTTTAAGGTAACTTGTGCTTTCAGTTTAAAACATTCTTTTCTAATTCAGAAATTAACATGTTTCCCTCAAGAATGGCTTGCAAGACAATGAGGGTAGAACTACATTAGGGAAAAGCATAAAAACTTCCATTTCCACTGATATTTCTCCATTTGCACACTATTCAAGAAGAAAGGAGAAAATATATGTTTTACTATTTGCTTCAACTTTTTATTCTAACTGTTCCAGTTCATCCTATCTTTTTCATAAAGTATTTTTTATTTGTTTAGTGAAGCTTGCAGAAGATAGGAGCCAGAGTTATGCTCTGAGACTGCCTCATATCAAGAGCCTTGCATGACTTCCCCTGGTGTCCCACTTTATTCCTTGATGGTTTTCATGGGAACATGTTCTAATAAATCACTTTCACATAACTCTTATTTGAAGAAATACTTCTGGGGACCCTAAACTAACATATGTACTAATGACTTCAGAAATGATAACCCAATATTTGTCCACAAAGAAGGAAACTTCATACAAAGAAGGAACCTTTCTATGACAGACACCCGCATTCTCTGTAATCCTACCATTATGTTTTATTCTGATTTGGTATCACAAATAATTTTCTCCTGGGCTCCTGGTGAGTAGCCAGATACAGTTCACATTATTATCTGACACACTATGCATCATGTGGCTATTTGGGCACATTCACCTACATTCACAACTTTCTATTTTATATTGTATATTAACTATACATAATAATAAACAAGAGTATCCAGTATTTCTCAACCAGAAATGGGGCAATGATCACATTTTTTTATAGTAGAAAACACAGAGATCCTCTTATGAGTGAGAATATTCACTTAAACCCAGACTTTCATAAAAATCATCAATTTACATACATGATACAAAACTACAAAGCTCTGAGGTCAGGGTTCAGGTTCTTCTAAAACTGTCCTTATTGCTGTTGATAGATCGAAGTAAATATTATGTCATTTACGTAAAGGACAGCAGTAGAGTTGACCTTTTAAATGTTTTTTGTTATTTTTGTTCCATTTTGGAAATCTTTTTGGAAGAGATTCTTCTATTAAACTTAGAAACAGTGGATCATGAAAATAAAATAATCACTTGTGTTTTATGATTTTAATAACCATCATTATCAGAAACTAAATAGGGTGTTGTATGGAAGCTGTTGGTACCCTGTTCTGTTCCCCTTGGTAGCCAGTTCAGGACCCCTCACCTGCTGTAAGTGTCATAGCAGCTAATGCCTTAATAGCTGCTCCCTTCTCAAATTGCCCTTCACCAAACAGGAGCCTCCTGGCCCAGACAGGGTTGCCAGATTTAGCAAATAAAAATGCAAGACACACAATTATATTTGAATTTCAGATAACCAACATATACTTTTCCAGTGTAAGTATGTCTCGTGCAATATTTGGGACATACTTGTATTATAAAATTATTTGTTTATCTGAAATTCAAATGTAACTGGTGTCCTGTATTTTATTTGGCAACCCTATGCCTAAAGTTGTATCCCACTACCCATTTATTCTCTTCCTCTTTTCCCAGTTCACACCTCCAACTAGACTGATATACACCAGGGAATAAAAAGCCAGCCGATTGATATTAAGGTGGGATCATGTTAGGAGAACCATGTGAGTATGCAGAAAAGTTTCTAATTGAGACCTGCTTTTTCTTAGTTTTATTTCCCTGTCCTATCCTTTTCCCTCAGTTTCTTTCCCTCAATTCTGTTATCACTTTAAACGCCTTCCAGTGCATAAATATGTTGGCATAGCAGGTTTCAGCCAGTGGTTTCAAAGTTTCTTCCAGGGGCTTCTCAGGACTCCAAGTCCTCTTAAAAGATCTGAGAGGTCAAACTATTTCATAATAATATTAATAATACATCATTTGCATTTTTTACATTCATTCTCCAATGAGTGTACAATGGAGTTCTTCAGAAGTTATAGGATGAGTGATGAAGCCATTGCTCTGATGGCTAATGAAATGTATGAGGCAGTGATGAGTATCTCACTCATTTCTGTTAAGCCAGACATTAAAGTTATTTGAAAACAAGTAAAACAATGCTACTTTTCTCACCAAAGATTTTTACTTTGGAAAATATAATCATTTTCATGAAAATATTTTAATGTTAATTTGTATTATATTTCTATTTCTAAAATGAATTAATAGTATACATAAATTTAATTTCTAAGTCTTAATTTCAATCAACTAAAGCTTTTCTGGATCATCAGTAATTTTGAAGAATGTAGAATGGGCCCTGAAACCAAAAAGTTAAGAAATACTGGTTTAGATCACTTGCCCAATTTTAAACATGTGTTAATAGTGGAAGAGAGAATAGATATTCTAATTCCTGGTACAATAATATTTTCTTACCTAAAACTCTATCCCATAATATGTATAAATATGTATGTATATATGTAAAATACTTAAATCTTGAAATGTCTCAGTAGTTTTAATTTTAACACTTGAAACTAAACCATGATGTGAAATTTTATGATTCTATATTAGATATACCATCATATAGGTAGAGATATAACATATTTTGAGAAAAATAAGTTATTTACATATTAGTTACATTTTAAATTTTAAAGAAATAACCTTGCATTTTATTTTGAAATATTTATGTGACATTTGAAAAATAACAGGATTAGAAATTGCTGTCCATTGTAACTTCCAAAGAAAAATATTATATTGCATTTGAAATTCATTGATGGTTTCTTTTCAATACAGCATATGAGGACACAAATTTAAGGGTCACTGTAGACTTTTAAAGCACATACAACATCTGTAACTCAGTTTCTTAAATAATTTTAAAACAAAACAATTTAAACAGAAATATTTTAAACACTCCAAATCATAGCTCCAATTTCGCTCATAATGTCAGTGTGAATGACTTGCTCTGAATTTTAAATGAAAATATTGATATAAGCCTATGAAGAAGTAACAAGCAACAGCTAAGGGCTAATTTTACTTTAAATTTGTAGTCTTCTTAATATTAACAAGGACAAAAATAATGTCCTGAATAATAGCAATGAAAATAAACCAATACAAAACTTCTCTCCCTTTCTGTTATTTGGGTTGGTGTTGTTTTTAAGGGAAATTCTTTTCTTGAACCATAGCAACTGAGAACATGGTAAATGAACTAGTTTTGTAAAAGTATTCTTAGTGACATTGTCATTTAAATTGGGAGTAAACCATTGCCCAATATCTATCAGATTTTTTTTTAATTAGTTTTAAAACACTTAAAGGTGAACTTTAGAAAGCGTGGTTAAAATGACATGGTAATAAGAGCTACCTGTGAATGAGTTTAATGATGGTAATTGACTTAATGACGCAGTAATGCCTGAATCCTGCCCAAAATAAGCAAGTCTGCTACCAAAACTCCTGAGGGGGATTCATGCAACCAAAATAATACTTTATTATTTTATTGGCCTTAGTCCAAAATTCTGTTTAGACCTTGAACAAATTGCAATGGATCCCACTTAAAGGACTTTAATGTCAATTCCAGGGTGTCTTCAAGAACTCCTTGAATAATGAGAGTTTTAAAGTTTGCCTTAAGTATTTTTGTACAACTACCAAAACCATCGTGTACCTTCATTCTCACCAGTCTGATGAGAGGAATGACAGGCACTAGCCTGGGGTCTGGGTGGCGGCAAAGCAAGATGGAAGAGGAATGTAGGAGAGAGACTAAAAGAGGCAATGTGGCCCAATACTTACGGTCAGTTGGTTACCTTGGGCCAGTGCAGAAGCCTAGAGCCAGCTGCCCACTAGACAAGGGTGGAGGCCCAAAACAATACTATACTTCTCTAGATTTTTAGGGAGAAGAGGTTTACAAAGATTTCCCCAGTTAATCTTATAAGTGACTGCCTAATATCAGATCTTATCACCTTTCACATGGTTTCCTGGATCTTCAGACCTTTTTGAAAACTACCCTTGATATAAATGGGCGCAGTCAGGGTCCTGTAATATGACCTATCTAGATCAACACCTGCTGTCTTTGAACGGTACAGTGGGAAGGGAAAAAAATGGTAGAGAATTTATTTTAACCTAGTCTCAGAGCTTCTTAGTGCCTCTCAATCCCTCATAGTTATTGGAATGGTTTAATGAGTCAGAGCTGTAAATGCCCATTTTAGGGGGAAAATGCAGGCAATCAGAAAAGCACCACCAAATTATGATGGCGCTTCCTGGATCCTTGTTGTTCTATCTCTACGACCTCCTCGTGGTAGTTCTGACATACATGGATTTGAAACCTTTTGATTATCCCTCCATGGTATCTCTAAGCTTCTCAATTGATTCAAAACAACACAATTTGAACACAAGACCACATTACATACTGTACTATCAAGCAGCCTACATTCTACTTCCCTGCTTGAGTTCAGCTCTGTTGAGTTGCCAGGGCAAACTCACCAATCTCCTAACCCTGCCTTTGACAGGGAGAAGAGAAGGTTTTAAGATGAAATCATTCCGTCCTTCTAATCACATCAATTTAAATTCAAATTCCAAAATTTCCCCTCACTCACTCTCATCACACTCTGGCCCAAATCAGAGGGGTTCTGTGTAAGAACGGATGCAAGGTCCACAGCTGGTGTTGTCACTGGAACAGTATACCTGTTCAGAACCACTCCCCCATCCCAAACTCTCATAGGTCCTACTTTTCCACAAGTTTTCAAAAATACACATGTGGATATTATAAAACCAGCCTTTGATCCACAATTATAGAACACATACACATGTTCCCAAAATGCTACCTCTTTAAAGTTTATAATTCGAGTGTAATCCCTTAATACACTCCTGCCAGAGCAAGAAAAAACAGATTAAATATTATGTTGTTTTTCTTAGCTATAAGCTATAAAAGAAACTTAGTGCCATCTATAAGAAAGAGGTAGAAAGAGAAAATGAGTAACCATAATTCTTGGTTCACAAAGACCCATTTTCATTGGTCCATGTATATCCATGTTATGTTCTATGAATTTTGTTATGGATTGAATTATATGCCCCCAAATTCATATGTTGAAGTCCTAACCACAATATGATGTTCTTTGAAAATGGAGTCATTGCAGATGTTATTACCTAAGATGAGGTCATACTGCAGTGAGGTCAACCTGAGTCCAATATACTGATGTCCTTATAAAAGGGGCAAATTTGGAGACAGACATGCATGCAAGGAGAATGCCATCTGAAGATAAAGGCATCGATTGGGGTGACGCTTCCGTATGCCAAGGAATGGCAAAGATTTGCCAGTGACACATAATAATTTACAAAATAAAACAACAAAAATGGCTAATAAACACATAAAAATATGCTGAAAATCCTTAACAGGGAAATTTAAGTTAAAACAAAATGAGTTACCTTTACACAAGGTTGTTAGCAAGGATGTAGATAAATTGGAACTCTCATTTATAACTGATAGCAGTATCTTAAAAAGTAATATATATATTTACCATACTTCCTAACAATTCTAAATATTTACACCCCCTGTGAAAATGTATGTACATACACAGGCACACACACACTTGCACTCAAATCGTCATGGCATCTTTTTTGATAGTGGCCAACAACACTAAATAACCTAAATAAACATAAGCTGGTAAATGGATAACATTGTGGCATATGAGTATAATGGAATATGTCTCACTAATATAAAGAAATAAATCATTGATACATATAACAATAGAGATGAATCTCAAAAACATTATGATGAGCTAAAGTAGTCAAAGACTATATTTTGTGTGAATCAATTCATAAGAAGTTCTAGTACATACAAGACAAATCTAAAGTGATGTAAATCAGATCAATAGTTGCCTGAGGAGATGGATATATTCTATATCTTGGTTGTATGGTGGTTATATGGGTAAATACATTTGTCAAAACTCATTGAGCAGTATGAGTTCAAGTGAATGCCTTTTATTGTATGCAAAATATACTTCAATAAAGTTGATTTGAAAATGTCTTTTGTCCCTAATCACCCCATATGACCCACTAATAACCAACAAGGAATATTTATTATCCCCATCATTAATGGCAGTTATGTGTATGTGTATTTCACTTTCCCCTTAATATATATCTATTCTGACCTCTAGAACTCAATCAGTCTTTTAAATAGGAATTTCCCTTCCTTTACAGTTTAATTTAAACCTTATGAAGGAGTAATACAAGGAAACTTGTGGTGATGGAACATGTCTGTACTTTAACTATAATGGTATACCCATAAACATACACATGTGATAATATTGTACAGGGCTACATACACACACACACACAAACACACACAAATAAGTAAAACTGAAGAAATCTAATAAGATCAATAGATTGTGTTAATATGGTGGTTCTGAAAATATATGATAATTTTTCAAGATGTTACCATTGGGGGGATATGGGTAAAAGGTATATGGGATCTCTCTGTTTTATTCATTACAACTGCATGTATATCTATAATTATTTCAAAATAAAACCCTAAATCTCTTCTGAAAAAAATAGTTTTTATTCACTAAAAATATCCTACATTCTCTGCTCCTGCTGACTACATTTCTTACATTATACTTGTGACAATCTGATTTAAAAGGCCAGGAACTTCTAAAGGCAAATTTTCTTTACAAAAATTTGACTTTGGAGTTTTATAAATCTCATTTAGTTTTCTTTACTATTGTTCCAAGAATCTGTATTTATTCTGATTTCCCACTGTATTCTTTTCTTCTTATGACAGCACGCTAAAAGTTCACACTCTATGACCCTAGAATCCATAGCAATAATCTGTACTAAGCCAGTGTGTAAACAAGAACCATTTAGGGAACATGTGTAATAAAGGGCCAGGACAGTCTCCAGGTATGCTCCCCCTCTTATGTTTCTGTCCTCTACCATATATGTGGTTCACAACAAGATAAAGAATTGAAATGTTGGCTCCCGGGAGGCCAAGGATCCTCTCCATGCCATGATCTCATTATGTCACACTCAAGATAGAAGACCCCCTGTTGGGCCTAATGTTCTTAGCAGAATCACTGTTCAGGCAGACATCATAGTTATTAGGCGTAAGTCTTTCTTTCTCATTCATCCATTTTGCAAGAGTGGTAAGGATACAAAGAAATACAAAGAATGGTTTCAGATAGCTGTAATCTTTGCCTTCTTTTTAGATATGTTTTGCTGTCTCAAATATAAGCTTAATACTGGTTTATCCAATAAGAGAGGGATATTAAACAACCGCTGCTTAGCTTTTTAATTTATGCTGGAATATTTTTCTTTCTAAAATGAAGTTTCAGGGGAAAATCTGCTGGGAAATTCTGAACTCTTGACACTAAAGAAAAGTTAATAAACTTCCCAAGCCTCCAGGATAAGATTCAGGTCTTCATTTTCTTAAAGAGATTAATCACTTTTGAGTAGAATGACAGATTGAAGGAGAGGTTTTTCTTTTGCTTTGTTGTTAAGTTGAAATTGGAAGTAGTCACTGGTACAACCCCTAAGAGAGCCCAGTCCAGTAACTATCAAGGTGACTGTGGCTAAAATCTCTCAATTGTTACCAAAGATAGTTGCCTTTCAGCTCTTTAATATCTTTTTCCACTAACTGCTAGCCATTCATTATATTCTGTCCTCTTTGCTACTGTCTGTTATTTTTATAAAGCAAACCAAGACTTTGGGGTGTTAATGATTTCTTCCAAAAGTTGAATGGACCTGTTATAGGTCTTTGATCACTTAGTGTTGTATTGCATCTAGCGAATTCACCTTTAAACAAATGGACCTCACCTTCATTTATATTTCTTATGCAAATAAATTAAATTGTTATAAGCCACTTAGAATGACTTTTCTTTTTTTCCTTAACCCTAAATGTATCATTTTTGTGAAACACGCAGTAAGTTAGCCCTGCTTCCACCTCAATCAATATCTATAGACATAAAGTGCTTTATCCCTCAAAAACCTATTCAGTCTCACCCTGTTAATTTAATTTGTATGATTTTCCTATGCTCTTTAAATAGTAAGTTTCTAAGTTCAAACAGTGATTCTAGCAGAGGTAATACTGCCTTAGGAGTTAACCACCTGGGAATCAAGGACTCTGATTTTTAATTTCCTTTCTATGACTAACTTACCAAAATTTTGGGATAATCACAAATTCCAGCTACATCAAATTCTGCCTTAAGTAGGGTTAATAATGTAGGAAGGATATGGTGAGGTGGAACTAATGGATTTTAATACTTTTAAATGGTAAAATATCACATGGAGATATTTGGAAATAGGCTTATCATTCTACTGACCTAAATATCTGAACAAGTAAATTCTTTATTGAAACCTGAATCCAATCTTTGTAACTGTATTTACTCTGTTTCTGAATCCTGCAGCTTTCAACTATTTTATTTTTTATGAATAGGTTAAGAGCAAGTGAAATTAAAGCAACTTTGCTTTGATTTATTGCTTTCATGTTTTTTCATATTGAAAACACCTCTGAAGACAAAATAGTAAATGAGGCCTAAAATGAACAGTCGGCTTAAGCCCAGCAGGGGAGTTCCTCAGAGTGGGACAGATTTGGAAATGAACACTTCTCCATTTACTGTATCTCTACAGAGGTATAAATTTCTAGGGAGTCACAGGGACTGCTTAAATGGGAAAACCTGCAGAGCAAAGAAAATTCTATTCTCCTGGTCATCTCAAACTCCTGTCCTTCCCATGCACCAGAACCTCTTATTTCTTATCAGTGTCCTATACCTGTCAAGATTACATAGCTCATTACGGTACTAATTATAGATCCTAAATAGACCACTGCTCCATCAGCTTTTTATAAGAAAACTGATGATTTCCTATATCAGCTAGGTTTAGAGAAGTGCGAGCTACTGGAGCTGTGAGCATCTGTGGACTGGAGGGAGCAATGTTGATCCCAACAGAACATTGAACAATGCGCAGCAAAAGCCTGCCCTCTGATTTTTTCCCCTCAGTTCAAAGCATATACAAGTCTCCTGGCAATTAACTACTAACCTTTTTTTTCTGTTAGAATTCAGCCATTATTGTTAATGATAATAATCACAACAATGAGAGTAACACTTGCAATTTATTCAACATATACTACATGCTAGACACATGACTCTATGCTTTTTACGTGTAATATCTGATTTTCATTTTCACAAGTACCATGTGGGATATTTTTATTCTCATCTTATACATGAAAATGTTGAAATGTAGGGAATTGGAATACCTGTTTAAGGTAACAGAATGAATAAGTGGTGGATCTACATAAAAACTCAACTTTCTCTGAATCCAAAGTCCATCATGCCACCCCCCCCTTGTCATTACTATCACTCTTCATTAAAAGACACTGCTGTAAAGCATTAGTCATGCTTAAATGTGATGTGATATTTTGAGAGGTAGGATAACTCCAATTTTCTTGACATAGGGTCTAAAATTTCATAACTGAGAATTATATAAATTGCATCATTAGGAATTTCTTTGAAAATTCAAATACTAGTTATTCCCAGGTGAGTAAAAATAAATATCAGCTCCTTTTTCTCCAATAACTGTGTATACTTGTGGGTATGAAATGAGCATTTTAATAGAGAGGGTTACATACCAAGGTGAGAGGAGACAAGTAGGTAAGCTTCTATCCAAAGTCCATGCTTTCCTATTTCTCTGCTCTTCTTTCAGACCCCTAATTATGGTCCCAAAGTTTCTTTCTTTGACTCCTGCATGTGCCCCTCATTCTCTATAATTCCTTCCTTCCTCCTCCCCACTCCTTTCTTTCTTTAGCTCCGCCTTCCCACCTCTGAGTCATAAATATTGTTGTCAAAGTCAACAGTCTATACAATGTACCTGTTTATGTTTGCATTTTTAAGTTTATTTAATTTTGAGTAGAAATTTGAAGACTTAATATCTTTGTTGACCCCTCAGGGATAGAATTAAGACATCAAAACTGGCCAGAGGATGTGTTTGGTTGGTTGGTTTGTTGGTTCCAGTAGCCTTCTCCGAAGCCCTTAAATCACACTTCTTTCTCTGTAAAATCATACTGGAGAACAACAAATAAAAATACTTTTGTTATTTTAAGTGATTAGGAAGATTTGCTAAGGGTGGTTAAAGGGCAAGCTGGCACCGTGGGAAGCATGATTGCTGATCCTAGATGTCACCATTGAGAACACTGGATTTCTAATTTTTAAATATTTACCAATATGATAAATGGCAAATCTTGACCAGGCTCCACAGATTTTTTTTTTTTTTCTGTAAAGGCCAGAGAGTAAATCTTTCCACCTTTAAGAGTCATAAATTCTCCATCGTGACTTCTCAGCTCTGCCATTGTAACAAGAAAGTACCCAAAGGCAATGCATAAATGAATGATCACGTCTCTGTTGCCATAAAATTTTATTTACATAATGGGTGGAAAGCCAGATTTGGCCCACAGGGTGCAGGCTTCTGACCTCTGTTCTAGATTCTCTTTTATCTTTCACTGCCTATATCTAACGATCACCGTATTTTAAATAATCTACCTCTAACAGATATAATCCATCATCTTCCTCCTTTCCTAGGCACTAATGTGACATTTAATGAGTTAGTTAATCAATGTTTGTGAACTATCTTATTTAGAATTCCTACCACCTGTAAGTTCTACCATCCTTATTACAGGGCTTAGAAAGGTTAAGTAACCCTTCGCACCACAGCCATGCAACTGTTAAGTAGTTGGAACATGTCTGACTGGGGAACCTGCAGTTTTAATGGTCTCTTCTCTAATCTCCTATCTGATCTCTTTGCGTACGTTCTCAGCGCTCCTTCTCATCCTGCACACGGCTGCTGGAGTGATTAACTAAGTCCCAAACATAAATAAGCTTGATTAAAAGTCCTCAAGAAACTGGCCTTGTTCACTTGTACCTTTCCAGCTTTTCTCGAGCAGGAACCCACTCATCCTCAACCATTCTCCCCTATCCTGCGCGCACACACACACACACACACATATTCACACTTAGATCTCAGCCTTATCAAACTGCTTTAAGTCCTATAAACACATAAAACAGTTTTCATGTCACGGTAGTTTTGCTTATGATGCTGTTGATACCTTCTCTTCCCACTCAGTCTCCTTCACTCATCCTTAATTATTCTTTGCCTTTCAGTGTGTTTCCAATGTTCCTACAAAAACTTTCTTGACACAGTTCAACTGAACATTTATCTCCTCATTCTGAATGTTTTTCTCTCATGATACATGGAATATATCATTGTATGATATATTTGTTTTACTGTGCACTATTTTTGTTGTATTTTTATTGTCTGTCTGCCTTTCTGTCATATAGGGTGCTATCTGAGAAGGAAGTTGACTAATCATTATGCAACTAGAAAATTTCACACAATTTTCAAGAGAGTAGAAAGTAATGCAGTTTTTAGAAGATACAAGAAAAGGTGCAAAATGTAAACTGTGGCTCTTCAGAAACATATACTGGGTCTTTTTAAATGTGAAAGTATACCTTGATGATAAAAGGCATGGATAGATACAGTTTTACAGTCTTGTTTTTTTGTTTTGGTGTTTAGTTTGTGGGGGAGTAGGGGAGATAGAGTGTGAGATATGTGTTATGATCTAAGTGACGTGATCTTCATAGGGTCAGGTCTATGATATATGGATTGCTCTAAAATAAAAATTTGATCTAGAGAAAATAAGGATAGTCATATTCTTAATATTATAGGATAATTTCTTCATACCAAAAGAGAATATTATATTGAATAAAATGTTCAAAGTACTGCATTCTAGGACCATCCAAAAACTCTAGTGATGATTATGACCATGATTTAGAAAATCAACTGTTAGAATTATTTTCAAGTAAAGATTTAAGAATAAAATCTAGGCAATAGGTTTATAATAACAAATGAAACATCCTTTGAAATCTTTGTGATGTTTATAAAACACTATACTGAAAAATAAGTGCATAAAAAAGCAAAGAGATTTTATATTATTTAGGGCAAATGTATTCATAGTTTATTAGAAAAAGAAAACAAAAACTCAAAAATAAAACACTGATACTACAAAGTAAACTTGAGCCTCTTATATTAAGATAACATGGATATTCTCCCACTAGACTGTAACCTTGGCTGAAGGGGCCACGTGGAGGCAAATAATTATCTTCTATAAAACTGGCAAAAAGCAGTAATAGTCCTCCAATTTACAAGGCTTGGGAATAATCCATAGGGATGAGTGAGTTAGGAAGAGGAAGCTTCTGTGTGAATTTACGTAAGAATAGTGTTTACTAATGAACTATTCCAAACACATTAGTGGCTCGAGAGGGAGTCTTCTTCATGTCTCAGAAGTATAGTATTTGATAGCTAACACACTTCACTCATGACAGTTGTAAAATGATCCCAGCCCACAGTCTTGTCTCCTAACAAGGATAAAGGGAATTGCCCAGAGATAATCCAGAGATACACTTGTGCATTACAGTTTCTAATTTCAGAGAGGCAAACAGGACAGAAATAAAGCCACAGGACCTGTAGGTCCTGATTTATTAAAATTAGTTGAGAGTATGGTATGACAGCCTTCAAATTAGTAAATAATTTTATCTTTCATTTGGATAATAACGAGAACTCAGTTTCATATCTCATGTATGAGCGCATACCTCAGTTCACTGTATGGCATGCTGTGGCTGAATCCATTGCTGTTTATCAGTGACCAATAGGTAATAAAATAGGAGAGAATGATTATATATGGATTTAATACATGACTTAATCTATGGAAAATGATCTACTAGGTTTGGTGGAAAATCAAGATCCATTAAAATTTCAGTTGACAGTGTGTACTCTTGTTTTCATATTAAAAATTTCTGAAACACGTCCTAGGGACAGTTGATACTGATCCAGGTCAATACATTAAGCAAAACCTAACCTCTAGATAGCTAGTGGGAAGTAGCTGCATAGCACAGGGAGATCAGCTCGGTGCTTTGTAATAAAGATGTAAAACAAACAAACAAACAAAAAAACCCAACCTCTAAACCCATGGTTCTTAACCTGTGCAAAGAAACTCCGGGGAATGTCACATGATATTTTAAATGTTCAAGGGAAACACAGATATATCATAACAAATGCTAGAACATTATATTTTGCTATATTCATTTTGATGGTATCATATCTTCACAAAGATGGATTTAGATGGTTTGCTGTTATAGAAGGCAAGTAATGCAGGAAATGAGAATGGCGCTGTCCAAAGTTTGAGAAGTTAGCAGTACCCAATTTGTGCACACATCCCACTAGCAAATAATTGCCTTTTTAAATTGTGCCCCTGGCATCAATGTTTGTTATGCTTGAGAACAATACAAGATGCTAATTTTGTTCTCTGTTTAATTGAAGTGAATATCACTTTACTAATAAAGTGACTCAAACAGGCAGCAATAGAAACAACATTCAGATAGGATTAGTCAAAACAAATGCAATCTGCTGCAGGCAATAATGGCTTTATTATCTGGTTTATAAATTTATTTGGGACACAGAATAACAGGAAGAATGGTCTTGGTTGAATAATCCTGGCAAGAAGAAAAACTAAGAAACAATATGAGTTTCTTCTAAACACACTCTGCCTAACAGAACTTTCCCTACAGTTTCAGGAAGTATTGAACATTTTTCTTCCCTAGGCTAGAAAAACCCCAGAATGTACTGCCTCCTGTTGAGACTTGTTTGAATAAAGCAGCAGGGGATTGCCAACAGTCTCAGAGCTGGTAATAGATTTTAGGGGACAGAGATGTCCCTGTGAGCGGCACAAGAACAGCTGGCTCCAAATCATCTCTTAGAATCTAAATCCTTTTAACAATAGGAGGGGAAAAGAGGGTGTTGAGGGTTGATTAAGTAGGGTTGCCGGGAGTAGACTAGGGGAGAAGAAACTAAGTGAGAAGAACTAGGAGAGACTGTATTACTTATATGTATGGTAATTTGCATTGTGTGAAGTCACACCTCCCTGTTGTGTAATGAAATGCTGACAGCAGCAACCGAGAGGAGCTTCTTTAACATACCAGCGCAACACAATGCCGGAAGCCCTTTAACAGTACCCTCCCTGCTTATCCATTTGGCTCAAAGTCAAAAAAAAAAAAAAAAAAAGAAAACATGACTTGAGAGGCAGCAATGATTTGATGAGCTAGCACCAGCTCTACCTGAGTGGAATGCTGTGGTCATCAGGTCTACTCTGCTGCCAGCAATTAAAAATTAACCTTGGCATTTTCAAAAAAGAAGGTACCAATTCATGTGCAGCTTCTTTCCTTCTTGACAATATGTCTAAAGAGCAGCTGCTTTCTCAAGTCAAGACAGTTACACACAACGAAACTCTTTTGTGTGCAATGTGCAAAGCTAGGTCATTAACACACCTGCCAGAATAAGAGGGAGGAAGAAAAAAAAATCTTTTCTCTAGGTAAACTCATTCATTTAAGACATTCAGGTTCACCCGTGCTGTCCTTTGAACACCCCAGTTACCTCCTCTTGCCCTTACAAACAAGTGGTGTGAATTTTAATCAGCTGGAATGCAATCAAGGGCTGAAATAAATAGTGTTGTTAAATCATTTTTACGGAGAAAAGCAACTCACAGACCTACACTGTATGTATCTCTGTTTTTCACAAGGGTGGAATGCCCTTGCTATGGACCGAAACAAACAATGTTTTATTTTTGTTTCAACCTCTGTTGACTTTCCTCTGCATTCCTTTCCCCTCCTATTACAGAGCCTCAGTTCTGAGAATAATTAGTAACACCCACTGGTGATAACAGGGCCACAGCAACCTAACAGCCGATATCTTGCCGGCGCCAGCTGTGCTTCAGTATTTATTTATTAAGATCGCAATATTTACACAGTATGAACTTGTTGAGATGGTGGGGGATCGAGCAATGTTCCTGCAGCAAAATTTCATCTGTAATTTTTAATGAAGAGGAAAAGTCTTTTAGGGTGTGTACTGTTCATTTCTCTGGGTAGAAAATGCGAGCTTCTCATTCCAGTCCAGTCCTGTTTGCCAGCAGTTTGGCGTATAGACCCTGGAGAGGCTTTGCAGGCATGCACTGCAGTGGCTGCTGCTGTGATACCTGCTTGTCTAACACAGAGGGGAAGCTTAGAGCTGCCGCAGATGCATGGAATGACACAGCAAAGACATCAGACAGCTGGTTTTCAGGGGCTGATAATTCCACTGGGCCCAGATCTGTGACTGAACAATCTAGACAGTTGCTCAAAATCCCTCTTGACTTGGATTATTATATCTTTTCATTTGCTCTTCTGCAAGAATTTGTTAACATGGTAGTAAGCAACATGTGTTGCTATGTTCATCTGCTGAGTGAGTTGCTACATAAAGCCCTAACTCAGAGTTTTTGGTGCACAGGGAAAATTGTAGGACTCCAGTTTGGAAAAAAATGTGAAAGGTATATTTTAGTCAAGAAAGAAATTACTATCAGGCACAAAGAGTACATGCGTTTTTTTCAGCATGTAGAAATTCCCGATACTTATGTCTTGAAGCTCCTCGAGGAAAAGTTGGTTCTGCTTTTAAAATGCTGATATTGTTGATCAATGAACAGAAATCATGATAGGATGGGAGACATTTGGGTTGTTCTTTTATCATAGTGAGCTCAAACAAACCACCTAACTTTTATTTTATGCACTTTCATTTTCTCACACCCTAAACTTAAAAAGAGATGTTTGCCACCAAGTCGATTCAGTATCTTTAAAATCATTGGCGTAATATTTTTAAGTATTTTGAGTATGGGGGCTTAAAGTAGCTACATAAATAGAATTCAAAAGTAATCAATGTCACATTAAATCTTAATTAATACAAGAGATATTCTGTCAATATTGAAGAAAATAGAATCTTCAAAATTTAGCTTTGTAAACAAGTAATAATAATGGTAGATTACCCTAATTATTTACAATAGTTTATATGGTTATTATGTTCTAATTATAACTATATTATACATTATAAAATGTATTATATATCTAATTATTTACAGTAATGTATATATGACTATGTAATAATTGTATGTAATAAACATTACTGTGTGATAAATCTTCCTTAACAGAGTTGCAAATGTAATTCTTTTAAGGGAGATTTATCAAACAGTAATGTTGCACAAGATCATAAATTATAAAGTTATTCTCAAGCACTGGTTATTTTCATGCCAGCCTTAGCCTTTTTAAAAATTAAAAAGAGGATAATGCAGCAGTTCAGTTGACATTTAATATTGTGTTGTCCATATCACTTTATCGTTCATCAGTCTTATTGCTTTTATATTATTAACATATCCCAGAATGATCTAATGTGAATAAGAAATCTAATTTTCTGTACTATTTTAACTTTTGTTTTAGAAAATAGTTGCAAAACAGCATGGCTACTTTTTGGGTAAACTTAGTGAAGTGAAATATACACACCAGAAAGTGAACAGAACATAATAGCACAGATTGATGAATGTTTTCAACCTGAGTACATCTGTGTTTCCAGACACAGATCAAAAAATGCATCAGTATCTGCACACAGAAACCCCCTTGGACCTCTCAGATGCACTGCTCAGCCCTCATTTCTAAAGGCATAGATTGTTTCGGAGGATAAGTGAATCATTCACAAAATAAATAGATCATAACATTAACTTCTGTTTTAACATTGGTGATATTCCAAATATTACTGCATAAAAATGATTAAAGATAGCAAGAAAAATTTCTTTGGATCTTAAGGGGAAGTTCATGCATTCATCCAAATAGCAGTTGCTGACAGGGATAACTGCTGTGTTTATATCTGGAACACAAAACAATTCTGTTCTCTTCTTCACTTGGCTACTTGGAACTTTACTGCTGCCTCTAACAATGATGATACATTTTATGTTGCCCTCAAGTTATTTACTTCAGATGCTACCATGCAAGAAGAATTCTTCAATTCTAGAGAGAATAAATAGATAAGATAGGAATCTAAACACTAGCTAAAGCCAACACTGTCTCAGTTTTCTTCAGTTTCAAATGACTATTTCAAGTATTTGTTCAAAGATACTTAGGATTTTTTATTCTCAAAAATAGGCAGATTTCTTCACTTTTAATTAATGTTGAGTGATTAAATTCTCAAAAATAAATCATGAAACATTTTTAAATAGTGTTCATATGATGCTGCTTTAGGAAAGATGCTAATATGTACTTGTGACTGTCTTACTGAGTGTATGGAGCCATTTTCTACATAGAAAGTACCTTTCACCTATATTGACATAGAAAAGATAGCTTAATGACTTCATGTAATCTCATATGATTAGGGTGTGGACTTGTGTATATAAGTACATATTTGGCTATAACCATTACTACATCCATTATTGAATGCCTTTTTGCACTTGATATCCTTGAATTTCCTCACTGATGAGACAACACTCCAATACACTTCATGGTGAAATCCTGGGCACATTGAATTATGTAAAAATCAATTTATAAGCATGAGGTGTCCAAACTGAAAGTCAAACAAGCAATCTTCCTTTTATATATTCAAAGTTCTAGATTGAAATTCTCAAAATGTATCCACTCTTTGGCAGGATATAATTCAGTGGTCCTAAGGACCATGGAAGCTGAGAGCCTTCAGGACAATTGCTAATGACTTCAATGTTTCAAATACTCATTATTTCAATAATAATTTACCTTCATTCATCAACTAGAATGTTACCTAAAATGGGAAGGATATAATTATAACAGCAAGCAAAAGATAAAATTCACTAATCATTATAAATTCTTTGAAAGTGTCTTTTTTTCCTACTCCAACTAAATGCAGCTCTTCCTTATCTTCATTCCCTGCATTTCATTAACTATTCATCAAAGATAAGTGATTATTCACAACCTCTGACAAAATTTTAATGCATGTGGTCAGAACAGTGGAAGGTTGAAAATAATATCCAACAGGCTAAATAGGACAAAGTAAGAGCAATGCTTTCACTGTAAAATGTCATTTATGTGATATACTTAGTCTAAATTATTTCCAACTTGTGATAATTCAAAATATTAAATGTTTTTCCAGAAAATTTATATTATGTGGTATATATTGAATATTTTTGTTTGTTGTATTGCCATGTAATCCAGGTCTACTAAAGTTTTCATATATTATCTTACTTATTTTCTTAACTGATTTATATCTTGACATTTTATTTATATATATGTATATATGTAACTAAAATTAATAACTACGAAATGTATTCAAAGTATTGAAAGCTGCATTTTTCTCAAAATCAGGAAGGCTTATCTTCTGGCTGCCATTCTACCTCAAATTTACTGTATTGAATGTTGCAAGAGTTACAGTTAGTTATAGTTTTAATAAAAATGTATCTGGATTTATAAAAGAAAAAAATTGAAAAACATCCTTTGGAGACAGACTATATAATACAGTTAGTTTAATCTAATCATATTCTGTCACTTTCTTTATAAAATGGATAATTTTACTTCCCCAAGAATGATGGATCAGATGGTCTTGTCTCTTCCTAATCTGGAATTTATCAATATAATAAAAATTCTAGCTGTTTCTCTTGGGCCTAGCCTCACTGACCAGTGATGTTTAATCTTGGGCCAATTATGTCAGCGTGTATGATCTCAAATGAAGTGAAATTGTCTCTTGAGGACTTCTATTTAGTCTGTTGTTGCAGTTAAAAAATACTGAATCTGAGAATTTGGGGTCAAGTTCATTTTCTATCAGATTATTGTTTTATGTCCTTAAACAAGTTTCATCTCCCTGATCCTCTCTTTCTTTTGTGATAACATGATCATAAGAAATTATTTCAGAGCAGTACTGAGCTAGACACTTTCCATTTTTTCTGTTCCATATCCAATTTTTTTAGGAGACCTACATTCCATACAATCCTTCCTCTGATGCCACAGGTGTGAATGTCTGATTCTAGATGAAAAAAACAGATTTGTTCACTCTTTTGGTGAAAGTAAATTGAGATAAAAGCTGAATTAATCAAATAATGGTGGGCTTGGAGCCTCCTATGTGCACAAACAGTGAACAAAACAAAACCTCTCTCCTAGTGGAACTTTTATTCTCCTGGTAGACAACAATTAATCAGTAGAACCTAAAGCATGTCAAAAGTATTATGGAGAAAAATAAGCAGCAAAGAGGGATAATAAATGTTCATACTATGTATTTGCAATTCAAAAATCTTTATCGTTAAAGAAAGGTAACATGATACCCATCCAACATTGTTGGAGCTTATTTCAATTAATGCCCTTGGTATACACTTCTCCCTGTCCTAGAGATGGTCCATGCTATCAGATTCAAACAACCAAAAACCTTCAGAATCAGCTAATATTTGCTTCTTATATACCATATAGGCATCGTGTTAAATTATGGTATTATGTACTAAGCATATATAACCATTTCTCAAAGAGTTGCCAGAGTCACCAAGTGCATGAGGCCAAAATTAGCCTTCACCCCAACGACTAATGTTAGGTTTATAACTGTTACTTGCTTGCCAGTTAGGATAAAATATAAGCAGCTTTGTTTAGAAAAGATTTTCAGTATGTGAGGGACTGTTAGTTAAAGAGAGATCAGGGTATCCAGTTAGAGGTCACTGTGACTCAAATGAATTAATGTTTGGTTTACTTTTAGTTCTTTAGATTCCATGCGATTTATTTGCTCTGAACTTTTATATCTACATACAGTTATGTATGTATATCATGAGCTGTGAAATCATGTTAGAAGGCGGGACTAAAGGTTAAAGAGTGGGAAAATATGATAGAGGAAACACATTAGGCACATAGGAATTCTCAGGTCTGGAGTACTGGAAAGAATAAAGAAAGTTAAATAGAGAAATGAAAATCCCTCCTTCTGAGAATCCCTCGTTACAGTGGTGTATTACTCAAAGCCTTAGATTTGTCTGCATTACAATTATTATGTACTTTCTTGCTTTATTATTTTACTACTCAAAGGTAAATTGCCTAAAGGCAAATGCTATAATATTATTATTTTATTCTCCATATTTGGAGTATAATGATTTGAATGTTAACCATTGTTTCATACAAGTTTATTGGATGAATAATGTTTGTGATATTCTCTTTAAGGAAAACATCTCTTTTATTACTTTTTTTTTTTTTTCTTTGCGGTGCGCGGGCCGCCTCTCACTGTTGTGGTCTCTCCCGTTGCGGAGCACAGGCTCCGGACGCGCAGGCTCAGTGGCCATGGCTCACGGGCCCAGCCGCTCCGCGGCATGTGGGATCTTCCCGGACCGGGGCACGAACCCGTGTCCCCTGCATCAGCAGGCGGACTCTCAACCACTGTGCCACCAGGGAAGCCCTATTACTATTTTTTAAAAAATCATCTACCATAAAATATATCAGAAAGAAATAAAAGAACTACAGGCTTGTTTTTTAAACTGGGTTATATACTTGCTTTAGAATATCTGAAGAAAATATATAAGATTAATCTGTAGTTACTCTTGCCCCTAGGGTACCTGATAATAAGCCAACATTAATCTGGAAAGCCACTCTCTCATTCTCATCCAGACAGGATTCCCATGGCTAAATCCTTAAGAAATATGAAATCATATTTCAAAATTATAAAAACACGTGAAGAAATGACCGTCACAAGCAAGACTCAGCAGTAACCATAAACATTAGAACAAGACACCAAAGAATCTCAGTTAATAAAATCATGGGTAGAAACCATAAATAAATAAGCTTAAAATGATCATAGACATAAAAGTGCATCAAAACACAACAATTTAACAAAGTAATGTAAAAAGCATCAATAAGTTTATTTTAGAAATAAAGATTGGCATGAAAAGTTAAGAAATTAAAATGTATATAATAGAAGTTTAAAAAATGAAGGATAGAATTAGAATGTACAAAATATATCAACCAAAATTTCCAGAAATACTAATGAAAGACACTGAGGGAAAGGCAATATTCAAAATAAGGCTGGGAAATCTCCAAAATTAAGTCATGAATCCTCAGATATGGGTATCATAATGGTGCTCAAACAGAAATAGTGGAAAATATTTTGAGCATAGACATTGCTATAAACTACATGTTTGTGGGATTGGTACCTTTATAAAAGGGATATGGAGGGCTCCCTCACCCCGTTTTGCCATGTGACACATGTAAAAAGACATATCAATGAACCGGGAAGGGAAACCTCACCAGACACTAAATCTGCAGGCACACTGACCTTGATATTCCCAGCCTCCAGAACTGTGAGAAATAAATTTCTGTTTGTTTATAAGCCACCCAGTTGATGGTGCTTTTTTTATAGCAGCCTGAACAACCAAAGACAAACATTTCTTAGTACAATTTAGAATATCAATGATAAATGTAAGAGCTAAATTTACCCTTAGCTAAGAAACAAATCGTTTACAAAGAAACAATTAGATTGACATCAGCTTCTGCAATAGGAAAGATAGTTTTCTGTGAATATGTTTTCAATAAAATATCTTCCAAATGATAAATTGTAAGAACTAGAAAATTGAACAGAAATATTCCTGTGAATATGTGAAAAAAAAAAAACTGGTGTTAAACTGTGGATAATAGAGTTTGCTTCCATTTAGATACGGAAAGCCAAGTGAACATTGTTCCCACTCTAACAAGGAGAAAAGACTGGATAATCTACAGAACCCTAACTTTTCTTGAGTCTATCAGGGAGCTAAGGTCACAAGATAGCCAGCTGAATGCCAAAGACGGGGCGAATAGTTTCACTGTTGGGAGAGTATTAGAGGAAGAGGTGAGTGTCCACCACAAGCTGGGAGGGAGGAAACAATTAAATTTGAACAAATTCCAAAAAGCTGAATGTGGTACACTGTAAAGGTTTAGAACCTCTGTGAACACCAGAGAGAAGAGTACACACTCACTCACCAGCTATTTTCCATGATCCTCTACCACAAGTTCATGAGAAAGATCAAGGTCCAGTCAGAAAACTTTAAAGGGCTCCCCTCAATGACACAAATGCAAGAAACCCTACCCACCACCTACAGCATTTTTAGATGTTAATCAAGAACTGGAAGCTGTTGGGTGAGGAGTAAAAGTCCATCTTGCCCCAAAGCCCAGGTACTGCATTTGAGGATGAGGGATGGGTAAAAGAAGAGCTTTTTGCCTATGGCAGAGGGAAAGAATACCTGCCAGGGGACAGAATATTCCAACAGCAGTAGGAAGACATCTGCTACTGCTGGGGTGAGGCACACAATTCCCTCCTGCTCAAGATCTCCCAAAATACAAGGCAGAGTTCAGACACTATACAGGGTGGGCAATAATGCTGACAAAGAGCATTCTCAAAAACCAAGAACACAGCAATAGTATAAAGTAGGCTGGTGAAGAAGAACTGAGAAACTCTGTGATAAGTGGGGACTGTGCCCGCCACCCCAAAAGATACTTTTAAGTCCTAAACCCTTCCCTTCAGTACTTTATTTGTGGGAATGTTACCTTATTTAAAAATAGGGTCTTGGGACTTCCCTAGTGGCACAGTGGTTAGGAATCCACCTGCTAATGCAGGGGACATAGGTTCGAGCCCTGGTCCGGGAAGATCCCACATGCTGCGGAGCAACTAAGCCTGTCTGCCACAACTACTAAGCCCGTGTGCCACAACTACTGAGCCTGTGCTCTACAGCCCGCGAGCCACAGCTACTGAGCCCACACTCCACAACTACTGAAGACCATGCACATAGAGCCCGTGCTCTGCAACAAGAGAAGCCACCGCAGTGAGAAGCTCGTGCACCGCAACGAAGAGTAACCCCCAGTCACTGCAACTAGAGAAAGCCTGAGTGCAGCAATGAAGACACAACGCAGCCAATAAATAAATAAATAAATAAATAAATTTAAAGGGAAAAAAAATTAAAATAGGATCTATGTGGATGTAATCAAGTTAGGGAGATCATTAGGATAGACCGTGACTCCATATTATTGGTGTCTTTGTAAGAAGAGGAGACGAACAGAGACACACAGAGAGGATGCCAAGAGCTGCTGGCAACAGTGGAAGCTTAGAGAAAAGCATGGAACAGATTCTTCCAGAGAGACTTAGAGAAAGCATGGCTCTGCTAACACTTTGATTTCAGACTTGGAGCCTCCAGTACTGTGAAAGAATATATATCTTTTGTTTTAAGCCACCCAGTTTGTGGTACTTTGTTACAGCAGTCCTAGGAACTAAATGCATCTTCCCTGCATCCCCTACAAGACTCACTGAGTAATAATCAAGAACAGTTTGGTGGAGGATGGAACACAGACACCGAAAAAAGTCCTTAGCACTCTAGATCCCACACTAACCACGTGGTAGCACTTGCACACAGTTTGAAAAATTTGAAGCAAGTGTATGCAGAAAAATTTGAAGCAAGTGTGTGAATGAGACATGATGACTATACATGTGTTATCCTGGAAAGGACATTAGTAGGAAACTGGCAAAATCAAAATAACATCTGGAGTTTAGTTTATATAGCAATGTGCCAATGTTGTTTTGTGGGGTTTATTTTGGTTTAGTTTTGACAAATGTACCATGGTTATGTAAGATGCTAACATTAGAAGAAACCGGGTGAGGGATAAGGGAACAAACACTCTCTACTATCTTTGCAACTTTTCTGTAAATCTAATTTTAATTTTAAAAACTTTATTAAAAATAAGAAAGTCAGTAGAAATTTAATATCGGACAAAATGGATAGGAAGAAAAATTATTTGAGGTAAAGACTCAATATCTAACAATAAAAGTAACGCTTCACTAGAAATATGTTATTATTCCAAAATATGTATACCTGATAAGATTTCAAAGTATTTAAAGGAAATATAGACATTATAAAGTGACATTGCCAACGAAACGATTAAATATCAACATAGCTTTCAACAAATAAGTAGATAAAAAGAAATGCAAGAAGGTGAAAGACTTCAACTTTAACACTTGTCCTTATGGGTATTAATGGAACACAGTATACAATAATTAGAGAATGTATCTTTTCTAGTACACACAGGGAGCATCTACAGTAGTTGACTAGTTTACATTCAACTCACAAAGCAAGTAAAAAAAGAGTCAAAATGGAAATTAAAGTTTACTGAGGACTGAGAGATAAAGAAAATATTATATCTAATTTCTAGGATAGAGCTAAAGTCTGACTTGGATATATTACTAGCACATGCAAAAAACAAAACTACTAGTTGCATTGTGCAACACTGTTTTCAATACTTCCATGTTACCAGTGGCATAATTGATATGCTTTTATGAAAAGCTCTGAATATATCTTTTAAAATAGAATTAATCCAGCATTTCTCAAACATTTTCCAAACAAAGGAAACCTCTCTTTCATAAGGCATCTAACAACCTCCCACAGAGGGAGTGTTGTATAACTTACCTGGGGAAAATCTGTCTTCAAGTATATTATTTTCTCAGTTTATAGCAGCAAATAACTAACATTGTACACTTAATAAGTGTACTCTATTATACATATATATGTATGATAAATATAAATCTTATAAATACACTCAAGCTATCTGCACCCTCAGGTATGTTCCAAATGGCAGGCTGAGGTACAATTCTGGTTTCAATAAGTAGAATAAAGCCTAAGTTAATCATGTCAGCTGGCCATAGTGAATTAGAACAAGTACTATATAACATGTCTGGGAAGTATAAAAGTGTACTTACAGTGTTCTCATTTGTACCACTGCAAAAGACCAGAATTTGCCTTTCAATAAATATTTGTATAAATGGAGCTCTTTCCATGTGGACCATTATATGCTATGCTTTACTAAAAATATTCAGAATATTTTATATAACTAAAATATAATTGGAATAAATAAAGTAATTAGCATATAGAAGGCTATGATATATATTTTTCATTCTAATAACCTTAAAATTGAAATGATGGACTGATTAGAAAATGAGTTTGAGTTTCAGATGAACACAAATAGAAAAGTTTTCATCAATCTACTATGGAAACAATAGACATTGTTTCTGTATGTTTGAATATTAACCTAAGTAATTTAGTAATTTTTCATTGTGCTTCAATGATACAATAAAACATTCTATATGATGGAATCTAAAATAGTTGGCTTTGACCCCAAGAAAATTATCTATTTGAATTGAACTGTGGTTGGCTCATATGTTAAAAACATCTAGTTCCAGATATAAGTGGTAAAACACTAATGTAATGTTTAAGACTTAGAATTCGCTCCTCCCTTTAAATACTAGATTCTTTGATTGAAACTAGATGGTACCCTTTTTAGATTGAATGAGTCAAGCATGTTAACGATCAAGTCAAACTAGTTGGCCAATGAAATATGAATATAGACTAAGAATTTCTGATTAAATTTTACCCATTTTTATTTAATTTGCATAATATAAATTTAACCTATTAGTAAGAGAATTAAGGAGGAAGTTTTGCCAATGCCTCACATTAATGCTCAGAATATATAATACATTAATATGCACATTAACCTAAATAACTATTTCTCCTCTTTAAAAACTTACATTGAAATTCTGACTAGACATTTCATTCTGTAAAATATCGAACAGAAAAGATTACTAATGAGACAATTTTACAGAAAGCTGGAAATTTACATGCAATATTAGTATTCATGTAAAAATTTTAGTAAACATATTAAAATGTCTGTTCAAACAGAAAGCCATTTTTAGAGTTACAGATGAGTTGAAATCTTACAGTTCCAAGACTGTTTTCTAGTATGTCTCCATAATGTCATGGATGTTCTTAACTATAATTACTTAATCGACTCTTCATAATCATAGTTTAGAAAGCAGTTCAATTATTAAGAGTTTTATATTTGAAATATTTTATTCAAGATGTTATAAAATCTGTTTGGCTTCTGTTCTAATGGACATTATATCTGCATCCAGTGTTTTCATTTATTAAATCCTGACACCTTCTCTCATTTGAATGATGTTATTAGCTATTTTAAATGAAATAAATGTTCTTCAAAGCATTATAAATTACTCTTTAAGTATCTGATAATGTGTTTAAATGGGCAGCACACCAACAAAGTCTTGGGGAATCAATAATGAAGCTTAATTCAATCTACTACAGCTCTGTTAGCTAGTATAGCATTTAAAAATTTAAGAGTATTTAAACTACTGAGAAATTTTCTAGCATTTTAATAGACCATTTTATAATAATCTTTTATCCCCATGTACCAAGCAATCATGACCATTGCTAATGGAATTGATTCAAAACTCATTAGCTTTTTCTTTTTTCCTTCCCTCCCTCCCTGCCTCCCTCCCTTTCATCCTTTGTCTTGGTTTTGTTTTATTTATTTATTTTTCTTCTGTGGTAGGACATCTACCTTATCCCATCATTTATTACTGACAGTCCTGGCAGAATAGAATCAGTTTCACTCATCCACATTTTAGGTAGAATAAATGTGGAACTTACAGAGTATTTAAGATCAGTCATGTGGAGGAAGGGAAAACACTGTGTTCCAAGCTGTAAATAGCATTGAATCAAGTTGGGAGAATATCAAAGAGTTACATTTATCAGTCAATGTTCTACACACTAACTGACAAACAAAATAAAATGATTGCTGATTTAGTTTTAGCTAAATTTTTCTTCACTTTTGTCACTACATTAAATAAAGGTTTAAAACAATGAATTAGAAACTTAAAGCTCTATCAATTTGCTTTCATGCCAGAGAGTTAACCATAGATTAAACAAATGATAGTATATCAGCTTTTCAAATTATAAATAATAATAAAGTGCTATGAAGTGCTGTGGAGGTACTAATATTTGCAAGTATTCATACTTGTTTAAAACAAAATTTAGCAATGATTTGGGGGAAAGGGTCATGTTCATGTATGTTTACCTATTTATTGATCTCTCTATCTATTGATATCTCTATCATCATCATCATCTATCATTCATCTATCTTTTTATCTGTCTACTCATTTAGTAAGCTTAAGTTGTTCATTAGTTATTGATAATTACTGAGAGGCTAAAATCTCCTCAGTAGTCTCTGGATATAATTTCTTGTCTCAACTTATTTTCAGAAATTTCAACTATATGTAGGACATTTTACAGCAGTAGACTCTTTTTGTGACTTCAACAAATAGTAGAAGGAATTCACAGTTCTCCCTATACAAGGGTCTGCCAAAAAATTAATTCTGTTGTTTTTCTTGTGTACTTATGCAAAAATAGGAAATGGTTACAAAATGAATTAAAAGAAAAATACAGGTTTTCATATTGTTTAATTAAGAATATATTTTGTATGGCAAATTAAAAAAAAACCTCAGTAATTCAATGTGTTATGCTATTATATTTTGGATTCTCTTTTAATTCTTTCTCCATCATTTAACTGCATGTGCCCACACACACATTTTTAGCATTGCCTACCCAAATATTGCAAACTACAAAAATAAAAATAGTTTTATAGGTCAAAGATGAAGACCATTACTCTATTAACAGTACTCTGATGGCATTTTGAAGAGAGCTATAATTAAAAAAAAAATTTTAAGTGGGAGAGCAATGCTTTGCTAGGAAATCTTATCATTTGGCTTATACTAACAAAGGACCCGCAGAAAGGATTATCAAGTAGGAGACCAGTCAATTTACTTATTTATTTTTTTAATTAGAAGAGTCTATTATTCTTGAAGTTTGAAAATTTCCTTTTGTAGGCTAAAGTGGTGCGACTAGTAAAGGAACAACAGTGAATTTAGGTTTTAAAGGAGCCTTTTCAAATAATTATTTCAAGAGCGGTGGCTCTCCCTATAAACTCCTAAGTCGTACAACTCTGAAAAATATTTATTTGTCTACCCTTAAATGATTGAAGATATTTCTTCACAACAGTACTGATATACTCATTTATTTCGGGCTTTCAGTTAAATTCAGCAAATACATGTTAAGTGCCTATCACTTCCAAATATCGATGGTAACTGCTTTAGGGGACAAAATAATGAATGAAAGACAGTATCTGGTCTCAAGGCATTTATATTGGGTTGGCCAAGAAGTTATTTTGGGTTTATAATTTTTATACTATATTTATTAAATATATTAAGAAGTCTATAAACATTATTAGCAAGGAAAATTGAACATGAAAACAAATTTTATTGTAGTCTATGTTCCAGAAACCAGCTGGGACACTCTAGATATGCTATTTAGTTGATCCCCATTCTGTCAGGAAACTGAGATTGGGTGAAGTTAAGTGGAATGCTTTATGCCTCTAATTATTAAATAACAGAACTAAACTTCATACCCAAAACTAACTCCAAAGACATTGTTTCAAAATTGCATTAAAAAGTTAAAAATGAACAAATGCAACTTTGGCTAAACAAGATTGCTTGAAGGATATTCTGTTCTTCCACTGAGGGAAACAAGCAAATCTGGAGAATAAAAAATTAAATAAGAAGAAATATTAATAAAGGCAATTTAAAATAAGAATTAGAAAAATCTTAAAAATAAAAAATGACAAGAAAATGTAATTTGCTAATAGACTTGAAAAATGAAAACTTCTATGATGTTAGTCAAGGAAGTGAAAAATTTAAAACTATGACTTTTTTCATTTTAGTAACAACTACTACACAAGTCCATGTCTGTCACAAAAAAATTACACATATATGAGTTTAAAAGTGAAATTTCCTCTTTATCTACCTCTGTATTTTCCTTCCTCACCCTAAATACATATAATCAATATGTGTAATTCCAGATTCTTTCCTAGTATTATGAATGTTTCACTAGATAAATAGATAAACAGATATATACATACATATATACATAGATACATAGGTAATACATAGGAGAAATAGAGAGAAAGACATGCTGAGATGGACCAGATATATACAGTAATAGCTTTGTTTTACATAAATGGGATTATACTCTATAGTTATTTTTCCTATTCTATTTTTTTTTTGGATTTTCATCTTAACAATATATTTTGGTGATTTTTCCATATCATTATACCTATCACATTCTTTTTAACACCTGCACGGAATGCCATGATATGAATGGACTATAATTTATTAAAATATTTCTGAATATTTATTGAACATGTTTTCATTTGACCTCCAGAAAGGTGTTACAAATTTACAATACCACTAGAATTGTGTAAAAGGGCATTAGTCTCCACAGTTTTCACAGCAAATATATTCATCTTTTCAAAGTTAGGATATTTTGTTATTTTATTTGTATATTCTATATGATTTATTTATGTATTCAACATATTTTTTCAATTTAACACTATTCTAGGAACTGTGGACAAAGTGATAAACAATGCAAGTCAGGTTCCTGCTCTGATTTGGCATTCCCATTCTAATGAGCTGAAATAGTCAATACATATGCCAGCAAATTATGAACGAGACAAACTTTTAGTAAACACTTGATAATCTTTTACTGCGAATTGTCTATTTGTATAGAATGCTCACTTAATAAGGTCTTTTCCTTAATTACTCTTCTTTCTAAATACATGTATTTTTCCAAATTTGATTTCTTTTTTGAACCAAAGTTTTAAAGTTTATAAAATCTTTTCCTTTATATTTGTATATCCTTTCCTTTGTAGATTTCTTCATACTAATATTTAAGAGGAATAAAGTAGTTTTCTTTTAGTATGTATATTGTTTTGATTTTACACTTAGGTACTTAATTAACTACTTTTTCCAAATGAATTGTCAACTGTTATGGTGAAATGTTACGGTCAATTGTTCCAACAATATTTATTGTATAGTTTATACTTTCTCCACTAAATGTGGTTGGCAACTTAAAAACACTGGCCAGTCTTTCTCCCATTATCTGTTTTTCCCTATTTCTATACAATTCCCACAGTGTTTAATTGTTTTAGCTATATAAAATATTATGATATCTTGGAGAATATACCTCATCGTTGCTCATCTTTTCAAAACATTTTCATATATTGTTACTTATTTTTTTTCTATTATCGTTGTAGTCCCATTTAAAACATTTGGCAGGTGGCAAGGTGGGGGGAAGGCGAGCTTAAAAGAGTTACTTTGAATTTGTAGTTGAAATGGGGAATATGGACATTTTATAATACGACGTTTTCTCATCCAGGAACAGGTGTTTCATTTTATGTAGTCAAACCTCCTTTTTGTGTGCATTAAAAAAACATTATTGCACTACACATTTAGTTTTATTCATTTTTGGTATTAATCTTTCTTTCCCTTTGTTTTCTAATTTTTACTGCTTTTATTCTGGAAACTTATGTTTACTTTATATGTTAATCATTTATGTGGACCACTTCCTAAATTAGCTTATCATGTAAACAATGTTCCAGGAAAATGTCTTGAATTTACTGAAGAAAGAACTATGCAATGCAAATATTAACAGTTTAAGCTCTTTTCTACCTAACTTTTAAGATTTATTTTTAAATTCTCTTATTTCACCATGTAGGGTCTCTAGATCAATGTTGAAGAATGAATTCAGTGACATAAAATAGCCTTCCTTTTTCCCAAATGAAATTTTATCTTGAATTCTATTCCTTCTAAAAATAATATTCTTTATAATTCATTTTCTTGTACACGTTTGTTCATTATTTTGTTCAATTTATTTGTGTTACTTTGCTTTTTGGTGTGATATATTTCAGGTGGAAAGAGCTCAAGATTTTATAGACTTTTTCTTCTTGCTTCTAAATTCAAATATTTGTTTTTATTTTTACTTTACTAAATTCACATTTATTATTTTAAAAAGTTAAAAAGTACATTTTATTTATGTAAAATACTGTTAAGAAGATGGAAATCCTGAACTTCTGATATATCTTGCAGCAGTCCAGTGTTCCTTACAATAACAACCAGAAAAAAGGAAAAAAAAAGATTAAATGCCAAAAACATATTTTTAAAGATATTAGAAAACTGCTGAAGTAAACAAGACACTAGGGGTCAAGATCTCCAAAAGAGGGAAATCTGTAGCTGATTCTATCTTGGGGCATTTGCCAATTCTTGGCACAAATCCTTGCCAACACCAAGAATGTTGTCCTCTGCTAATAAGAAAGAAGCCAGCACAGTTTTTGGCAATATCACAGGGTTGGAGAAACAAATGGAGTTTAAGGATACCAAAGCAGCCAAGAATGGGAGGGAGCCAAAATCCTGATGAGATTGGAAATACAGGGAATTGATCCAGAAACTCTGCCAATTTTCCCTTGAGAGACATATTGAGTATTTGAATTGCAAAGGGTAGGACAATAAAAAACTAGACAGAAAGCTGCTGGAGGGCAGAGCCAACTGTTCCACAGCCTTGCAGAGCAAAAAAGAAAAAAATGTAGTTCAGAAATTGTCAAAGAGGTGAGGCTTTTATAATCACCCCAGGATTTCAACTGAGATCTTTTAAGGAATATACCAAATGCATGGTGAACCAAAGGTACACTGGACATTATAAAGGCATCAGTCAAATGCAGGTCAGCCCAGGGCCTGATGGGATTAAGGTTATCTACCTCCAGTCTATGCATCTTCTAGAAGAGAGGGTGAATTCTTTAGATGATAACAATATCATCCATGGATTTTAAAGTAGATTTTATTAACATGGCCAAGAAAGCAGACTACAAGATGCTGAATTTCACCAGAAAACAAAATCTGTTAAATAAAGGAGAGATTTTAGAGATGAAAAATGCAATATCTCTCTTAAAACAATTAATCCCAGCCTAATCATGAGAAATCCAACAGGAAAATATTGGGTTGGCCAAAAGTTTCTTTGGTTGTTTTCCATAATATGGCTCTAGTAGAATTTAGCTGTCTTTAATTTCATTAAAAACAATTTTGTTAGATTGTATGTGACAGCTGTCATATCAGCGTTCATTTAAAAAAAGACATCAAAATTGGTGAAATTTTGTGTAGCCATTTTAATATTGGCGCTGGAAGAAGAAAAACATTTTCTGCATATTATGCTTTATTATTTCAAGAAAGGTAAAAACAGAACTAAAACGCAAAAAAAAAAGATTTGTGCGGTGTATGGAGAAAGTGCTGTTACTGATCGAACATGTCAAAAATGGTTTGTGAAGTTTCATGCTGGAGATTTCTCACTGGACGATGCTCCACGGTCGGGTAGACCAGTTGAAGTTGATAGCAATCAAAGTGAGACATTAATTGAGAACGATCAATGTTATACCACTCAGGAGATAGCCGACATACTCAAAATATCCAAATCAAGTGTTGAAAATCATTTGCTTGTTTACGTGAATCGCTTTGGTATTTGGGTTCCACATAAATTAAGCAAAAAAAAAAAAAACCTTCTTGACCCTATTTCTGCATGTGATTCTCTACGGAAACAATGAAAACGTTCCGTTTTTAAAACAAATTGTGACGGGTGATGAAAAGTGCATACTGTACAATAATGTGGAATGAAAGAGATCATGGAGCAAGCGAAATGAACCACCACCAACCACACCAAAGGCTGGTCTTCATCCAAAGAAGGTGATGTTTTGTATATGGTGGAATTGGAAGGGAGTCCTCTATTATGAGCTCCTTCCAGAAAAAACAAACGATTAATTCCAACAAGTACTGCTCCGGATTAGACCAACTGAAAGCAGCACTCGACAAAAAGCATCCAGAATTAGTCAACAGAAAATGCATAATCTTCCATCAGGATAACGCAAGACCACATGTTTCTTTGATGACCAGGCAAAAACTGTTACAGCTTGGCTGGGAAGTTCTGATTCATTCCCCATATTCACCAGACATTGTACCTTTGGATTTCCACTTATTTTGGTCTTTACAAAATTCTCTTAATGGAAAAAATTTCAATTCCCTGGAAGACTGTAAAAGGCACCTGGAACAGTTCTTTGCTCAAAATTTTTGGGAAGATGGAATTATGAAGCTTCCTGATAAATGGCAGAAGGTAGTGGAACAAAAGTGTGAATATGTTTTTCAGTAAAGTTTTTGTTGAAAATGAACAATTTGTCTTTTATTTTTACTTAAAAACTGAAGGAACATTTTGGCTATCCCCAAATCAACTGAGGGATATTGTACAAAACACCTGACCAGGACTAGTCAAATCTGTCAAGGTCATCAAAAACAAGGAAAGTCTGAGAAACTGCCACAGTCAAGAGAAGCCTAGGGAGATAGGGTAACTAAATGTAATGGATTAGATCGTGAAACAGAAAAAGGACATTAGATAAATATGAAGGAAACGTCAATAAAATATGAGCATTAGTTAATAATAATGTATCAATATTGGTTCATTATTTGTAAGAAATATGACATACTACAATAAGATGTTAATAGAAGGGGAAAATGGGTGTGGAGTGTAGAATAACTTTCATATATGTATTTCATTGTAATGATTACTAAGAATTCCTTATTATAGAAAACTCTTTTTTTCCCCAACTCACTCTTGAAGAATAAGATGTTTCAATCAGTCCAATGTTCTATTGATAGACAGTGATGCTGAATCCATTATCAAGGTTCATGGAAGAAAATGCAGGGTGTTTTCTTGGATCAGTCTGGAATGCTTTAGGAGATAAGATTATAGAGAATATTCTAAGCAATCAGAAAGTCAACTTGGCACATTGATTGTGAACATTTCTTTCATGAACCTAGCCATCCTTGTTCAGAAGACAGAGAAACTTCCATCTGCTTTATGTAAGTGATCATGAAGCGAATGAGGGGGTCTACATGGAGTGGCAGGTATAATGTCAGAGAAATAATCTGGAGAGTGCAAAGCAAAGGTTAGGAAGCGAGAATCTAGATATAAGGCAAGGTCAGAGGCAAAGGAAGAGTCCGATAATTACACAGATTCAGTGGAGGCTGACATGTAGGGGTGAAACTGGAATTATCATATTCAGTAACAGAAAATTTGCAGCTACCTTGAGGATAAATAAGAGCGGCAGAAATATGGAAGAAGAGGTAGACCTCTATTGATATTGCTTATAAAATACTCAGTCAATTTAGAATTTAAGTAGAGTTCTGGTAAGTTTTGTTATAAGAAATCTTCATAAAAATCTACATGAATATACTACCACCACTATAAAATTTACTTTTGCAATGAGAGTTTATGTTTATGGAGGGATTACCGATTTCAGAAGCTAGGGTCTCACAAGTAAAAAATAATCAATAAATATCTGAAATGATAAAGGTAATAAATGGGTTTAATAACAGGTAGGACTCCGCAGAAAACAGTGTTAATAAACTGAAACAGAGGTCATTATAATATATATAGACGGAAGTGTGGAGAGCAAAAAGGTAAAAAAAAAAAGAGAAAGAAAGAATGTATTAGATGTGAAATAGATGAAAGAGGCATAAAAACTTGTCACTGGAGTTTCAGAGAGGGACAAGAGACAGAATGTGGGAAAATATTTGGAGAGATAACATGATATCAGCTAAATCTTCAATTCTCTACATCCCCTTCAAAAAAAATAGCTTTCACAAACAATGGCAAAATAAATACACTTCCATACCAACAAACACAAGAGAATTCATCTCTAGTAGACCAGAGATTGAACTAAGTACAGATGAGGTCTTTAGGCAGAAAGAAAATTATACTAGATGAAAACACGGAAATGCAGAAGGAATGAAGAACAATGGAATGTGGTTGGGCCTGGGAACTCATAGAGGGAAGATGGAAAAGAGGAGGCAGACTTAAGGAGACACAGGTACCAAGGTGGAAGATGACTGGAGAATAATTCCACGTAAAAGGACATGATTTATTGTATTGAAGAGCAATGACGTTTATTTATTTATTAGCAACATGTGCCTATTATGTGAAGATCACTAAATTTAGGTAGGGATCCACAGTGAATAAGATATAGCTCTGGATTGAGAATCTTAAATCTCTTATATAATTCTCATATAGCTCCTCTTTGCCACTGTCACTGAAGTGATGTCTGATATGTTTATGTTTTTTTTTTTCTTTTTCTTTTTCTGCATGCAATTCTTCTAGTTTACAACCTAGGTAAATTTACCAGATCTATAGAAAAGTTTGTCAAACACTTCAGAGCATCTACCACTACTTCCTTGGAACATGAAGATAGAAGTTTTTATCCATGTTTTGGGACAAAGTGACCAGAGGAATTATCAACAGAAATGAATTACAACTATAAATTGGTTATGGATTATCAAAGAAAAAGCATTTAGTGATAATTAGGAGCAAGAAGTGACATGAAATTTTCCTGTAGTTAGGAAAATATAAATAATTTTGAAGCTTCTTAGATATACTGAAAAGACATCAGCTTTCTTACAGTCCCAAGAATAACGATTTTAATTATATTTTCTTGAATATTGACAAGAAAAGTGAACTCAGAAAGCTGAAGGACTTGGGACATTTAGGTGACAAAGTTAATACTCACCAACATCTACTCTGCCCACATTTTCTTCCTCTTGGATTTTCCTTACTTCAGATTTTCAGTAGACTTATGTCAACCATTGATTGTCCTAAACTCTCATTGCATTGTCCCAGTCAGGTCTAACTTTCTCAATGTAATGGCTCTTTCCCCATTTTTGGTTTTATAAGCCATAGTCCTAGTCACTTGTAATCAGCTGTCATGTAAGAAAATAATTCAGTAAACTAATTACCGAAATGTTGCTAAATGACTGAATATGGCTATTCTGGGAATTCTGAAGACTGAAAGCTTTAAAGCCAAATAAATTAATCTTTAATGTTGCCATTTGAGAAACCATAGCCAGCATCCGAAAAATCTTTGAAGATAAGGAAATTACAGGCTCTCATTATTTACATCATTTTGATAGTCATCTGCATGACTATGGGAGTTCATTATTGCTCTCCTGCCTCTCAGTTTTTCCATGCCATTACTAGGCACGGTGGAGGGGGGTGTTAAAAACAGTGATGGTAAACTCTTAGGAACTAGCAGTCTCATATTAGACTCAGAAATAACACTGGTTTGAGAATCATTACAAAGTAGGGGATAGTGTTGCAAATTTCTACCGGGAGAGTTATATTTCTATAACTTGTAGAGTTGACTATGGAAGGGTGAGTTATCCAATTTTCTATTTCTACACTAGTTTTGCTCCATTCTCATTTGGTTTCTTTTTGTTGTTTTTGTTGTTATTCTCATTGGCTCTTATTCAATCCAGTGTTATAATAATAACTCAATAGTAATACCCTTGCTTTCAATATTTTATGAGACACTAAATACTTTTCATAAGTAACTGAGTGATAATTCAAAATGTTTCCACTCATCTTAAAAACAAACTGGAATCACATATAACAAGATATAGATTATGACTAACATTGAATGTGGAAATTCTGGATGTTTAGTAGATATAAAAATCTATATACTGACATATTTTTAAATAAAATTTTCTCCTTATTTACATTTACATATTTTCAAAAAATTGTACAATGACTATACATTATAATTTTTTAACCTGAAGAAACCTGTAGGTTAAATTTTTTAACCTACACTGAGCATGTAGGCACTGTAAAAGTAATTATAGTCGTTATTTTCAGGTTAAACTGTTTAATAAAATAAACCTTATTAACTATATGATTTTTGTTCTGTTTTATGCATAATTTAATATTGATTAATTAACCTATTTGTTGCTTCATTTGTTTCATTAATTTAATTGTTTACTGAGTTTTTTTTAATGCATCAGGTGTCAAGCATGATTTCAGTACTTGATCTGTGAACAACTTAAAGAGATAGGTTCAAGTTTCCTGCTACTTTTGTTTTCTTTTTAAATGCTCCTTATTTTTTAATTTGTAATGCTTTGTATATTGTGCTGATACCTTATTTGGCCCTTGTTACATAGGTTTGTGATGGCTGTACTTTGATGTGATATAGAAAGATAAACCATGATATTTTTGTGTGTGTTTTGAGTAAAATATTTTAATTATTATTTGTCTTGAGACTATAAATCTTGTAAAGCCATCTATATTTTTGAATGTACATAATATTTTAATATTCTTTTATTTTCATTATTTCTGTGGCATTTTCAAGTGTAATGCTTATAAATAGCATATGGTTGACTTTCACACTTTTTTTAATCTTTGAAAAAATATCTTTCTTTCACTTTTAAAAATTACCCTATATCTTTACCTCGATTATTCAGATCATATTATATTTAATTGGGTTTGGTGCTAAAAATAATCGACTATCATTCCATTAATTAGACCATTTTGATTCATCTTTCAAAGCTATTTTATCTTTAAGATTTTTTGTTCAAGAGTTTACATCAGTGATACATTTTATGATCTACAATTTGATATGTGGAAGACTTGGGTTATTTTCCTCAAAATGTAGTAATATGTCCATTGTTTTTGGCATGTGATACTGCAGAGAAGATGACTTATGCTAATCAACACTTTAAAAAATATTTAACTTTTTTCAGAGTAGTTTCAGGTTCACAGCAAAATTGAGAGGAAGGTACAGGTATTTCTCATTTAACTCTTGTCCCCACAAATTCATAGCCTTCCTATTATCAACATCACTCATCAGAGTTGTGATTCTGTTCATTACATTTGTTGCAATTAATGACCTTACATTGATAAATCATAATCACTCAAAGTTCATAGTTTACATTAAGGTTCATTCATGGTGTTTTATATTCTGTGGGCTTAGACAAACATATAATAATATGTATCCATTATTATAATATATTTATGATTATTTTCCCTGCCTTAAAATCGCTCTGTGCTCTGCTTCTTCTTCTACCCGCCCCCAGAAACCACCTGATGTTGTTATTCCATAAACTGATCCTCAATAGTTTTGCCTTTTCCAGATTGTTATATATTTGGAATCGTATAACATGTAGCCCTTTCAGATTGGCTATTTCCCTTACTAATATGCATTTAAGGTTCCTCCATACCTTTTCATGGCTTGATAGCTCATTTCGTTTTAGTGCTGAACAATATTTCTATAAATTGTCTAAATACACACCAGTTTATTTATCCATTCCATTACTAAAAGGACATCTTGGTTGCTTCCAAGTTTTGGCAATTATAAATAAAGCTGTTATAAACAAACATGTGCAGGATTTTTTGCAGACATGTTTTCAATTTTGGGGGGGTAAATACTAGGGAATACATTTGCTGGATTGTATGGTAAATGCATGTTTAGTTTTATGAAAAACCACCAAACTGTCTTCCAAAGTGATGGTATCGTTTTGAATTCCCACCAGCAAAGGATGAGCGTTTCAATTGCTATACATCTTTGCCAGCATTTACTGTTGCTAGAATTCCAGATTTAGGCCATTCTAATAGATGTGTTGCAGTATCTTGTTTAATTTTAATTTCCCTGATAACGTGGTATGGAGCATCTTTTCATATGTTATTTTTCCACCTGTACATTTTTTTTGGTTAGGGATGTGTTATTGATGGATGAGCCTGAGTTCAACTATGACCTTACTGATGTTCTGTCTGCTGGTCGTGTCCATTTCTGAGTGAGGGATGTTGAAGTCTCCGACTACAATAGTGGATGCATCTTTTCCTCCTTGCAGTTCTCTTAGATTTTGTCTCACATTGTTTGTGTCTCTGTTGTTAGGTGTATAGATATGAAGGATTATTATATCTTCTTGTAGAATTTACCCTTTTATTATTATGTAATGCTCTTCCTTATCACTGATAAATTTTTCTTACTTTGAGGGCTGCTCTTCCTGAAATTAATATAGTTATCATTGGTTACTTTTCATTAGTGCTAGCATGGTAATTTTTTTTCCCATCAATTTACTTTTAATCTGTGTCTTTATATTTAAAGTGGGTTTCTTGTATACAGCATATAGTTGGGGACTGTTTCTTGATCCACTCTGTCAGTCTCTGTTGTTTAATTAGAGCACTTAGAGCATTGACATTCAAAGTGATTATTAATACAGTTAGGTTAATATCTGCCATATTTGCTGCTCTTGTACTTTGTTCCTATTTTTGTCTTCCCCCTTTTCCTGCCTTTTATGATTTTAATTGAGCATTTTATGATTCCATGTTTTCTCATTACTTAACATATAAGTTATACTTTTTAACTGTTTTTAGAGTTTGCGATATACATCTGCAACTAATCAAATTTCACTTTCAAATAACACTATAACGCTGCACAGGTTGTTTAGTACCTTATAATAACAAAATAATCCTAAGTCCTCCCTCCCACCTCTTTTATCATTACTATTATTCATTTCACTTACATATAAGCATACATAAGCATACACAGCATATATATGGTATATACATTAGCACATATAATTGAATACATTGTTACTATTATTTTGAACACACTATTCCCTGTTAGATCAGTTAAGAGTAAGAAAAAGCAAAAATAAACATTTGGGAATACATTAAACTAAAATGCTTCTGTAAAGCAAAGGAAATCATCAACAGAATGAAAAGGCAACTTCCAGAATGGGAGAAAATATTTGCAATTATATATCTGACAGAGAGCTAATATCCAAAATATATAATGATTTCATACAATTCAATCGCAAAAAAAAAAAAAAATCTAATTACAAAAATGGGCAGAGGATCTGAACAGGCCTTTCTTTCCAAAGAATACATACAGATAGCCAAAAGGTAAATGAAAAGATGTTCAACATCACTAATCATCAGAGAAGTGCAAATCAAAACCACAATGAGATATCACCTCAGACCTGTCAGAATGACTATTATCAAAAAGACAAGTAACAAGTGTTGGCAAGGATGTGGAATAAAGGGAAAGCTTATGCACTGTTGGTGGGAATGTAAATTGGTGCAGCCACTATGGAAAACATTATAGAGAGTCCTTAAAAAAGTAAAAATAGAACTACCATATGATATAGCACTTCAATTTCTGGGTATTTTTCCAAAGGGGGAAAAAACTTTTATGAAAGTATGAAAAGTATATGTGCCCCATACTCATTGCAGCATTATTAATGGAAACAACTTAAGTGTCCACTGACAGGTGAATGGATAAAGAAAATGTGCTGTGTATGTATACAGACACATACACACATGCACACTCAGCCATTAAAAGGAAATATTGCCATATTTGACAACATGGATGGCCCCTGAGAGCATTATGTTAGGTGAAATAAGTCAGTCAGAGAAAGACAAATAGCATATGATCTCACTTATATGTGGAATCTAAAACAAAACAAAACAAAGCAAACAAAAACAAGTGAGCTCATAGATACAGAGAAGAGACTGGTGACTACCAAAGGTAGAGAGTGGGGGTGTGGGTAAAATGGGTGAAAGGTGTCAAAAGGTAAAAAATTTCAGTTATAAAATAAGTCATGGGGATGCAATGTACAGCATGGTGACTCTAGTTAGTAATACTGCATTGCATTTTTGTAAGTTGCTAAGAGAGTAGATCTTAAAAGTTCTCATCACAAGAAAAAAATATTTTTTAACTATGTGTAGTGATGGCTACTAACTAGACTTATGGTGGTGATCATTTCACAATATCACAAATGTTGAATCATTACACTGTACACCTGAAACTAATGTTATATGTTAACTATAACTCAAGAAAAGAAATAATAAGAAAAATAAAAGTTTTTATTTTATCTTCACTTAATCCTTCTGGTAGCATCTTTGACACTCTTCCTTTCTTTATGTAGATCTGAGTTTCTGACATATATATTTTTTTCCCTTTCTCTAAAGAATTTCTTTTAATATGTCTTGCAAGGCAGGTCTACTGGCAACAAATTCTCTCAATTTTTGTTTGTTTGAGAAAGTCTTTATTTCTCCTTCACTTTTGCAGGAGAAGTTTTCAGTATACAAAATTATAGGTTGATGAGTTTTTTTCTCTCAGCACTTTAAAATTGTCACTCCACTCTCTTCCTGCTTGCATGGTTACTGAAGAGAAGTCAGATGTAATTGCTCCCTTATAGGTAAGATGTTTTTTCCCTTTTCCTCTTTCAGGATTTTTTATGTT
This sequence comes from Stenella coeruleoalba, assembly GCF_951394435.1. Classification (NCBI taxonomy): domain Eukaryota; kingdom Metazoa; phylum Chordata; class Mammalia; order Artiodactyla; family Delphinidae; genus Stenella; species Stenella coeruleoalba. Next base: position 67,483,922 of record NC_137158.1, on the reverse strand, counting down.
TGGTTTTCTATAATTTGAAAATGATATGCCTAGGTGTAGGTTTTTGGAATTTATCCTGCTTGGTGTTTTCTAGAATTTCTGGATCTGTGGTGCAATGTCGGACATTGATTTGGGGAAATCTCAGTCATTGTTTTAAAAGGTCTTTTGTTCTTTTTCTTTTTATTCTCCTTTTGGTATTCCAACTGTACATGTGTTACACATTTTGTAGTTGTTCCACAGTTCTTGGATATCTTGTTCCATTTTTTCAATCTCTGTTCTCTTTGCTTTTCAGTTTTAGAGGCTTCTATTGAGACATTCTCAAGCGAAGAGATTATTTCCTCAGCTGTGTCTAATCTAGTACCGAGCCCATAAAAGGCACTCTGCATTTCTGTTACAGTGTTTTTTATCTCTAGCATTTCTTTTTGGTTCTATCTTAGGATTTCCATCTCTCTACTGACATTGCCCATCAGTTCTTACATGCTGTCTATTTTGTCAGTTCGAGCCCTTAGCAGGTTAATTTTACCCGTTTTTAATTCCCAGTCTGATCATTCCAACATCCCTGCAATGTCTGGTTCTGATGTTTACTCTGCCTCTTCTAATTGTTTTTCGTCTTTTGGTATGTTTTGTAATTTTTCCTTGACATGATATACTGGGTAAAAGGAACTGCCCTAAAAGGCTTTGTTATGTGAAGATGAGGTTTGGGGGAGGGGATGTTCCATAGTCCTGTAATTAGGTCTCTGTGTTTAGTAGGCCTATGCCTCTGGACTGTTAACTTCATAACTGGTTTTGTCTGTGTGTTTGTTTTCCCCTCCGTTAAGTGAAAGAGGATGGCTAGGGCTATATTTGAGTATTTTCCCTTCATCCAGGTAGAAGACTAGAGCTGACTGGTGAGTTTCCCCCAGGTGAGTTAAATTCCGATACTAAGCCAGCAGATTAGGCTCTGCTTAATTAGTTTCTCCTGAAGGCAAGGCTTACTTAAGAAGGACAGAACGCCAGGGTGCGTTTCAAAATGGTTCCTCTTCTCCAGCTCCGTGGGAAGCGGGAGAGGATTTTTCTCTGATATTCACTGCGAGGACCTGGTTGAGCTCCTGGATGTAAGTCTCACAAAACTGTGGGTCCTGCCCTATGACTGGGTCCCCCTGGAATTTTATAACTCTTAGATTTATCTATACCTAGCCTCAGCAATTCATTACTTATAGTTCTTGTTTTCCTACCCGGTAGTAGTTCTCATGGAGGTTTCATGTTCCTGAATTTCTGTTCAGTTAAGTTTTTATTCTTTGTATTTGTCTGTTGGTTTCTCCATTCTTGGGAACCTCTGTTAGCCCTGTAACCTAACCTCTCATAAGGCTCTCTTAAGAGTTGTTGCTTTTTTTCATCTTCTCAAGCCTTTTACTTGTTAGTAGGACTGAGTGGTGGCTTCTAAGTTTCTTACAGGCAGAACCAGAAGTGTCAGCAGTTTTCACTCTTGATCAGCAATGGAATTCCAAATAGCATTCCAGAAAACTATGACAAAATTCACAGTGTTGGGAAAATGTAGTTGTGAGCCATGTTATAAAAAGCCTAATAAACCAAGTTATGCTGAATTTGGTAGGTAAATTGGGAGAAAAAACAAAATAGTATTAACACTTTGGATTTTTTTTCCTCCTTTTTCACTGTTCTCAACCTAAGGGTTGTTCATTCTTAATGCCTCAATCCTGTCCTCCACCCCTATATTCCAAACTCAGACAGAAGCAGAAACAAGGACTCAAAACTATCACCAACTTGTATGCGAGAGACAGATTTATATAATACATATGATTCCCTGAGTTCTTACTATACCATCTATTTCAAGCACAACAATCCTGAAAATCTATATTTAGTATACATGTTATAGAGATGATAAATGTTCAACTAATAAAAAATGCATTATTTCAGATAATTTTCAGGAAATGTCTGTGATGGGATATTATTATCCTGAAAAGATAAATGAAGAAACCCATACCATTTCAAGAAAGAAAAAAAAAGTATAGAATAGTCCAGAGATTAGTTTCAGGCTTGGATGGAAACAGGGATTTAGATAATTATATCATAATTTTTTTTTTCCAAATCTTGACTCAGCTATTTTCTCTATTTTATGAGTTGGCTCCATTCTCAGAATACTTTTCACTTTTGCGGCAAGGTAGCTTGGAGCCAATCAGTCTTGAATGCCCTGAGGTTAATAGGAAAGAAAGAGCATACCTCTTCCCAGTCACGGAAGCAATATTCAGATTGGTTTTTGTTGGCTTGAATCACATGTCCATCCCTACACTCTCACTGAGGCTGAGGAATGGAGTCCTCAAACGAGCTACAGGGAGCTGTAGCCATAGGCTCTACCTTTGGAGCAGGTGGAGACAATTTTACCTAAATTACACCGGCTTAATGAGGGAGAAGTATTTCTCTAAGTAAAATTCACAGGTTGACACTAAGAAAAGTGTTAAGATTCTCTTTGGGGGGAGGGCAGTTACTGTAAGATTATTAACGTTAAGGAAACAAATGTTTTTCCGTATGCGAGTTAGCACAAATATCATGATAATATATATTACCATTAGAAGAATCACTAAGATTATATATCCAAAGCTCAAATTTTAGTAAAAGCTTCATTCTATCCTTTGCTCTTCACAAATTAATTTCTTCACTTGGAGCTTGAGTTTTTTCTTGGAAAAATAAAGTTCTGGCTGCAAATAAATTGTGGATCATAGTTACTTGGGAATATAGTTAAAAGTGATATTTTCCAAAGAATTCTTAGGTGGTATGATTGAGGTAAATGAAAAAGATGCATACAAATTCAAATCTATAAAATTTTAATGTTTTGGATTTTACTGTAATATTTGTCAGCTGTTGACATAAATGGTTCTGACAATTCGTTCATGATCTTTGTCCAAACCACTGTTATAAGAAATTGTTGAATAACAAATATGTCTTGAAAACAATAGTTTGGTTAAGGACACTCAACCAACGAAATAAAAATAAAAACAAAACTAGAAAGATGATCTAGAAAACAGGTTAAAAATAAAGTAGCTTCACAGGTTAGGTTATCTGGGAAGCAGCTTCTGAGGTATTTACATGGAGGAGATGTGCATGCAGGAAGTTAATTTGGGAGTGTTCTGGCTGTCAACAAGTGTCTGCAGGTGAGTTGGGAAGGGAAATGTGGGCTACCAGAGTCACTGCAAAACAGCAGCAAAACTCAGTGTCACACAGGGAGTCCTGGAGATAAGATGGCCCTGCACAAATGGCCTGAATTGAGGCAAATAGTCTGCTCATTCAATATCATGCATATTGATCAGTCATTGGATGTGTACTGCATCGGGAAGGCGACTTAACCTTGGGTGAACCAACTTCCTTCAGCTGAGGACATTCTTTATGAAGGGGGCCGAGATGTAAGGTGTTATCTGACAATCTGCCTAACAGCTGGGGAAATGAGTTTCAGTTCGGCAATTAAGTTGCTGGTAGAAGAAACGGAGGATCTTAGCATTGCTCTCAATACCCTCTGGCACTCGAGTATTAAAGAGATAACAGCATAAAATTGTTGCTGTAAAATAAAATCATTTGTTCAGCAGGGACAATGAAGAAACTGAAAAGATTACCTGTTTTAAATCGAGAATAAACATGTTTCAAGCATGATACAACAGTTTATGCCACACAGCACTCATTTGAAATGACTGAGGAAAAAATAAATGCAATTCATTTGTTATGCAGAAAGAGATCCAACTGAAAAATTTTCGAGGTCCTTCTGACCCTGTTTCTCTAATTCACATAATTTAAACAGTCCTCTCTTTTTAATTTTCTAGTGTGTGCTTTTCAGTACCATGCTTTCTCAATGTATTCTGTGTCCTAATGGGCACAACATAGAGTAAATGAGGACCTATGAAAATGTACAATACGAGTACACATTTTAGCTAAAAATACTCAAGACTTCCAATAATCCAAAACAAATAGTACAGAACTACACTGGGGATCACTTAAAGGTCAATTTTCAATATCATGTGCTTTTAGGCCAAGCAAAGTAAATATGTTCTTGCACTTATTAAGCTAGAACAGTTTAAAAATGAGGCATGAACCAATTAGATTGGCCTGTAGTACATTATCATTAAAAACAGTAATTATCTTTACTGCTGAGTGAATTGGTAAATTGCTCCTGACCCTCTTTCCCATCTATTCATAAGACAGGCCAGATTGCTATTGTTTTCCTAAGGATTATATCCAGTATGTTGGCCTCAGTGAAATAAACCTGAACTCTGAATGAAATTATCCCAATAATTTATAAAGGCTCTGTCTTTATGGAGCCATGTCGTTGAGTAGAGAATTTCTAACCTTGAAAAATGTCTGTTACTGCACTATTTATTTCACTATAAATCAAAAATTGTTTCTCAGCATTTTGCTTCAAAGATTATCAAACTCTTAATCACAGAAAAGATCTGAAACTTGCTCTACATTCTTAACAAAAACCAGAATACTTTCGTCAGAAAATTCATTCCAATAAAATTTGTGTTCATTAATGCAGTTTGTCATGGGCAATTCACTGCATCTATTGTTTGCAAACGTAGCAATGAGTTTATATTTTTAATTGAAAAATTAACCTGATAACAATGCTTTTGATATGTTATAGAGGTATGATTTCCCTTGAAATCCAATGATGGCATCAAATCAATACCCAATATTTTAATATTGTGAACATATGTCTACTTCAAGGATATACAGAAACCATAATATGAGTAAATTTCCACGAAAAACACCTTTTATGAACACAGTTTTAGAAATGGCTTGAGAAAAGATTCGTCCCAAGAGACACATCTCTGGTTAGACCTCCAGTTAGGCCTTCTCCTTCAAGAGGAGAAGGCAGATCTTGGCAAGAAACCAGGGCACAGACATCTTGGGTCTGTGGAATGCAGTGTGAAAAGACTTCCCCCCAAAAAGTAAAGGAACCTGTATTGGCAGGTATTGAAGATTGATTGGTTCCATGGAAGTTTCAGCAGACATTTTTTTGTATTTAGTTGAAGGAAGAGGTAGCTTGTTTCTTTGAAGTCCTTCGGAAGAGCCTTAAGTGCCCAGTAACCTAAGAGACAGACATCCAAACTTTATTTTAAATGGGAACCCTTTCTTGACAAAAAACAAATTGTTATCATGACCTCAAATTCTTTCAAATTCACTATTAAATTCACAGAAAAGGGTTTTTTGTTTGTTTAAATGAAACTTCTTTGTGAATATTTTCATGGTTGAAAGAAAAAGATAAAGGGATTAACAGTCAAAATTGGTATAGATTGGGCTTCCCTGGTGGTGCAGTGGTTGAGAGTCTGCCTGCCGATGCAGGGGACAAGGGTTCGTGCCCTGGTCCGGGAAGATTCCACATGCCTCGCAGCGGCTGGCCCCGTGAGCCATGGCCGCTGAGCCTGTGCTCCGCAATGGGAGAGGCCACAGCAGTGAGAGGCCCGCATACCGCAAAAAAAAAAAAAAAAAAAAAAAAAAGTGGTGTAGATTAGTTCAGTTATTTCTTTTCAGTATCAAGAAGGATGTGAGATTTGCTAGTATGCTTGAGAAGTGGAAAGCATTCCTGGTAGAGGAATGATGTATAATATAAAGGCTCTGAAAACAGAAATCACTTGGAGTATTTAAGGACTGAAAAAGATCAGTGGGGTTGGAGTTGAGTACTTGGGGAGTAGATGTGGTTGGAGAGGTATACGGGAGTCCCATCATGAAGGCATTTATCTGCTCTGATTAGTTCAGACTTTATTTGATAGAATGTATATTGTGATAGTGTTTCAAGTTATTAATATCTGTTTGGGGATTTTTGCTATATCCGCACTGATTTACTGTACACATGGTTCTTTTCTCATCCCAGTAAGATAGGATATTTCATGCTCACTGGCACAAAGAGTGACATACAAAACTCAGAATTAAAGAAATTGGTTTTGGCCTTTGAATTTCAAAAAGAAAATAAAACCTAAAAATGGGGAGAATGCATTCTAATTCAAAGGAGATACATTGAGTGTTTTGGAATAGGACAAACGCCTTGATGTAGGGTCTGGTATAGTGGGAAGAGGAATATCAGGGATAAAATATGGATGTAATAGAACAGGTGAACCTAAAGAAGCTCTGGCAGCAGTCATGGTGAGGAGAACGTAGCAGTGGTCTGTGTGTCTTGTGTTACTGTCTGAAGGCCGTATGAGAAGATGGATGTCTTGCCTAATGTCCACTTTGACAGAAAATGTCCTTAACTACATTGTCAGTTGACACAACTGTTACTCCCCCCACTTTACCCTGTGTTAGTGGGACATAGCCATATAAGCTACCTGAACTGAGATGAACCCTGAAGAAGGCCCAACTTGGGATTAATTTCTCTCACTTAATAAAATTGGTCCTGTTATTTCCTACAGAACTTGGAAGGACACATTGCTCACATCCCACTGGGCTTTCAAAAGAGAACTAAGCCACGAAATAGAACTTCTTTATACCCTTATTGATAAGGGAGAAGTAACAGGACATAGTGCCTGGAAATCACTTCTGTGTCCTATTTAATCACAGATACCTAAATATTTTTTTCTAATCTGTACTATGATCTGTTTCCTTCAGAAATCAGAATTGAAGAGGCATGTAATGTCTCATCCCTGTAGGTTCTAAATCTGGCATGCTGAGATTATTGGCAATAGCACATATTTTCATTATAAAATATATCTATAGACAAGATAGGGATGAAACAAACATATAAAATAGTAGCAGAACATACAGTATTTGCAGATAATACTTAAAGAATGTTACTCTCTAAAATATGTGACAGAGCTATTTCCATCATACATTTTTAAATGTTAAAATAACCTTTCAAAAACTTTCCTAGAAAGAGCAAAGATTTCTCAGAACTTGCACGTGAGTATATTTTAACGTGTCTATTATTGGCAGAACGAAAATTGGCAATCTATTTTAATCCCACTGCTTTAAAATGTTATCTGTCCATATGACTATAATTTGAAACCACTGTATTACTATACTAGAGAGTTAAGGGCCTTTTCTTCCTGCCCCCCATTACACACAGTGAAATATGACCTTAAGTCCCAAATTCAGTGAATGTTGATATGCATGTAACGTCATGGAACCCCCCACTCCAATCATGCTAGAATATTCACATCACCCCAGACACCTTGCTTACATTTCCCTTTACTATTATTCCCAACACTGCATTGGCAACCACTATCCTGACTGGTTTTTTATCCATGGTGGATTAGTTCTCTCTGTTAACTTCATATAAATGGAATAGCATCTTATGTACACATAACTTGGGCTTGTGTCACTCAACATAAGTTCTTTTTAATTTCCATGCATGTTATTGCATATATCAGTAGTTTTTTCCCTTTTGTTGCTTCCTAATAGTGTACGGTAGAAATGCACTATGTTTATTCACTTTCCTGTTGCTGGACCAGAGTTTTTGTTTTTATTTATCATAAATAAAGCCTTTCGTTATTCTAAATATCTTTCTCTGAACGTATGTTTCTAGTTCTCTTGATTAAATAGCTAAAAGCAGAATTGCCTCATAACGAAGTATACATTTAACTTTAATAAAAATTAAAAAGCCAAATTGTTTGCCCAGGTGGTTGCACAATTTTACATTCTCATCAGAGATTAATGAGAGTTCAGGATGCTCCACATTATTGCCAACACCAACATTTGGGGTTAATGTTTCTGTATCTCTCATTTTCACCTTGCTAGTGTGTAATAGCAAGTAAATATAATATTTATAAATATAATGTCATTATAGAAAGTGTCATTTCTTATATTTTTTGTAGAATTCAGCTGTGTAACAATGTGGTTTGAAGTTATCTTTGTGGGAAAGTTCTGCTTTTTTATTGACATATAGTTCATTTATAATCTGTTAGTTTCACGTGTACAGGAAAGTGATTGCATTTATATATATAGACATATATATATATATTTCAGATTGCTTTCCATTATAGGTTATTACAAGATATTGAGTATAGTTCCATGTGCTATACAGTAAAGCCTTATTGCTTACCTATTTTATGTATAGTAGTTTGTTAATTCCATATTCCTAATTTATCCCTTCCTCCCTTTCCCCTTTGGTAACCATAAGTTTGTTTTCTGTGTCTAGAATCTGTTTCTGTCTTGTATATAGATTCTTTTTTATTTTTAAAAAAATTTTCTTATTTTTTTAAGTGATCCACAGCTCCCTCTGGGCTGTTCTGGCAGCAGCAGATCCACTTCCCAAACAAACAGCCAGAACTGACAGGAATACCTCCCTCTGCTCCATGCCCCCTTCAGCAGCCCTCATTTTTATTTTTTAGATTCTATGTAAGTGATATCATATATTTTTCTTTGTCTGACTTCATTTAGTATGATATATCCTACGTCGATCCACGTTGCTCAAATGGTTAATATTTCATTCTTTTTTATGGCTGAGTAATATTCCATTGCATATATATATACCCTACATCTTCTTAATTAAGAATTTACTTTTAAAGATAAAGAGTTATTTGAATTTTCTACCTTTTCTTCAGTCAGTTTTGGCAAGTTGTGTTTTCTAAATAATCTGTCCATTTAATCTAAGTTATTAAATTTATTGGCATAAAGTTGTTCATAACAGTCCCTTTAATCCTTTTAAGGTCTATAAAATTTGCATTAATATTTCCTCTTACTCCTAATTATTGTATTTTGAGCTTTCTCTTTTTCTCTACAACAGTCTTCTAAGGATTTCTCAATTTACATAACCCTTTCATGAAAACAACTTTTAATGCTGACTTTATCCCATGTTTATTCTGTTTTGTTTTAATTGATTTTGGCTTTTATTTCCTTCCTTCTGTTTACTTTGGGCTTAATTTTCTCATTTCCTATTCTTGAGGTGGTAACATTCATTAATAAGCCTTTTGTTCCTAATATGAGAATTTAAGCTATAAATTTCCATATGTGCACCACTTTAGCAGCAACCCACAAATTGTTTTATTTTCATTTTCATTCCCTTCAAATTATTTTCTAATTTCTCTTGTGATATTCTTTGACCCATTAGTTATGTAATAATCAGTTATTGATTTTCCAAGTATCTGGATATTCTAATTAAATTCCACATTGGTCAGAGAATGTGTAATATTATCTTTGAAGTATATTTTTATATATTTTATGGTCCAGCGTATGATCTATCTTGATCATTTTCCATGTGAACTTGAAATGAATTTGTATGCTGCTGTTTTTCAAATCTTCTATATCCTTTATAAATTTTGTCTAGTTGTTCTATCATTTACAAAGTAAGGGTTGTTAAAATACCCAGCTATGTATATAGATTTTTCTAAGTCCCTTCTATTTATGCCAGTTTTTGCTTCATGTGGTTTGACACGCTGTCATCAAGTGTGAAAATATTGTTATGTCTTACTGATGAATTGTCCCTTTCATCATTATAAAATGTCTCCATTTTCCTCTGGTAATAGTCCTAGTCTCAAAGTCTATTTTGTCAGAAAATTACACAGCTACAGTGTCTTCCTCATGCTTAATGTTTACATCTTTGTGTTTAGCATTTAAACTATATTTCTTGGAGGCAGCGTATAGTTGTATATTACTTTTTTTATTATCCTGTCTTACCTCTGTCTTTTAATTGGAGTCTTTAGTCTATTTACATATAATGTAATTATTCATATGACTGTGTTTAATTCTATAGTCTTTCTACTTGTAATCTAGTTTTCCCATCTGTGAAAACCTGTTTCTGCTTATTATGGATTTTTGAATATTTTCTAGTATTCCATCTTACCTCCTAATTTGCCATTATAGTTATACATTTTGTACATTTTTAATGTTCTTGAATATTAACTTATTTGAAACTGATTATGGGTGACAATGTACCAATTATTTTAAAGTGTGAGAAACTTTTAAGAGTAAAATCCCATTTGAATTCATATTGTTCTTTTGCTATTGACGATAAAGGTTATGCACATTCATATGTAATAAGGTCTATTATAAAATATTTTTAAATCCACATGATTTTAGTTTGCAACTTATTTCCTTTCAGCTTAAATAATTATTTTAAATCCTAATGGTATATGTTTACTGAAGATAACTGCTTTCAACTTTTATCTAAAATGTGTCTTTGTCTTAATTTTTGTAAGGTATTTGTGATGGTTGTAGAATTTGAGGTTGTTTTTTATGAATTTTTATATTATTCAAAATTCTTTGGCTTCTAGTGTTTCAGAAAGATCAGCCATCGATCAGCCATCATTAGGATCCACATATAGGGCATCACGTGGTATCTGACTTTCTCTAACTTATTCTGCTTAGCGTAATACTCTCAAGGTTCATTCATGTTGTCCCAGATGTCAAGATTTCATTCATTATGACTGAATAATATTCCACTGTGCATATTTGTGTGTGTGTATTTTCTTAATCCATTCATCTCTCAGTGTACAGGTAGTTCCCATATCTTGGCTACTGTAAATAATGCTGCAATAAACATAGGGGTCATGTATCTTTTTGAATTAATGCTTTTGTTTTCTTCAGATAAATACTCAGAAGTAGACTTGCTGAATCATACAGTAGTTCTATTTTTAATTTTTTGAGGAACCTCCATACTGCTTTCCATAGTGGCTGCACCAATTACATACCCACCAACAGTGCACAAAGTGTTCCGTTTTCTTCACATCCTCATTAACACTTGTTTCTAGTCTCTTGGATAATAGCCATTCTAATAGGTGTGAAGTGATTTACATTTCCCTGAAGATTAATGATGTAGAGCATCTTTTCATTTACCAACTGACCATCTGTATTTCTTCTTTGGAGAAATGTTTATTCAGATCATCTGCCCATATTTTGGTTGTTTTTTTTTTTTTTTTTTGTGGCTATTGAGTTGTATGAGTCCTTTATATATTTTGGACATTAGCCCCTTATCAGATATATGATTCACAAATATTTTCTCTCATTCAGTAGGTTGCTTTTTTTTTTTAATGCTTGGCCTTTTTTATTTATTTATTTTTGGCTGTGTTGGGTCTTCATTTCTGTGTGAGGGCTTTCTCTAGTGGTGTCAGGCGGGGGCCACTCTTCATCACGGTGCACGGGCCTCTCACTATCGCAGCCTCTCTTGTTGCGGAGCACAGGCTCCAGATGCGCAGACTCAGTAGTTGTGACTCACGGGCCTAGTTGCTCCGCGGCATGTGGGATCTTCCCAGACCAGGGCTCGAACCTGTGTCCCCTGCATTAGCAGGCAGATTCTCAACCACTGTGCCACCAGGGAAGCCCCAGTAGGTTGCTTTTTGATTGATGATTTCCTTTGCTATGCAGAAGCTTTTTAGTTTGCTATACTCCCACATATTTGCTTTTGCTTTTATTGCTTTTGCTTTGGGTGTCACATTTATCAAAAAATCACCACCTAGACCTATGTGAAGGAGCTTACTGTCTATGTTTTCTTCTAGTTGTTTTGTGGTTTCAGGTCTTATATTCAAGTCTTTAATCCATTTGGATTTTTTTTTTTTTCTGTATGGTGTAAGATAGTGATACAGTTTCATTCTTTTTCATGTGGCTAACCAATATTCTCAACACCATTTATTGGAGAGTGTTTTTATCCCATTGAATATTCTTGGCTGCTTTGTCATAAATTGACCATATATGCATGTGTTTGGTTCTCTGTTACATTGATCTATATTAGCTCTTTTGTGTCAAAAACATACAGGGAGTGTGGTGCCTCTAGCTTTGTTCTTAAGATTGCTTTGGTTGCGCTTCCCTGGTGGCACAGTGGTTGAGAGTCCGCCTGCCAATGTAGGGGACACGGGTTCGTGCCCTGGTCCAGGAAGATCCCACATGCTGTGGAGCGGCTAGGCCTGTGAGCTATGACCGCTGAGCCTGTGCGTCCGGAGTCTGTTCTCCACAATGCGAGAGGCCACAACAGTGAGAGGCCAGCGTACCGCAAAAAAAAAAAAAAAAAAAAAGAGTGCTTTGGCTATTTAGGGTCTTTTGTGTTTCCATACAAATTTTAGGAATATTTGTTCTATTTATCTGAAAAATGCCATTGGAATTTTCATAGGGATTGCATCGAATCTACAGATTGCTTTGGGTAGTATGGGCGTTGTAACAATATTTGTCCAATTCATGAGCATGGAATATCTTTCCATTTATTTGTGTCTTCAGTTTTTTTCATCAATGTCTTACAGTTTTCAATATACAGGTCTTTTAATTCCTTTGTTAAATTTATTCCTAGGTATTTTATTCTTTTTGATGTGATTGTAAATGGAATTGTTAATTTCTCTTTCTTGTAGTTCATGATTAGTGTATAGAAATGCAACAGATTTTTGTTTGTTGATGTTGTATCCTTCAACTTTACTGAATTTATTAGTTCTAACTTTGTTTTTAAGGCATCTTTAAGGATTTTAGTGTTTCTGTATATATATCATGTCATCTGCAAATAGTGACAGCTTTACTTCCTTTCCAATTTGGGTGCCTTTTTATTTTTCTTGCCTAATTACTTAGATAGGACTTCCAATACTATGTTGAATAAAATTGAGAATGGCCATCCTTATTTTATTCCTGATATTAGAAGAAAAGCTTCCAGCTTCTCTCTGAGTATGAAGTTAGCTGTGAGCTTGTCATATACAGCCTTTATTATGTTGAGGTATGTTCCCTTTTTACCCACTTTGTTGAGTTTTTAATCACAAATGGGTGTTGAAATTTGTAATTTTTTCTATATCTATTGAGATGATCATATGATTTTTTACCTTCATTTTGTTAATGTGATGTATCACATTGACTGACTTGTGGATGTTGGTCCATCCTTGCCTTCCTGAAATAAATTCCCTTTGATCATAGTCTGTGATCCTTTTTATGAATTCAGTTTGCTAATATTTTGCTGGATTTTTGAATTTATATTCATCAGGGATATTGGCCTGTAATTTTCTTGTGACATCCGTGTCTGATTTTGATATCGGGATAATGCTGGATTCATAAAATGGATTTAGAAGAGTTCCCTCATCTTCTATTTTTTTGGAAGAGTTTGAGAAGGATTGGTATTCTTTGGATGCTTGGTAGAATTCACCAGTGAAACTGTCTGGTACTAGGCTTTTGTTCAAATCTGTAATCAAAAACTTCCCAAAATTGCTTTATTAGTTATCAGTCCAGATTACTAGATTTTCTATTTCATCATGAGTCAGTCTTTGTAGGTCATGTGTTTTTAGGAATTTATTCATCTACATTGTCCAATTTGTTAGTATGTAATATAGTTTACAGAGAATTATATTTTTTTGCTCCCAAAAGATAGTCTTTCTATTTTCTAATTATAAAACATTACTGGTAATGATTTTATTATAAATGATTGGACATTATAATTCCATTTTTCAAGTATCAATTCCCACCTAGTCACTTAATTAGGCACCTGATATCTTGTGCAAGTTTTTTAAACTTTATATCTAAATTATTTACCTATAAAACAGGGTTAAAAACAATCTCTACTTTGTAGGGTTGTGAGGATTTAACAGCAAAATTCATTCAAGGTCATTGGATAGTGCTTGACCCAAAAGTACACCTGAATTATACATTATTTAAAAGTGTTAATCTTAATTAACATTTAATACCCTTAATACATCTTAATACCCTTGTGAATAACTTCCTTTTTATCTCCACCATCCCCTCCTCCATAAATACCTGACTCAAATTATTTACCATATATTTCCTAGCAAATGTCTGGACATTTTAAACTGTCTTTTCTAAAGTAAAACTGTACTCTACTCTCCATCGCAAAACAATACTTCTACCACTGCTTGATTTGTATGTACTAATGCTGTTTTTATATGACTTGTGTCAAGAGGATTGCTCTTCTTTCCCCCGTATCTTCTCATCCTTCATGCCAGTTAGACCCATATTTTACATCAACTATTATTTTTCCTGGTAGCATTCTTGTTAGCCCTGAGTATCCTGTTGCTGGGAAAGTACAATAACCTTCTGTTTTGATAACTTTCTGTCTCTCCATTTATGAGAGTATCCCAAAACTCCAAATGTATGTTTAAAAAATATTATTCAGTGTATCCGCATTGACTGAAGGATAGTGCCTACACTCCCTATCCTAGCATTCAACAGCCAAAAAACCCAAACTACTTTTGAGAGTCATCTAGTAATTATTTAATATAACAGTTAACATTTGTGAGTGATTATTATGTATTTATCACAGAAATTCAGGGAAACTCAGGCTATTAATATCTGCATTTCATGTTGAAGGAAATAGAAGCCTAGACAGACAGTGTACATAGTGTTTAATGACATATATTCTGGTGCCTTAATTTCCTTATGCCCCAGTTTCTTTATTTGTAATAGAGCAGATGATAATTACACCTTTTTAATAAGGTTTTTGTCAGAGCTAAGTAAATTAGTATATGCAGTATGCCTTGAATTGTGCCTGGTATGCAGTAACTTTTCAATAAGTGGTAGCTCTTATTGTTTTAGGAGATGTAGTAACTGACATAAATGACAGGACTGAGATATGGAACCCAGAAGCCTGGTACCAGAGCCCCCAAACCACCGTTATGCTCTAGTCTCTCCCTCAGAAGGACTGCGAGACAACATTCCAGGGGTTTTTCACACATTACATTACCTCCTACACTTTCCTTAAGTAAACCGTTCAACTTAAGCACATTTATCTTTTGATCCCAGAGTAAACTTTTCTACCTCATTTCACTTGGGTGCTGTTTACTAACATCCATTTTAAACTTCAAGACTCTGCTCATGATTCTTCCATAGAGGCTTCCTATAATGCATTGTCCCCATCTTGCTGTGTAATTTACCTCATCTTCCATTTTAAATAATTGTCCCAAAAAGCATGCAGTCAATATATGAGTTCCATTTCCCATTTTATAGTTCATAATAATGTCCATTTATTTTTAAATCTATGACACTTACTGTTTCAGTTGCTCTATGGATATACCGCATTTAAACTTTAACAAGTTGTGTGCTTACATGTGTTTATAATCCAATCTAACTTATTTATAAACATGTTGAAGGCAATAACTTTCTCCTACTTTTATCATCTATTGTACTTTGTACAGTGATGCCAACATTGGGGATCGTTAGTAAATGCCTATTTATAATAATAGTATTCAAGTATATTTGGCTAAATTAACAACTAATATATTGATTTATATTTGGTTATACATTAATTCTTAGAGGAATTTCACATTGTATCATTTAACCAATAATTTTCTTTAAAATATTTAGAATCATATATACTTGATACATTTTTTCTAATCTAATTTGTGAAGCAATGAAAGCAAACAGCATATTATGTAGTTGTATTATAAAATAAAATATTTAAAAACCTAATCAGAAACCAAATCAAGTTTCTGCAGATAATGTTAGCATTTCCTGAGTTACACTCAATAGAGATCTTACTAGTGATTTTATAAAACATACAAATATTACTATTCCATCTCAGCCGACTTACATTCAATCCCTGAATTATGTAACTTTGCCAAATCATAATTTCTACTGGAGACATAACTGAATTTTCCATTAGTGAGATATTTAATTTAACAATAATATTATTGTTATTAAGTCCTAAAAAATAAAGTGAAAATGAACAAACTTATCTCTCCCTAATCAAAAAACAAAAAAACAAAAAGCACTAGCTCTCTGGACTGCCCTACTTGGATATATCTCTTACATTTCAAATCCTTGGCAGCTGTTCTAAAATGGAGCTGGCAGAATCAGGCTCCCCAACTTCAAACTACGCTACAAAGCTACAGTCATCAAGACAGTATGGTGCTAGCACAATAACAGAAATATAGATCAATGGTACAGGATAGAAAGCCCAGAGATAAACCCACACACATATGGTCATGTAATTTACAACAAAAGAGGCAAGAACGTACAATGGAGAAAAGACAGACTCTTCAATAAGTGATGATGGAAAAACTGGACAGCTACATGTAAAAGAACGAAATTAGAACACTACATAACACCATGCACAAAAATAAATTCCAAATGCATTAAAGACCTAAATGTAAGGCCAGGCACTATAAAACTCTTAGAGGAAAACATAGGAAAAACACTCTTTGACATAAACCACAGCAAGATCTTTTTTGACCCACCTCCTAGAGTAATGAAAATGAAAAAAACAAAACAAAACAAATGGGACCTAATGAAACTTAAAAGCTTTTGCACAGAAAAGGAAACCATAAACAAGATGAAAAGACGACCCTCAGAATGGGAGAAAATATTTGCAAACGAAGCAACTGACAAAGGATTAATCTCCAAAATATACAAACAGCTCATGGAGCTCAATATCAAAAAAACAAACCAATTAAAAAATGGGCAGAAGACCTAAATAGACATTTCACCAAAGAAGACATACAGATGGCCAAGAGGCACATGAAAATATACTCAACACAACTAATTATTGGAGAAATGCAAATCAAAACTACAATGAGGTATCATCTCACACTGGTCAGAATGACCATTATCAAAAAATCTAGGAACAAATGCTGGAGAGGGTGTGGTAAAAAGGGAACCCTCCTGCACTGTTAGTGGGAATGTAAATTGATACAGCCTCTATGGAGGCTTAAAAATCTAAAAATAGAAATTTTTAAGATTTTTAAAATCTTAAAAATCTAAAAATAGAAGTACCATATGACCCAGCAATCCCACTGCTGGGCATATACCCTGAGAAAACCATAATTCAGAAAGAGACATGGGTCTTCCCTGGTGGCACAGTGGTTGAGAGTCTGCCTGCTGATGCAGGGGATGCGGGTTCATGCCCCGGTCTGGGAGGATCCCACATGCTGTGGAGCGGCTGGGCCAGTGAGTCATGGCTGCTGAGCCTGTGCGTCCAGAGCCTGTGCTCCGCAACGGGAGAGGCCACAGCAGTGAGAGGCCCACGTACCGAAAAAAAAAGATACATGTACCCCAATGTTCACTGAAGCACTATTTACAATAGCCAGGACATGGAAGCAACCTAAGTGTCCATAGACAGATGACTGGATAAAGAAGATGTGGCACATATATACAATGGAATATTACTCAGCCATAAAAAGAAATGAAACTCAGTTATTTGTAGTGAGGTGGATGGGCCTAGAGTCTGTTATACAGAGTGAAGTAAGTCAGAGAGAAAAACAAATACCGTATGTTAACGCATATACATGGAATGTAAAAAAAAAAAAAAAGGGTACTAATGAACCTAGTGGCAGGGCAGGCATAAATACGTAGACATAGAGAATGGACTTGAGGACACGCTGTTTGGGGGTGGGGAAGCGTGGACGCAGTGAGAGTAGCATCGACATATATACACTACCATATGTAAAATAGCCGGGGGGAAGCAGCAGCATAGCACAGGGAGATCAGCTCGCTGCTTTATGGCAACCTAAAGCGGTGGGATAGGGAGGGTGGGAGGGAGGCTCAAGAGGGAGGGAATATGGGGATATATGTATGCATATGGATGATTCACTTTGTTGTACAACAGAAACTAACACACCATTGTGAAGCAATTATACCCCAATAAAGATGCATAAAAAAAATTCATTCCTAGAGGTTGCTCATGCTGCCAAAAATTACTTTCTCATCTTTGAAAAATAGAATTATATTAAATAATGTGATTTCTAAATATTCGATAAAAAAGAGAATTATATAGCATGGATCCAAATTAGTATTTTATAAAAGTCAACCCATTTAGAAAAGAACAGTGAAAACCTGCCAAATATGGAATAAATCCTGTGTTGCTGGATAGTTTACACCTGGGTGAAAGTCCTACTTTTTCTCCTAAGCCTAATCTTTTAAAATATTCTTCCTGAAACTTATGTCTGGTAAAAATAATAATAATAACAATAATAACCCTAAAACTTTTAGTAAAAAGTAAAGTATCAAAACAGAAAGTATTGAAACAATGAGAGATAATGACCCAGACATAAAGTGTATTAAGGAAATGGTGAAAATATGAGAACTTTAAGGTTTTTGTGCTGGAGAGATGTGTGTTGGTACTTGGGTAAATAAAAACAGCAGGTCAACAAATAGAAAAAAGTAACATTTTGTCTCATTTTTAAAAAATTTGCTTCTTTACCTAGAATATTTTATTATAGAAATCAAAACAAATATACATTCATGCATCTAATAGTTATCTGACAGCCTTTTTCTAAATATGTACACTAATTATATTTAATATTTACAATTATTTTAGACACAATTTACAATTAGTGATTTTAACAAGTCATTTTTATTAGGGTTGTTTTCCTAAGTGATTTCTACAGTGTGTTAGGTCCTGTAGGTCTTCAAGTTACAGAAACAAAATGCAAATAAACAAAAGATCTTTACTGCTGAAAATTAGTAAAACCACAAATAGGTTCATGTTGGATTAAATTTCCTTGCTCATAAAATCATCTGTCCCATTATTATATCTGTGAGTCTCATGTGGAATCAGTACTGAAGAAATACCTAGAGAGGAGATGGCAAATTAATTATTAATTTTACAAGTATCTATTTCCCAGTCCATCAATCAAGCAGTTTCCTTGCCATCATTCAAAACATTTGCAAATCCATAAAAATGTACATATACCTCTAGTGATATTGCAGCAAAACAGTGAAACATTTTAACAACCGATATTTTTCAAAATATTGAGAAAATAAACAGATTAATAAGAAAAATAAAAATATTAAAAGAAACAAAATTAGATGAAGACTAAAATATCAATATATACATTAGGCAAAAAATTAGTTAAAACTGGTCCTCCAGGCTGCCCATCATTCCTGACTCACCCCCATCCCCAGGTGTGCTGTTCCTGCCCTCTCCTCTCAGCTGCAGTTGAAGGCTTTAACTTTGCACACTTTGGGGTCACAGTTGCATCATTGTATGTTAAATCTGAATACATCAAGACTTAGTATGGTTTATGAATGTTTATATGCAATGTTATATGTACCTGCATTTAGCAGGTCAACACTTTTACTAAAAATGTATATATATTAAAACAGTTGGCTTAGTTAACTTATTTGGTCTTGGTGCTGATTTTCTAATGAATGTTCATAAAGTTAAGTAACACCAAGCATATGTCAATTCATGGCTATATCATAATGTGCTATCGCTATCTTAGTTTCTCAATGAGGTAAGGAAGTACTGTTATAAGAATAAAAATAGCACTGAAGAAATTTTCCAGTTATCCAAAGTTGTATTCAATTTATCATATTTAAACCCACTAGCTTTAAATTTACAAATATTCATTTGAAATATTTCTATAAATCTTAAAATTTAATGAAAAATTATTAGAAAAGTAAAAAATTTCCTGAGACAACATTGTGGAGAAATGTAAATTTTTTTAATTTAAGTAACATAGATATAGAAAAGTACATACATCATAAATGTACAACAAAAACAATATCACAAAGTCAATCCACCCATATATCTACTACCTGAGTCAAGAAAAATAACTTTACTAGCATACCAGAAATGCTTATGAGCCACAGAATTATTACTACCTACTCCTCCCTAGGGGCAATCCTTATTACTAGCACCATAGATTAACTTTAGCAGGTTTTAAATCTTTATGTAAGTGCTATTATATTGTATATATTCTTCTGTATCTAACATCTTTCCCTCAACATTGCTTATGAGTTATACATAGTATTAAAAATACCTGTATATCATTACTTTAGTTTTTAGAGTATTCTTTATTGTGAATATACTGAAATTTGTTTATCAATTTGCAATTATTCCAATGTTGATAGATTTTTACCTTGTTTTATGTTTTATGCAGAAGGTTCTTCACAAAATATACATATCTCTTGCTGCACATATACATGCATAATATATATGAAATTTCTGGGTCATGAAGTATGCATTCATTCAAATTTAGTAGAAAATGCCAAACAGCTTTCCAAAGTGACAGTATCAATTTATACTCTAGCAGTCTATGAAAGTATGAGATTATCCATACCACGTTTTTCATATCCTTAGCAACAGTTAGTATTCAGACTTGAGTTGTAGCCATGTTTGTTGACTGCATCGGTATCTATCTTTGGTGTTAATTTGTATTACTTTGAGACTAAGGAGGTTGAACAACTTTTGCCATTTTTGAAGTGTCTTGTTAAGTCAGTGGCCCTTTTAAATTTGATTATGTTCTATTAATTGATTTGTAGGACTCCGTGATGTACTCTGGATACAGGTCGACTTTTAGAGTTGTGAGTATCTTCAATTTCTTGAGATTTTTCACTTTTTTTTTTGTGACAAATAAGCATTCCTTAATTCTCATTTAACTGCCTTAATATCTCTTTGAGGCCTTTATGCAGAATTTAATATTTTGTGTAGCTTTTCTAGTTCTTCTTACTGGGAGAGTTGCTCTCAATTACCCTGTTGAATAATACCACTGAGTGTTTTTTTAAACTATAATTCCCGAGGTCCACATAAGTATTGTATCATCCTAATATTTCTTTTGGTATACAGGTTTCATGACATATTTTGATCTTTACTATTTACCTGATAATGGAAAATGTCCTCTTTGAACAGAAACAAGGGAAAGTGGGCAAATAAAAGGAAAGTCAAATGCACGTCAAAAAAGCATATGATACCATTTTAGCTTACTTGTTTAAAGTACTGTAGCACTATTTATAAATACCAGAATATTGTTTTAAAAATTAAGTTCCTATATGTTAACACTGGTATAAAACCCATTCTAAGATATTTAATATTCAAAAGAAAGTATTGTGATTACATAAGCTGAGTAAATCCATCATTTTTTTACTTCATGCTAGTTCTTGTCCCTAATGATATTTAATTTTAATGAGCTGGATCTCCTTCAGTGGCTGTCTTCAGTCTCACTCCATTTCTTCACATACATTTAGATCTGGGGTGCTAGTGGAGGGACTGTGATTAATTTCTTCAATAATAATAATGCATGGGTAACATTTCAAAGAAATCTCAATATTGATTAAAACATTTTTAAGGCTCACGATTACAGAGCACAGGACAAAAGCCAACAGGAAGTTATTGAAGTTTTGCTATGTGTTTGCTGATTATTGGGAGAGGTTAATAGAGGGGAAGCAGAGAGCTGGAGAAAGAAAGTCTGACTGCAGTCCCAGGATAAAACCTAAATCATTTCAAGAGTCAAACTTCGGTGTATCTTAGAGACTAAATAATGCCACTACGGGTTTCTGAAAAATAAATCTTACTAAGAATTTGACAAACTTCTAAAGGGATATTAAAATAAATTGAGGACAGAGCTTTAGGGGCCATTCAGAAGTTACTCAAGGGCATTCATGTGTGTGTGTGTGTGTGCATGCATACACACAAACCATCAAAGTCATTTTTTAAATTGTTATGAAAATGACATTTACATGAAAACTGACAATATTCATAGATGAGATACTCCTAACCAAATAAAGCTAAGCAATCATAATTACAGTATAGTGCATTTATAAAGTGTCATACTATTCAGTACCTTTTCACATAATTTGAGCTCACCACCAGCTTTTTATCTTTGGTCTGTTTTATAAAAGAAATGCAAACTTGGACATACCAGCACTCACCTCTCAAAACACACACTCACTCACATTGTATCTATATCATTTAACACATATCTTAAAAATACCCTACACTGCATAACTCAAAACATAAACAGTTCCTTGTAGGATGTCAGAAAAAGTCTACAAAACAAATAATTAAATTCATGGTAAGTTGTAAAATATGAAAAGTAAAAATAAAATGAGGTGAAATCTATCTCCATTATCTTCCATTTTCTTGGAAGATGAATTCTATTCAGGAAACAGTAACATTTTAATTAGCTTCTCCAATATTGGTCAAATCTTTTCAGAGACTAAAAATCTTTCTGGACATTTTTTTTTAACACAGTGTTTATCAAACATATGATGTCCACTTAGAGACCAAGCCAACAAATTTGATTCAAAATCCCTTAAAACTGAGGAAACTAATTGTTTAGCAAGCAATTATGTCAGCCCTCCATATCTGTGGGCTTCCCATAGGCAACCATGGATCAAAAATATTTGAAAGATTCCAGAAAGTTCCAAAAGGCAAAAGTTGAATTTGACATGCATTGGCAACTATTTACACAGTATTTACATTGTATCTACAACTATTTACATAGCACTTACTTTGTACTAAGTATTATAAGTAATCTAGAGATGATTTAAAGCATATGCAAGGATGTATCTAGGTTATATGCAAGTATATTTTATGGAAGGGCCTTGATAGTCTGTGGATTTGGTATTCCCTAGGGTCCTGGAATCAATCACCTGCAGATACCAAGGGACAAATGTATTGATTTCACTTCAGCAATTTCTATTCCTCTCCACTAGTGACTATTAACAAAACATTTGAAGCATTTTAAAATGGCATTATTAAAATTGGGCATTGGGGGCAAAAATGGTAGATCTAAAGACAATTGACAAAATTCTGCCCCTCAAAACCTAATGAATGTATTTTAAAAAATCCATTAAAATAAAAATTGAAAAAAAATAAAGCCATAGCAGAAAAAGGGGGAAGAGGAGGAGAACAACAGCCTTAGGACTTTTTGAAAATGGGGATTTGAAATGATAGACTTTGATTCAGGAACAGTATGGGAAAATGGAAGTTTAATGGGTATACTGAGAAGTGTTAACAGCCGCACATTTTAAGAAAGAAATGAGCCAGTAGAAAGTGTTACGGGTTGATTTGGACCCCCCACAAATTCATGTTGAAGACCTAATCCCCATTACCTCAGAATGTGGCTCTGTTTAAAAAAAAAAAAAAAAAAGTCTTTGCAGATATAATTAAGATGCCGTCATCCTGAAGTAGGGTAGTCCTTAATTCAATGGGTGGGTGCCTTATAAAAAGAAAAATTTTGGCCTGAAGCCTCAGGTCTTTACGTCATCTTTTTCTCCCCCCCCCCCGCCCCTCACTGACTAAATAGAATGTATTACTAGGGAGAAATATAGGAAGTAATAGAAATGAAATGTCCTTATTAGAACCA
This sequence comes from Stenella coeruleoalba, assembly GCF_951394435.1. NCBI lineage: Eukaryota > Metazoa > Chordata > Mammalia > Artiodactyla > Delphinidae > Stenella > Stenella coeruleoalba. Next base: position 67,461,030 of record NC_137158.1, on the reverse strand, counting down.
AAATTTCCTAGGACTTCCAAGAATTAGAGGAATGATTGACTCCTGAAAGAAGTAAGGAAAAGAGTGATAGATATTGATAAGTGGACGAAGTTATAAAACATCAGATTTTAGACCAATGTGGGAAAAACTTAATGATGGAATTAGCTGCATTCAGTATATGATTTGAAACTAGCAATAGATGAGTAAATTATAACCAAGTATCATATGCTTTAAAAAGACATCATCATGTAGGATTCTAGTGACATGCATTTTAAGATGCTTTCCAATTTTCTTAATTTCATTATTTACAGAGACTAATTCAGCCTTATATGTGGCCTTAGAAGAAATCTAGAGACATAGCAAAGAAATAGGGAAATTGACAAAGGGGTTTGTTGCATTTGGATCAATTTTGTTAAGTTCCAACAAGACAGGAAAATAAAAGGAAGGAACAAGAGGAATGGTATCCCTTATGAGAATGTTTTGCTTTTGTTGGCCTGAAAAAGTTTGAATTATAAAATTCATAATAAAAGAATGATAAAAATAGCCATTTAAAATGAACCCTACCACTTAGATGTGGTGAAAAAGCAATATACTTGACAAAATTGTTGTCCCTCACAACAAAATACTAAGGATTATTATTTCATTTTGTTTTCACTTGAAGATATTTATTTCTTTCAATAATAACCACATAGTAATCTGATACGGGAGTATTTGGAGCACTATTCTAATGAGGATTGGAATTTCCCAGATCAGCCTTATCAAATTTCCTGTCTTTTCATGCTTCTGTTTTCTATGGGCTGTTGTTGTCTTTATTTTTATTGGCAATAAACTTGCTATTTCAAAGATATAGAATACCAATCGTTACATCTATTTGAAGGAAAATGAATACTCCATAGCCTTGAAATTTAAAGATCAACTAGTAAATAAATAGAAAAGATGAAATAACTAGAAAATTAATCACTTTTGGAGAAAATATTCATCCATTTTCTTATCCTACAAATAAAATTGTTAGAAAATCAACTTAATTAAATATTTACTATAAAAATACTTTCGCTATGGGATATAATCTTGTATTTAAACAGCTTGTCCTGCATTTTTCTCGGAAGTTTCTATTATTACTTAGATTGTAAAAAATAGTATCTATTCCTTAGTTTACTACATGACCCCTATGTCCACTGTAATTTTACTATATAAGCATAGCATCATTGTGCTTGCTATAGAAATGACTCCATTGTCAAACTATAGACACACACACGGTGGGCAGATTGCCCCAGTGATTCCTTATTCTACAGAGATATATCTATTGTTTATATACAGGCATTCAATATATTTCATCAAATAGATTTACAAGTGAAGGTTCATTTTAGAAAAATAACATTCATATTCATTCATATTCTCCACATAGCTCCACAAATGTGAATGGACTTAGAGTTGTGAGAGATTTTCAGGAGGCAGAGGAAATTCTCGTGACCAAGTTGCACAGCCAGACACTCTGGGCCCGCTGCAGACTGCCTTTTGCATGCATGCATGGCAGCAATGTTTAGACATGAGTGGGCTGAGTCAGTTTCTTTCTTCCTTCTGGAAAATACACACATTACTTGGCATAAAAGGGGAATTGTTCTATAACTTCAGGGAGACAATTTTTTCCTGTAAATGAAGGTGACACAAAGCATAATTCCATGAATAATTCCTAGATTAGCAATGTATGAAAAAGTCCCAAATAAATACTTCAAAACAAAAACAAATATCTTACCTATTGTAGGTTCTAACATCAATATAAAAATAAATGAGGTAATCATTTTGTAATATCTATGTATATCAAATCTTCACATTGTATGCTTTAAACTTATGTTTTATATATATATAATATAAAAGATGGAAAATTATCTTTAAAAATGAGAAACATAATATGTTTTTTTTTTTTTTTATTTTTTTTTTTTTTTATTTTTTTTATTTTTTTTTTTTTATTAACATCTTTATTGGGGTATAATTACTTTACAATGGTGTGTTAGTTTCTGCTTTATAACAAAGTGAATCAGTTATACATATACATATGTTCCCATATCTCTTCCCTCTTGCGTCTCCCTCCCTCCCACCCTCCCTATCCCACCCCTCCAGGCTGTCACAGAGCACCGAGCCAATATCCCCGTGCCATGCGGCTGCTTCCCTCTAGCTATCTACCTTACTACGTTTGTTAGTGTGTATATGTCCATGACTCTCTCTCGCCCCGTCACAGCTCACCCTTCCCCCTCCCCATAACCTCAAGTCCGTTCTCTAGGAGGTCTGCGTCTTTATTCCTGCCTTACCCCTAGGTTCTTCATGACATTTTTTTTTTTTTTCTTAAATTCCATATATATGTGTTAGCATACTGTATTTGTCTTTTTCGTTCTGACTTACTTCACTGTGTATGACAGACTCTAGGTCTATCCACCTCATTACAAATAGCTCAATTTCGTTTCTTTTTATGGCTGAGTAATATTCCATTGTATATATGTGCCACATCTTCTTTATCCATTCATCTGATGATGGACACTTAGGTTGTTTCCATCTCCGGGCTATTGTAAATAGAGCTGCGATGAACATTTTGGTACATGACTCTTTTTGAATTTCAGTTTTCTCAGGGTATATGCCCAGTAGTGGGATTGCTGGGTCATATGGTAGTTCTATTTGTAGTTTTTTAAGGAACCTCCATACTGTTCTCCATAGTGGCTGAACCAATTCACATTCCCACCAGCAGTGCAAGAGGGTTCCCTTTTCTCCACACCCTCTCCAGCATTTATTGTTTCTAGATTTATTGATGATGGCCATTCTGACTGGTGTGAGATGATATCTCATTGTAGTTTTGATTTGCATTTCTCTAATGATTAATGATGTTGAGCATTCTTTCATGTGTTTGTTGGCAGTCTGTATATCTTCTTTGGAGAAATGTCTATTTAGGTCTTCTGCCCATTTTTGGATTGGGTTGTTTGTTTTTTTGTTGTTGAGCTGCATGAGCTGCTTGTAAATTTTGGAGATTAATCCTTTGTCAGTTGCTTCATTTGCAAATATTTTCTCCCATTCTGAGGGTTGTCTTTTGGTCTTGTTTATGGTTTCCTTTGCTGTGCAAAAGCTTTGAAGTTTCATTAGGTCCCATTTGTTTATTTTTGTTTTTATTTCCATTACTCTAGGGGGTGGGTCAGAAAGAATCTTGCTGTGATTTATGTCATAGAGTGTTCTGCCTATGTTTTCCTCTAATAGTTTGATAGTTTCTGGCCTTATATTTAGGTCTTTAATCCATTTTGAGCTTATTTTTGTGTATGGTGTTAGGGAGTGTTCTAATTTCATTCTTTTACATGTACCTGTCCAGTTTTCCCAGCACCATTTATTGAAGAGGCTGTCCTTTTTCCACTGTACATTCCTGCCACCTTTATCAAAGATAAGGTGTCCATATGTGCATGGGTTTATCTCTGGGCTTTCTATCCTGTTCCATTGATCTATCTTTCTGTTTTTGTGCCAGTACCATACTGTCTTGATAACTGTAGCTTTGTAGTATAGTCTGAAGTCAGGGAGCCTGATTCCTCCAGTTCCTTTTTTTGTTCTCAAGATTGCTTTGGCTATTCGGGGTCTTTTGTGTTTCCATACAAATTGCGAAATTTTTTGTTCTAGTTCTGTGAAAAATGCCAGTGGTAGTTTGATAGGGATTGCATTGAATCTATAGATTGCTTTGGGTAGTAGAGTCATTTTCACAATGTTGATTCTTCCAATCCAAGAACATGGTATATGTCTCCATCTATTTGTATCATCTTTAATTTCTTTCATCAGTGTCTTATAGTTTTCTGCATACAGGTCTTTTGTCTCCTTAGGTAGGTTTATTCCTAGATATTTTATTCTTTTTGTTGCAATGGTAAATGGGAGTGTTTTCTTGATTTCACTTTCAGATTTTTCATCATTAGTATATAGGAATGCCAGAGATTTCTGTGCATTAATTTTGTATCCTGCTACTTTACCAAATTCATTGATTAGCTCTAGTAGTTTTCTGGTAGCATCTTTAGGCTTCTCTATGTATAGGATCATGTCATCTGCAAACAGTGACAGCTTTACTTCTTCTTTTCCGATTTGTATTCCTTTTATTTCCTTCTCTTCTCTGATTGCTGTGGCTAAAACTTCCAAAACTATGTTGAATAAGAGTGGTGAGAGTGGGCACCCTTGTCTTGTTCCTGATCTTAGTGGAAATGCTTTCAGTTTTTCACCATTGAGGATGATGTTTGCTGTGGGCTTGTCGTATATGGCCTTTATTATGTTGAGGAAAGTTCCCTCTATGCCTACTTTCTGCAGGGTTTTTATCATAAATGGGTGTTGAATTTTGTCAAAAGCTTTCTCTGCATCTATTGAGATGATCATATGGTTTTTCTCCTTCAGTTTGTTAATATGGTTTATCACATTGATAGATTTGCGTATATTGAAGAATCCTTGCATTCCTGGAACAAACCCCACCTGATCATGGTGTATGATCCTTTTAATGTGCTGTTGGATTCTGTTTGCTAGTATTTTGTTGAGGATTTTTGCATCTATGTTCATCAGTGATATTGGTCTGTAGTTTTCTTTCTTTGTGACATCCTTGCCTGGTTTTGGTATCAAGGTGATGGTGGCCTCGTAGAATGAGTTTGGGAGTGTTCCTCCCTCTGCTATATTTTGGAAGAGTTTGAGAAGGATAGGTGTTAGCTCTTCTCTAAATGTTTGATAGAATTCGCCTGTGAAGCCATCTGGTCCTGGGCTTTTCTTTGTTGGAAGATTTTTAATCACAGTTTCAATTTCAGTGCTTGTGATTGGTCTGTTCATATTTTCTATTTCTTCCTGATTCAGTCTTGGCAGGTTGTGCATTTCTAAGAATTTGTCCATTTCTTCCAGATTGTCCATTTTATTGGCATAGAGTTGCTTGTAGTAATCTCTCATGATCTCTTTTATTTCTGCAGTGTCAGTTGTTACCTCTCCTTTTTCATTTCTAATTCTATTGATTTGAGTCTTCTCCCTTTTTTTCTTGATAAGTCTGGCTAGTGGTTTATCTATTTTGTTTATCTTCTCAAAGAACCAGCTTTTAGTTTCATTGATCTTTGCTATTGTTTCCTTCATTTCTTTTTCATTTATTTCTGATCTGATTTTTATGATTTCTTTCCTTCTGCTAGCTTTGGGGTTTTTTTGTTCTTCTTTCTCTAATTGCTTGAGGTGCAAGGTTAGGTTGTTTATTCTAGATGTCTCCTGCTTCTTAAGGTGGGCTTGTATTGCTATAAACTTCCCCCTTAGAACTGCTTTTGCTGCATCCCACAGGTTTTGGGTCGTTGTGTCTCCATTGTCATTTGTTTCTAGGTATTTTTTGATTTCCTCTTTGATTTCTTCAGTAACATCTTGGTTATTTAGTAGTGTATTGTTTAGCCTCCATGTGTTTGTATTTTTTACAGATCTTTTCCTGTAATTGATATCTAGTCTCATGGCGTTGTGGTCAGAAAAGATACTTGATACCATTTCAATTTTCTTAAATTTGCCAAGGCTTGATTTGTGACCCAAGATATGATCTATCCTGGAGAATGTTCCGTGAGCACTTGAGAAAAATGTGTATTCTGTTGTTTTTGGATGGAGTGTCCTATAAATATCAATTAAGTCCATCTTGTTTAATGTATCATTTAAAGCTTGTGTTTCCTTATTTATTTTCATTTTGGATGATCTGTCCATGGGTGAAAGTGGGGTGTTTAAGTCCCCTACTATGAATGTGTTACTGTCAATTTCCCCTTTTATGGCTGTTAGTATTTGCCTTATGTATTGAGGTGCTCCTATGTTGGGTGCATAAATATTTACAATTGTTATATCTTCTTCTTGGATCGATCCCTTGATCATTATGTAGTGTCCTTCTTTGTCTCTTTTAATAGTCCTTATTTTAAAGTCTATTTTGTCTGATATGAGAATTGCTACTCCAGCTTTCTTTTGGTTTCCATTTGCATGGAATATCTTTTTCCATCCCCTTACTTTTAGTCTGTATGTGTCTCTAGGTCTGAAGTGGGTCTCTTGTAGACAGCATATGTAAGGGTCTTGTTTTTGTATCCATTCAGCTAATCTGTGTCTTTTGGTGGGAGCATTTAGTCCATTTACATTTAAGGTAATTATCGATATGTATGTTCCTATTCCCATTTTCTATATTGTTTTGGGTTCGTTATTATAGGTCTTTTCCTTCTCTTGTGTTTCTTGCCTAGAGAAGATCCTTTAGCATTTGTTGTAAAGCTGGTTTGGTGGTGCTGAACTCTCTCAGCTTTTGCTTGTCTGTAAAGGTTTTTATTTCTCCATCAAATCTAAATGAGATCCTTGCTGGGTAGAGTAGTCTTGGTTGCAGGTTTTTCTCCTTCATCACTTTCAGTATGTCCTGCCACTCCCTTCTGGCTTGTAGGGTTTCTGCTGAAAGATCAGCAGTTAACCTTATGGGGATTCCCTTATGTGTTATTTGTTGTTTTTCCCTTACTGCTTTTAATATGCTTTCTTTGTATTTAATTTTTGACAGTTTGATTAATATGTGTCTTGGCGTATTTCTCCTTGTATTTATCCTGTATGGGACTCTCTGTGCTTCCTGGACTTGATTAACTATTTCCTTTCCCATATTAGGGAAGTTTTCAACTATAATCTCTTCAAATATTTTCTCAGTCCCTTTCTTTTTCTCTTCTTCTTCTGGAACCCCTATAATTCGAATGTTGGTGCGTTTAATGTTGTCCCAGAGGTCTCTGAGACTGTCCTCTGTTCTTTTCATTCTTTTTTCTTTATTCTGCTCTGCAGTAGTTATTTCCACTATTTTATCTTCCAGGTCACTTATCCGTTCTTCTGCCTCAGTTATTCTGCTATTGATCCCATCTAGAGTATTTTTAATTTCATTTATTGTGTTGTTCATCATTGCTTGTTTCATCTTTAGTTCTTCTAGGTCCTTGTTAACTGATTCTTGCATTTTGTCCATTCTATTGTCCATTCTATCTCCAAGATTTCGGATCAACCTTACTATCATTATTCTGAATTCTTTTTCAGGTAGACTGCCTATTTCCTCTTCATTTGTTAGGTCTGGTGCATTTTTATCTTGCTCCTTTATCTGCTGTGTGTTTTTCTGTTTTCTCATTTTGCTTATCTTACTGTGTTTGGGGTCTCCTTTTTGTAGGCTGCAGGTTCGTAGTTCCTCCTGTTTTTGATGTCTGTCTCCAGTGGCTAAGGTTGGTTCAGTGGGTTGTGTAGGCTTCCTGGTGAGGGGGACTAGTGCCTGTGTTGTGGTGGAAGAGGCTGGATCTTTTCTCTCTAGTGGGCAGGTTCACGTCTGGTGGTGTGTTTTGGGGTGTCTGTGGCCTTATTATGATTTTAGGCAGCCTCTCTGCTAATGGGTGGGGTTGTGTTCCTGTTTTGCTAGTTGTTTGGCACAGGTTGTCCAGCACTGTGGCTTGCTGGTCGTTGAGTGAAGCTGGGTGCTGGTGTTAAGATGGAGGTCTCTGGGAGATTTTCGCCGTTTGATATTATCTGGAGCTGGGAGGTCTCTTGTGAACCAGTGTCTTGAAGTTGGCTCTCCTACCTCAGAGGGAGAGCCCTGCCTCCTGGCTGGAGCACCAAGAGCCTTTCATCCACACGGCTCAGAATAAAAGGGAGAAAAAGTAGAGGGAATTAGTAGACGTATGAGAAAAGAAAGAAGGAAAGGAGGGAAGGAAGGAGGGAAGGAAGGAAGGAAGGAAGGAAGAAAGAAAGAAAGAAAGAAGCAAAGAAGGAAAGAAGGCAAGAAGGAACGAAAGGAGGGAGGGAGGGAGGGAGGAAGGAAGGAGGGAAAGAAGTAAAAACAAAAAGAAAGAAGATACAGTAAAAATAAAATAAAGTATAATAGAGTTATTGAATTAAAAAATTCTTAATTAGAAAAAAAAAAAAAAAAAAAAAAGGACGGATAGAACCTTAGGACAAATGTTGGAAGCAAAGCTGTACAGACAAAGTCTTACACAGAAGCGTACACATACACCCTCACAAAAAGAGGTAAAGGGGGAAAAGTCATAAATCTTGCTGTCAGAGACCACCTCCTCAATTTGGGATAATTCGTTGTCTAAAGGAGGGAAGGAAGGAGGGAAGGAAGGAAGGAAGGAAGGAAGGAAGGAAGAAAGAAGCAAGGAAGGAAAGAAGGCAAGAAGGAACGAAAGGAGGGAGGGAGGAAGGAAGGAAGGAGGGAAAGAAGGGAAAACAGAAAGAAGATACAGTAAAAATAAAATAGAGTATAATAAAGTTATTGAATTAAAAAATTCTTAATTAGAGAAGAAAAAAAAAAAAAAAAAAAAAAGGACGGATAGAACCTTAGGACAAATGTTGGAAGCAAAGCTGTACAGACAAAGTCTTACACAGAAGCGTACACATACACCCTCACAAAAAGAGGTAAAGGGGGAAAAATCATAAATCTTGTTGTCAGAGACCACCTCCTCAATTTGGGATAATTCGTTATCTAAAGGAGGGAAGGAAGGAGGGAAGGAAGGAAGGAAGAAAGAAAGAAGCAAGGAAGGAAAGAAGGCAAGAAGGAACGAAAGGAGGGAGGGAGGAAGGAAGGGAGGAGGGAAAGAAGGGAAAACAGAAAGAAGATACAGTAAAAATAGAATAGAGTATAATAAAGTTATTGAATTAAAAAATTCTTAATTAGAAAAAAAAAAAAGAAAAAAAGGGACGGATAGAACCTTAGGACAAATGTTGGAAGCAAAGCTATACAGACAAAGTCTTACACAGAAGCGTACACATACATCCTCACAAAAAGAGGTAAAGGGGGAAAAATCATAAATCTTGCTGTCAGAGACCACCTCCTCAATTTGGGATGATTCGTTGTCTAAAGGAGGGAAGGAAGGAAGGAAAGAAAGAAAGAAAGGACGAAGGTAAAGTATAATAACGTTCTTAAGATTAAAATTGATTATTAAGAAAAAAAAAATTTTAAGAAAAAACCATGGACGGATAGAACCTAGGACAAATGGTGGAAGCAAGACTATACAGACAAGATCTCACACAGAAGCATACACATACACATTCACAAAAAGAGGAATAGGGAGAAAAATCATAGATCTTGCTCCCAAAGTCCACCTCCTTAATTTGGGATGATTGGCTGTCTATTCATGTATTCCACAGATGCAGGGTACATCAAGTTGATTGTGGAGCTTTAATCCGCTGCTTCTGAGGCTGCTGGGAGAGATTTCCCTTTCTCTTCTTTGTTCTCACAGCTCCCAGGGGCTCAGCTTTGGATTTGGCCCTGCCTCTGCGTGTAGGTCGCTGGAGGGCGTCTGTTTTTTGCTCAGACAGGACGGGGTTAAAGGAGCCGCTGATTCGGGGGTTCTGGCGTACGGAGGCCGGCGGCGGGGAGGGAGGGGCACGGAATGCGGGGCGGGCCTGCGGCGGCAAAGTCCGGCGTGACTCTGCACCAGCCCGAGGCCCGCCGTGCGCTCTCCCGGGGAAGTCGTCTCCGGATCCCGGGAACCCGGCAGTGGCGGGCTGCACAGGCTCCGCGGAAGAGGGGAGTGGAGAGCGACCTGCGCTCGCGCACAGGCCCCTTGGTGGCGGCAGCAGTAGCCCCAACGTCTCCCGCCCGCCTTGGGGTCCGCGCCTCCAGCCGCGGCTTGCGCCCGTCTCTGGAGTCAGCGCCCTCAGCCGCGGCTCGCGCCCGTCTCTGGGGTCCGCGCCCTCAGCCGCGGCTCGCGCCCGTCTCTGGGGTCCGCGCCCTCAGCCGCGGCTCGCGCCCGTCTCTGGGGTCCGCGCCCTCAGCCGCGGCTCGCGCCCGTCTCTGGGGTCCGTGCTTTCAGCCGCGGCTCGCGCCCGTCTCTGGAGTCCGCGCTTTCAGCCGCGGCTCGCGCCCGTCTCTGGGGTCCGCGCTTTCAGCCGCGGCTCGCGCCCGTCACTGGGGTTCGCGCTTTTAGCCGCGGCTCGCGCCCGTCTCTGGAGTTCCTTTAAGCAGCGTTCTTAAACCCCTCTCCTCACGCACCAGGAAACAAAGAGGGAAGAAAAAGTCTCTTGCCTCTTCGGCAGGTGCCGGCTTTTCCCCGGACTCCCTCCCGGCTAGCTGTGGTGCACTAACCCCTTCAGGCTATGTTCAAGCCGCCAACCCCAGTCCTCTCCCTGCGCTCCGTCCGAAACCGAAACCCTAGCCTCAGAGCCTCAGCTCGCAGCCCCGCCCGTCCCGGCGGGTGAGCAAACAAGCCTCTCGGGCTGGTGAGTGCCGGTCGGCACCGATCCTCTGTGCGGGAATCTCCCCGCTTTGCCCTCCGCACCCGTTGCTGTGCACTCCTCCGCGGCTTCGAAGCTCCCCCCTCCGCCTCCCGCAGTCTCCGCCCGCGAAGGGGCTTCCTAGTGTGTGGAAACTTTTCCTCCTTCACAGCTCCCTCCCACTGGTGCAGGTGCCGTCCCTATTCTTTTGTCTCTGTTTATTCTTTTTTCCTTTTGCCCTACCCAGGTACGTGGGGAGTTTCTTGCCTTTTGGGAGGTCTGAGGTCTTCTGCCAGCCTTCAGTAGGTGTTCTGCAGGAGTTGTTCCACGTGTAGATGTATTTCTGGTGTATCTGTGGAGAGGAAGGTGATCTCCGCGTCTTACTCTTCCGCCATCTTCCCTTCGACCCCCATAATATGTTTTTTCTATTTTTTTTTTTTCACCTTTTAAAAATCATTCACAGTAGGGTTTTTTTTTAATGCTAATGTTAGGTAGAAAACAAATTTTTAAATATTTTGATTTGAGGGGAAAAATGGGATAAAAAATATTACGCTTCAGCTTTATCACCCATGAATGTTGCAAATGTAGGCTTTTAGTATCTCTCCTTTGGTTAAAAATATTAAGAAAGTGAGAAATAAAGACCAGGATAAAAAAGTTAGGAAATACTGTTGAACTTTCTATTTTATCATTTTCCTTAATCAGGCAAAATTTCAGACTACTAAAACACCAACTCCCTTTATTTATGCTACATTTATCTGTTGTCTATGACCTAACATATTATCTCAGGCAGATTCAGGTTCCTGGATTTATTTCTCCAGTGACCCCATTGTGCTATTCCTCCAAGGTTTATACCTCTGCCAGAGAAACATCTGCTTATTGATGGGCTTACTTCTGGGTCTTTCATTTTCCTATGGTTTACTGTGGTTTCGTCTGATTCCTTTCCTTTATAACTTCAGAAATGGAGGAAAATATCTTAGTGTATATTTGGGTTGATTTTACTATGAATTTTGCTGTATCCAAGATGCCAAAATGAAGGGAAATATATAGGGATGTTTGAGCCAGACTCCTTGCAGATAATTAAAATTTAAACAGCTTTATGACTGTCACTTTTAGATGACCACATAACCTAGAGTGTACGATATACTCAGCTTATAACATAAGGCATTGGGTAAATGTTTTGAGTATTTTCTGATTGTATCTTTAAGAATTTCTGAATTGGAGATTAGAAGTTACACATTATTACCTAATACTCAAAGTTTATATTGAAAAGATGAAAGCTTTTGTTTTGGTAAACAGAATTTTATCTGAAGTAGATAGTTTTTATAGTTAAAAGAATTCAAAGTTGTCTGCAAGAATAGGGTTTTTATAGCCATTTGTTTAAAAAGATTAGGTTCTTGCATTTCAAAGAGTGATTTTTAATATGAGAATGTGTAAAACTTATTCTATATTCAAACAGTTAAATATGATCAGTTAATTACTTTTCCTATATAGGAAAAGTAATACATTTATTAATAAAAATATATTTGTTTTATATTAAAGTGATAAATCCAAAATTAACTCTTTGGGAAGTATAAGAATAGTTATTTAAACATATGTTTTTATCTCAATGATTTGTCAATTGAAAACTGTTTAAAAGGCATGGCTTGCAGCATCATACTTTTAAATCTCTTGAACTGTAAGTTTGTCATTCAAAAGAAGCATTTAAAAAGATTTAACAAAAACACTATTATATAAAACACCAAGAGAAAAACAATCACCAGAAATAACCTAGGCTGTCCATTGAAAATGAAAGTCTAGAAGTGACATATCTTCACTGCCAGCTCTTCTATGCCGCCAGTCTCTGTAGTCTAGAAACAGAACTGATACAATATGTGTTTTTTAATCTAGCTAAGATATAACTCTTAGCTAATATACTACTGATTACAAGATTACAAGCTCTTGCATTCGGTAGACTCACATTACAATATTGAGTATTCTAAGGAAAAGCTAAATAAACTTTCAAATATTTTCTTTGTGCTAAAACTACTTAATAGGTCTTTTTTAGAGTTCTGAGCACAAAATATGTAAATATTAATCAAATCAAGTGCATGAGCACAAATAGATATAAAAGAACATACATAGCACAGAGCTTTCCTGGGGGATACAAAAAAGCAAGCTTTTAAGTAAATAGTGTAGAAAAATACACATTAAAGATAAGTCTGGTAATCTAAATACATATCCATGAATTCTTTGTTATTTCAATCAATATAAGGAGCTGAATTCTTAAGGGTGGGTTGGACTTAGTGAGTCATTTCTAACTAATAAGGCAGAAGTGACAGTACATGAGATAGAACATGAGAGACCTTGTGGATGCCTTCTTCTTCCTCCTCTTCCTCTTGGGTCACTTGCTATCAAGGACCCTGTCATGAGGACATGTCATGTCATGAGATTTTAGCATTCTTATGTGGGATCTTACATGGCAAGGAACAGTGGCCGCCTCACAACATGTGAGTGCATAATTTGGAAGTGAATCTTTCAGCCTCATTCACGATTTCAGATGATGGTAGCCCAAGATGACATCTTGATTACAACCTCATGACAAAACTGAGCCAGAACAAGACAACTAAACACACCTGAATTCCTGACCCACAGAAACCATGAGATGATAAATATTATTGCTTTAAGCCACTGGTTTTGGGCATAAATTGTTTTAGAGTAATTAATAAAAACAACAGTATAAGGCTAAACATTCCTAGTGTTAGAATATAAATGAAAGTGTGTTGGAGGGAAGTAATTACTTTTCAGTTTAGGAAGCTGGGAAAACCCCTTTCTACCGATAGTATAATATGAGCTGGATCTCAAGAGCTAAAAGATTGGTACCATCTGGAAATTCCCACACATAGGGTAAGACATTCCTGAGTTTGAGAATAGCACAAGAAAAAAAATCATATGAAGAAAGACCTATTTGGAAGAAATAGGATTCCAGTTTGGGTAAATATAATATGTATGAAAGGTATGATGAAGACTAAGATTGGAATGGTGTATAGAAATCTGGTTATGTGAGAGCTTGAATTCTTGATTAAGTGAGTTCTATTTTGAGAGAAATTTAGAAATGTTAATTTTTTAGTGGAAGTAGGCTAAATTAAGAAATAAAGATTAGAGCTATGGTTTGGTTTATGAATTTTGAAGTGATATGAAGGAAGAGACTGGAAAATCAGTTGGGGGCCATTTCAATATTCTGGGAGCAAGGTGAGTAATAGATAAATAAAAATGGTGAATTTAGAAATGCAGTAAAACTTCTGGAGCCTGAATTTGCACAGCTTGATATAGGTATATGAAATTGGTCCACTGATAATAGCATGGCAATAATGAGGATGCTGAAATCATTGAAAGGAAGGGAGGGGAAGGAGGCAGAGAGGATAGTTAGAAAACAGATTTTGAAGAGATGTAGATGAAGAATGGCTTGAAATAGAAAAGTGGGGTCTGGAGCACAAAAAGTAAATTTGGAATTGAGGCTTAAATGATTGTCAGTGATATTTTCAAAGTAACAAAGAAAATGAAAAGGATGTTCAAAGAAAGAATTGGGAAACATTTATTTTGCGGGATGTGTGGAAGAAACTTCAGTTGAAGGAGATTATTTAGAAATACATGATTTTATGTAGGACCATAGCCAAGTATGAAAGAGTACCAAAGAGAAAAAAGTTTAATTATATCCATAAAGGAGAATCATTATGCCTTAAGCTTATAATTTATCTCTTCCCCTCTCTCAAACACTTGGTTAAATGAAATCTTAGAGTAAAATTATTACCAATCTGTGTTCTGGCCTAGGACAATTTGCAACATAATAACAAATGCTTTGCTAGCTACTTTGTCATTTATATTTGTACATATTATGACGAATATTCCACATTTGCAGCCTATTTGCCAACTTTCTAAGTTTGAATATTCTCACTTGTAAATCTAGTTTAATAGAAGTCAAACAAATTCCATTGGTCATTGTAGATGAAAAACTATGCCACATTATTCTGGTCAAATGGATTTCTTCACAGAAGAATCAGTGAAATTGCAGATAATATCAACAGAACTTTATAAGTCATCCTATGTTCTGGGCCTAATAATAAATAACACTAATGTGTCAGACTCAATTTTTTAAAATCATCTTGAAAATTTGGGCCAGAAGGATTTAATTAAAAATAGAAAATAGACATATAATATGGGTGAACTCTCATTTTGTCCATCTTGATTCAAAAAGTAAATGATATTTTTACAGTCATTAGCGTCCACATTAATGGGCTGATTTGAATGTAAAATTTATACATAGGGACTTATATTTGAGAAAGAGGCAGTATAATAGAGTGTTGCACACTTACACTAGCTCTGTGTCTCCCAAATTCTATGACCTTTAAAAGGTTTGTAAACTTCCCTTTATTTCCATTTTCTCATTTGTTACATTGTAATAAATTATGGCCCTACTTTATTGGCTTACCATGATAAATCGAATATACTATGTCTACCATAGTGCCTGGCCCATAGTAAGCACTCAATTTTAGCAGCTGTTACTGTTTTAAAATGAGAATTTGGAGTAACTGTAACAATGATTTTTACTGAAATGGACCGAAGACAAATCTTGGATGAATGCTTTTACTTCATACCGGTCTACCTTCTGTTGATTAGTTAGATAGTTCTGTATTTTTTCCCTTTTGTGGCCTAAAAATAGAAAACTTATTTAAGCAAATAACTGCATTTTTCCCTAGTGCCTTTCCTCAAAAACTAACCTAATCCAAATGTCTCTATTTTGTTTTTAATATCATATTATCCCAATAACAGTACTGTAAACCATAAAGTTAGCTTTAGCTCTTTCACCTCTGCATTCTATCACTTCATCCAGACCTACATCATCTAAAAATGGGATAATTTCAATATAGACCCACACACATCTGATCTCCTAGAATCCATGTATTTCTCTATACTCCTGAAATTCTGCTTACTGAAATCATGTTCTTATTGAGAAACTCATCAGTCCCTATTTTATACTGTAATGGCCTTGTTTTGAAGTTCTCTTAGTGGCCTTGTCTCTGTATATGACTACATATATTCATACTGTCATCTTCACTTGACGTTTTATAGTGTACCAGGAACCTGACTTTAGTCACCTCTTATAGCTCAGAAAAGTCCTACACTATCCTATAGTTTTTCTGACTTCTCCAGTCCATGTTTATCTGCATATTCTCTGTGGCAGAGAGTATTATATCTATATACTGTTGTGATATGGTACTGTGTTGCTTGCTTATATTTTCATTTCATCTCTCCAAATATATTGTAAAGTTAATTATTTCTTTTCTTCAACTCCCTCAGTAACTATCATAGATTTTCCTTCAGATCAACTGTGTAAGACAGGGAAAAACTCACTTCAGTTGTATATGAAATAAAATTTATTATAAGGATAGTCCTGTGTTTTCAACCACTTTGTGTATAGGAACTAGATGATCATTATCATCTACTATTTGTGATTAAAGAAATGAGGGAGACAACGGAATTTTTGAACTAGAATTATTGGATATGGCTAAGAAAAGGCAGGAGTTCTGAACTGCGTTTCTAAGGTTTGTGGTTTGGGTGACAATTGAATTATAGAGAAGCAGAGGAAAAAATTGAAGCAAACTCTAGCCAAGATAGAGCTATTTGATAAATGGAATCCTGGGATTTGTAGGTTTTGGTGGAGCAGTGAGCGGCAAAGACATTCAAAGACTGTCCTTGGCTGGTGAAGCATTGTACATGGACTTTGAGGAGCCAGCCCCCAGCAGGAGGCACGGTTTTTCTAACACATAATTACACTCTGAGTAGGGAGAGCAGCTGATGTCAGAGCTTTATTCCACTAATATTTCAGGCCTGTAGCCAAGGTAGCATTCTTATGCAGATTGAGGCCTGGAATTGTGCAGTGAACCTGAAAGCCTTACAAGAAGAGTGAGTGGGCCTCCTTTCAGAACAAGCCATACCAATTCAGCTGCTGGGAGAAATTAACTCTGGACTTTGATCATTTTTCTTAGTGAGGAAATACTGATGAAAAAAAACCCAGTACTGAGGTATAAATACATATACCCACGTGTGTGCACACAAGGTACTATTCTCATCTATGGCAAAATAAAAATCTCTTCTGGGTGACTTGTATTTTTAAAGCTGAAACACTCGATAAGCAGAATGACTGATGGTTTAGGAAAGTTCATTTAGTAATTGAGGCTCAATTTACCTTGTTGTTAGCCATGTAAAAACCAATTCTTTATCATTTCTTGAAAAGCTCATGTCTTTGAAAATTATGAGATTTCGCAATGTGGTGATTAATTTGCTCTTAGTAAAAGCACATCCAAGGAAGATTAATGCAGTGGGTTGGATTCATGACTTACAAAATATGTAAGGAACATGATCATAAAATGTGTGTTTATACATGCCAACAAAAAGAAGCAAAACTTTATGGTTACCTCTAGATGGAATTCATGTGTTTTTAAAACTTATTTTCTCCTTATTAAATTACTTTCTATAAGCGTATTTATAACCATATAGTTATATATTTTAAAAATGCATAATGAAAGAAAGAAGACAGAATGCATATCTATTTCACAAAAATGTGCAAGATCGATTGAATTTCAATAACCTCACCTCCCCAGGCAAATAGTACAGATACATGGTTATACTTTTTCAAATGTGTAAGTATAGGATAAATTATTTAATATCTTCAAATGTGTCAGATACAATTCAGTTGTTTGCTTTGCCAGCTCCTTCTATTAAGATTTCTCAAGTTTTCCTTCTTATAAAAAGTAGCAGGCCATGATTCATCTGGATGGTTTTTGATAGTGTATACTAAAGTCAATATTAAATCTTATTTGAGCCCCAGGGATGAATGGCTTTATTAATCCGCAAGTACCACTTCAGAGTGGTTTGGTTGCTAAATGAGTGGTTCATTTCTACTCGCTAAACTTTCCTGAGTCAGTGAATGCCCCATTAACTCCTGGGAACATTATTACTCATTCTTTATAGGATCAAAACTGAAATAGCCCATAGCTGCTTTTTCATTTACAGTGTGGTGTCCATTCAGTTATGACTGTTACATTGTCTACTGTAATGGTTAGAAAAACCTCATTTTCCTTTATCAATACTATCTTTGTGCATACACTCAAGTCATATTATTTGCTTCATTTTCTTTGCCTTTGTCACTGTTGATCTCTCACCTTATGGTATTGACTAATATGATTGGTATTGACTACATAAGCCACAAGGAATGAGGTAGTCTTCAAAATTATGGTCTTGCAATACTTGTGTGATTGCCATATCTGACACATAAATTTCTGTATGTAAAACTTTTAAGTAATTTTTGCAATGGAAAAAATATCTTGGAAATGATTTATGGCAGATAAATAGTAATCCTACTTTAAAGTATAGGATTTAAATGATAAATTTTCTATATCAGCTAAACAAAATTGAAGTGGGAAATAGTTAAAAATTTTAATTTGAAAGAAATTCATTCTTTAAAACGTTGTTTACACATCAAACTTTGTAAAAGAAACCAATAACATGCTCCATGTATTTTCTGGAAACTGTTACTTTATGTATTTTCTGGAAACTGTTACTTTATGAAATTTTAATCTGATTTATATTTAATTATAAACCACTGATATAAGGTTTATGTAAACCAGTAAGGTTTATAAAAACCAGTATTCAAGGAGAACTTAGAGTTGAGAAATTTAAAGCTGAGGAAAATTTAGTTTATCATTGATACAATGAAACTTTTTTCTAATAAACATATTTGCTGTAGTAAAAGTATATGGAATATTAAGCACAATGGTGGATTTCTATGATATTAATATAATGTAATGAAAATTATACTTAGTTTGAAAATACAAATGTTATGACTTTTAAATAAATATTGTCTTTTTTAACTGGGCATGAAACAATAGCAAACTTTATCACATACAAAATAGTAACTTTATCACATACAAAGAAAATTAATATATTAAAAACAAAATCTATATTCGCTATATACACTGGCCTCTGTGCAATAAAATATATACAAATATTTTATTGTGTATATTCCTAAATCATTAATGAATAAAAAGGGTTTTTAAGGAAATAAAGGCCATTATATAACTTTTTATCAAAATTAATGGGATAGATTTGAAAGTTTCTCAGGTAGCATTCAAATTTCAAATTAATCTATTCATTTACTTTTTTGAACTACATATTCATATCAAGAAACTAAACACTGTACGGTGGGTGTTGGTGGGATGAATTGGGAGATTGGGATTGACATATATACATTAATATGTATAAAATAGATAACTAATAAGAACCTGCTGTATAAAAATAATTTAAATTAAAAAACCTAAACACTGTAACTAAATTATTCTAAGGAAGTAGAAAGAATTAATAAAGATAAAATTACTTTGAGAAGGCTAATACCCTGATAAACCATGCATTATTTATTACGAACAAAAAAAGAAAAGAAAATGTATTAGTGATGTATAGGAGAATTTAACTAGGATCAAATAGAGATAAATATTACATTAAAGAATACATTAATCCATTAAAGGGGTTTTGATTGAAAATGAGAGGAAATTCAACACAAACTGGCTTAAGAAAAGTATCATTCAGCACACATTATTGAAAAATACTGAAATTGAGTTGATTTTAGGCATTTCAGGTTCATAGAATTAATATGTCTTTAGTGCCTGTTGTTTCTCAGTCTCTCAGCTGCACATATCTTCTGTGAACTTCATTCCTAGAGAGGTTCTCTCCTTGCAGTGCCAAAGTGACGGTAGCAAGTAAGGCTTTCATCATCCCTTGTTTAAATCCTATTAAATTTGCCAAGAAATTTGTCCAAGAAAGTCTCACCATCTCTCACTGGATGAGATTGGGTCAAATACCTATCACTGAATTAACCACTGAGTCCATTGTAATGACAAGTTTTCTCTTTTTTTTTAATTTTTAAATTGTATTTATTTATTTATTTTTGGCTGCGTTGGGTCTTCGTTGCTGCGCGCGGGCTTTCTCTAGTTGCGGCGAGCAGGGGCTACTCTTCATTGCGGTGCGGGCTTCTCATTGCGGAGGCTTCTCTTGTTGTGGAGCACGGGCTCTAGACCTGCGGGCTTCAGTAGTTGTGGCTCGTGAGTTCAGTAGTTGTGGCTCGCCGGCTCTAGAGCACAGGCTCAGTAGTTATGGCACACGGGCTTAGTTGCTCTGCAGCATGTGGGATCTTCCTGGACCAGGGCTCGAACCTGCGTCCCCTGAATGAGCAGGCAGATTCTTAATCACTGCGCCACCAGGGAAGCCCTGTAATGACAAGTTTTCATTATCACTCAGGAACTGGGTTTGGAAGCAATCCTAAGCCTATTGACTGAGATTGAAGAATGGGTGATTTACTCAATGCAAAATCAGCATGGCATTGTTAGTCATAGAAAGGAAAATTAGTGCAAAGTGGCCAAAATACCAAATTTACATTGTACCATGTATTAATTCAAAAATATTGGTTAGGCAGTTATTATATACCAGGTACTTTATTAGGTTCTAATGATAGACAGCAAAAAATCATAAAATGTGTCTTTCAGAGTTTATATTACATTGGATTTAGTGTTACTTTAATAATTTTTAATATTTCAATATGATTTAATTGTATGAAAACCTAAATGACCTAAATTGTCTCAGAAAGACTTTCTAATACCTTGCATAATTAAAAATGAACATAGCCTTTGACAGCAACTGCACTTCTCAAAAGGTATCATAGATTTACTCATTAGAATTAAAAATGATAACTGTCCAAGCTTATTACACCTTTGTATGCAATTACAAATTATTAGAAATATCCCAAACATCCATCAAGAAAGACTTGAGAAATGGTTTATATGATGGGATATGTCTCCATAAAAAGTAGGAGGAAAAATTTGTAGAACTGCGAGAAATAAACATCTTTCTCAGTTATTGACCAACCTGGGAGATAAACACCAGCAAAATTATAAAAGGCTTGACAACAGACTTTTCAAGCTTTGCTTAAGGGCCATGCATAGATATCTACATCCAACATTATTCCCATTCATTTAAGAAATAGTCACAAAAATCAATAGCATGCCAAATTACATAGTTATACAAATATCAAATAATAGATATCACATAGAACAAATTATCTGACAACAATCTGAGTTTTTTTAAACAACCAAATTATAAAATGCCACATTTTTGGAAATTAAAAATCTAAATACTCATAGGTCAAGGAAGAAATCATAATAGGAATGTAAAAATATTAGAACAGAATGATAAATCATGCATATCAAAAATTGGCAACACAGTAAAAGAAGTTTCAAGTGCAATCTAAATCTATAAACTATTAAAAATAGAAATTAACAGCTTGATGAACATTTTAAGGAGTTAGAAAAAGAAACACTGCAAAATAACAATAAAATGAAATAAACAAAATGAAGGTAGAAAGAAGAATATAATAAAAATTACAGCAGGTATTAATGACAGAGAAAACAAAACTAGAATGGAAATAAAGCCAAATACAAGTTTGAATAAACTTACAAAACAAACTGCAAGATTGGCCAAAAAACACAAGAGAAAAGAACAAATATAAGTGAAAATTTGACTGCAACTACAAACTTTAAAGAAATATTTTGTCATTGAGTTAAATACTTGGACACAGAGAACTAATCCTAGTAGAAAAACTGTTGAAACTGACTCCAGAAGAAATGTAAATCCTAAATGATTGGATATCTATTTAAGAATTCAAAGTAGTAGTTAAAATCTTAGTATAAAGAAGACATCATCCCTGGATGGCTTTTTGGGAGAATTACCAACAGGCTTTCAAAGGATAACTCATTACAGTCTTGTACAAAATCTTCCGGAGAATAGAGAATATTTCTCATATTTTATATAAGACCACTATAACCTTGAAACAAAACTATATATGCATATAAATATAAATTATAATCAATTTATAGATATTTCCATATCATTTATCATCTATATCTATCCAATTATATAGTTCTTATTGAGAAAGAAGTAGATTTCATTTCTGTATTGTTTATTTTTATTAATCAAATTTATCAATCTTTTCATTGCAACTTAGCACTCTTGCCTTACTTAAAAAATCTTAAGCATATCATGTTCCTTGAGAGGAAACCTAGTATTATAAAAATAACAATTGTTACCAAGTTAATTTATGCAATCTTAGTAAAAATTATAAAATATTTTAACAAAACTTGACACATTCTTTCTAAAGTTCTTATGGAAAAAGTCATTAGTAGCCAAGAAAAATTTTTAAATGAAAAAACAGGAGAAACATATTCTTTTTTTTCTAAGGGTTCCAAAGCTTGTTTAATGATAATTTGTATCCTCAAGTTCTTTATCTTTCTCTTTTTTTCCCCAGATATTTCTTATATACATACATATAACAATAGGTAATTTATATCAACACACTCAATTTGTTTCAACAATAAACTGTAGATTTAAAACTTACATTTAATCAACTTCAATTTAGCTTTTTTGAGTGGTGTAAGATAAGGGTCCAGTTTCATTCTTTTGCATGTGAGTATTCAGTTTTCCCAGACCATTTATTGAATAAACTACCTGTTCTCCATTGAGTATTCTTTTTTTTTTTTTTTTTTTTTTTTTTTTTTTTGCGGTACACGAGCCTCTCACCATTGTGGCCTCTTCCGTTGCGGAGCACAGGCTCTGGACGCGCAGGTTCAGTGGCCATGGCTCACGGGCCCAGCCGCTCCGCGCCATGTGGGATCTTCCTGGACCGGGGCACGAACCCGTGCTCCCTGCACTGGCAGGCGGACTCTCAACCACTGCGCCACCAGGGAAGCCCCTCCATTGAGTATTCTTGGCTCCCTTGTCAAATATTAGTTGACCTTGACTGTATACGCATGAGTTAATTTCTGGGCACTTGATTCTGTTCCATTTGTGTATGTGTCTGTTTTGATAATCTTTTTCAAAGAGATAAAAGATTTTAGTACACTTTCAAGGAACCAGTACATTAAGCTCACAACTTTTGAAAAATAATCATACAGAAATTTCTCTTTCTTCTATCACTTCTTCAAAATGTATCTGTGGAGGCTACCCTTCCATTTGCTAGATGACAATTCTAGCCTATCTGCAACTCTTCTGCTCTCTTAGGAGAAACAACAGCCAGGAAGTAACCATATTTTATGCTATAGTAAATTTTCAAAAGAAATTGTATGTACAGAAAAAGATAAATGTAATTTGAGTATGTAATTTATGAGAAAGGTTTACATTTCATACCTATAGAGGGAAGGATAAATTATTTATAAATGGGTTGCATAAAATTAAATATGTATTAAAAGTAGTGTAGAAATTCCTTCACAACAAAACTTCAAGAGGCTAAAACTGTGAATGTAAAAAAATAAACTATGAAGGTTGTAGAAAACTATATAGAAAACCACTAAATAAAACTGTGAGATAGACAGGGCCTGTCTAATTTAGGCTATTCTTAGTAGCAGTAAAGTAAGGATTTCTACAATTCAGCTTTAGGAGGGAAAAAAACTTTTATACTACAAAATACACGTTTAAGAAAATTTAAATACAAAAGTGAATTGATGGGCAATATTTGCCTTATATTTAACAGGTGAGGTTTAATAAGAAAAGTACAAAAATAGTTCCTCTAAGTTTAAATATGTTTTTAAAGTATATAAAATACATAAAATGTCAAACTCTAGACAGCAATTACCTGTGAGGAAAGAAGAAAGATTAAAAGGTAGGTGTGAAGAGATCCTTGTGTTTCTACCTATTGACTGGACCTTGTGTAGGGAAGATCCTCTTGTATCAGATGAAGTTTGAAGGCCTTTTGAAGATGAGCTCTCAGACATCTGTGTCACAGTGTGAAAGAGCCATGAGAGTTTGATGTGCTAATGCTAGTTCTATAGAGCTAAAGTTAACAGTTATTAAGGATAGAGGTGTGGGAACAAGGTTAAAGCCAGATAGTGAAGGTATTTATATTAAACTCTCTGTAGATACATGGGAAATCACTGAGTGTATTTGAAGCAGAAGGATGAGATAATTAGATTTGTGTTTTGGAAAGCTCATTTCGACAGGGGATATTTTATTTATAAAGGTAAATTATACATGATCTGGTCTCCGGTAACTTGTCTCTGGCCCCAGTGCTGGAAGAGGTCACTGTCAAGTAACACAGACAAATTACAACACAAAGTAGAAGTATTAAAATACTTAGAAGCAAAGGATGGACTGGTAAACTTGGCCTAGGAAAAGCGTCGCAGACAAAATGATTTTATCTGGAACATGTATATTTAGTTGATGAGCTACCATTTTACTTGTGTATGAATCAAACAGATATCTTGTATCAAGTTACCATAGATGAGGAACATGAAGATATGACTATTCCATGATGATGTGATTTGATGTTTTGGTGTGTACATAATCAATTTATTTTGTTGGTATGTGTTTATATATCCTACTTCCTAAATATGTTTTAAGTGTATTTGAAATAGTTGAGCAATCAAAATATAACTACTGGACTCAAGTATTGCATATTTGATAATGAAAAGTGAAATTTACACTATTTAGGAGTAACAAAGAATGACTGGAAAAAGCAAGACTGTTTCCTCACTGTTTTTTCTTTTAATAACAGTGTTTATTTCAAATTAAGTAAGACTTAAAAATGGATATATGAGATGGTAGTGTCTATTGTTGGAGCATCAAATGTATACAAAATTGATTTTTACCTACTCTCTGCTTTGCTTATCTGATTCTACATTATTTTCCATGAATTTCATTATGTTATGGTAGAAATGCTATACATTGAGTCTAAATTAAAATTTTCTTTACATGTTTTCAAAGCAGTATTCTATCTTTCTATGAAAATTTACCCCAAGAAAACTCAATATAAGAAACTTTAAGATCTAAATCAATAAAAAGTGAATATTAAGATTCCAGTGATATAGGCTAATGTATGCAATTTGTCTAGTTGTGATACGTATGTATTACATAATTTTAAAATGTGGGTAATTTAGAATGTTATTGTTGAATATCAATTGGAGACCTCAATTTAAAGGTCATTTGAAATACATCATCACTGTATTGTTTTCACATTTATAGAATAAGAAAAAGATGATATATAAGACATAATGAAGGATATAAGGAATTTAAAACAATTATTTCACAAAGTAAAGTTATAGTGATTAATGGAACTACTTAAGATTATTTCCTTTTGGAGTGAGAGATGCTTGGTGGAAAAAGGATCAGATATTAAAATGGAATAAGTGTAAAATGGAAAAAAATAAGTTTTTAAAATAAGTGTATGCCCACATTTTTTAATGTGTAGAAAATTTGCATTCATTTGCACTTTGAGATAGTCATCTACTTACATTTTCTCTGCTTTTGTTACTTTTGAACTAATTTGCATAAAGCATGAAAGTTACCCAGCTGTTCAGTGGAATACATTATTTTCTGCTTTCAAAGAAAGTACAAGTTACATTTTCTCTTCCTATTTTAGTGTCTATTTTATTAAATTTCAAATTAAAGAAACATAAATACCACATAAACCACTGAATACTTAGAATTAGGGAAGAGGGGAAATCAAACTCAAGGTGTGGAACTCAAGGACTTTATGAAATGTAATTGCATGGTGAATGCATTGCTGTAATGCTAACATATTGTCCTAAATATGACAAAAGTCATTAACTATGATAAAGAATATTTGCAAATAAAAATCATCATGGTAAAATAGATGCACATTTCAAAAAATTTTAATGATTTTTTCACAATTTTTAGGACTAGAAAATCTTCTTACTAAACAAAAAAGTAGCAAGCATATAAACTAAATATAACTAAACAAATGAGACTAGATTGTAAACCAATATCATTTTCAGTTAACTGTGTTAGGCACTTGTCTTGTAACTCTTGACTAGTAACAAGCTTTTGATGATTTCTGACATGACATATTTATTAGAATTTCAGCATTTAGAAGGAAAAAAAATGCCACAGGTAAATATATTTAACTTCATCTTACTAACTTGAACTGTTAGATTTCCAGAGGGAAAAAAGCACTTTTCAGGTCTCTTTGTGTTGAATTTATATTGTAAACTAATTTTCATTTTACAATATTCTGTTGGAAAATCTTAACCATTCTGAATTGAAAGTAGCAGCGAACAATTCATGCCAATTTTGTTATAGGCAGTTTTGTATGTGGAAAGTTATTCCCTAGAGTCATAAATGAATATAAAAGATAAAATTATAATTAAGATAAATGTTCACTTACAATTTTGCTATGTGAAACAGATAGGAATAATGGCAGGGTTTTTTGTTTTTGTTTTATTTGGTCCAGTAATTTGGAAGAACATAAAATTTTTTCCTGAAACCATTTGAGATATTGGTACACTTAGCTAACCTGTTCAAGTTCTTTAAAAAGATTAAAATTTGTGTCCCATAACTTATTTTGCTAGAAATTTCAAAATGAAAATTCATAGTTCATAATATTTATAATACTTTACAATCTACTCCCTATTGAAAGAATTATTAGGCAATTCTATGGGTTGATTTTGCAAAATTATGCCAAGTACGTATTTAAGAAAATTATAAATGTGTAAAATTTATGAAATAGTGTCATATCTAAGGATCTAAAGCTTATACATGATATTTCAGGGCCAACATATCAGAAAAAAAATATGAATCTAATGATGAAAGAGTTTTAAATAATTAGGTATTGTGAATGCTTATTATACTTAAAGTAGATTTTACATATAAAATATATATATTTATAAAGTATAAAATGTATGTATATGCATATATATTTTTATATGTAGAGAGAACAAAATACAGACAGAAATAGAGATACAAATACGACGTGAGATGGATCCTCAGAAAAGTACACAAGAGTAGACAAATCAGAATTTGCCTCTGTACCAAAGTATACCACTTGTATTTATTGTAAAATAAAGTCCATGAGTCCATACTAATATAAACAAAGTTTTATTTACAGTAGAATGCCAATTAATAAATAACGAGAGAAATCAGTTAGAAAATCATCATTGGAGAGTAAAGAGTGATTGAAAATTTGAGAAAAATGTCTAAAAATATCTCCTCACAAATTGCTCACAAACTACAGAGGTTAAAGTAATATGCTCAGGGCTTCCATGGTGGCACAGTGGTTAAGAATCCGCCTGCCAATGCAGGGGACACGGGGTTCGAGCCCTGGTCCAGGAAGATCCCCCATGCCCTGGAGCAGCTAAGCCCGTGTGCCACAACTACTGAGCCTGCGCTCTAGAGCCCGCGAGCCACAACGACTGAAGCCCGCGTGCCAGAACTACTGAAGCCCACGGGCCTAGTGTCTGTACTCTGCCACAAGAAAGGCCACCACAATGAGAAGCCTGTGCACCGCAACGAAGGGTAGCCCCCGCTCGCCGCAATTAGAGAAAGCCCACGCAGCAACGAAGACCCAATGCAGCCAAAAATAAATAAATAAATTTATTTTAAAAAATAAAAATAAAATAATATGCTCTTCTGCCAAAATATTAAGGTAAAGAATTAGAATTGCACCACTTCTATTTA
The DNA here is from genome assembly GCF_951394435.1 of Stenella coeruleoalba. Classification (NCBI taxonomy): domain Eukaryota; kingdom Metazoa; phylum Chordata; class Mammalia; order Artiodactyla; family Delphinidae; genus Stenella; species Stenella coeruleoalba. The sequence continues at coordinate 67,434,306 of NC_137158.1, read as the reverse complement.
AAATTTTACTGATGATTCTAGCCATTGCAGTAAGGCAATAAAAAAGTAAAAGTCATAAGGATTGGAAAGAGGTAAAATTAGCTATCTTCCAATATGGCATGAGTGTTTAAGAAAATCATAAGGAATCTATAAAACAACTACTGATCCGGATATTTTCAGTGTCCATTCAGGTTCTTTGGCCATGTGTTATTTGGGTTTGTTTACTCGCCTACATTTTTGTTTTGAATATTCATTATATATTCTGGATATGAGTCTACCATAAACATATATATGATTGACAAATATTTTAATCCAATTTGTGGGTATTTTTTTCTCTCCCCTAACAGTGTCCTTAGAAAACAATTCTCATTTTTTTATGATTTCCAATTTAGAGGTTCATTATTTTTGTATTGTTTTGCTGTTATATCCAAGAAGTATCTGCTTAGCCAAACTCAAGAAGAAATAGATTTGTATTTACTAGTGAATTCTGAGTGGTTTATATATTGTCTATAATACTATTAGAGGAGACACAGTTTAGTGGGAATAGTAGTGATTTAGTTTTTGACATGCAATGTTTGAGGTACGTTTCTTACTTTCGGGCTAACACAGTCAAAAAGCAGTTGAATATTGGGATTTTGAAATTGGTAAACACTAATGGTCTACGTTTCAGAAGCCATGGGGTTTAGAAAATGACTCAGGAAGATATTTTTGAGAGAAAATAGGATAAATCATTGAAGTTACAGTACATAAGGGACAGATGGTGAGAGGGATATAAAGAAGAAATGATAAGGGTAAGAAAAAGGCTAGGATCAAGTCGTGACACAGAAATCCAAAGGAGAGTTGAAAATATAAGAACATGTAAAATGCTGTAAAGAGGTCAATAAAATAATGAAATAGAATTATTAGAACAATGATAAATTCTCTGATGTGATCAAGAACACTTTAGTTGAGCAGAAGGAACAGAGGCAGATAAGACCAGGTTAAGAAGTAATAAGAAGAATAGATATGGAGGCAGTGTCCACAGATTAAATTTCAAGATACTTGGATTTAAAAGAAGTAAGTAGAATTATAGCTAGAAGGTCAAGGGAGCTTTTTGTTCATGAAAGAAGAAAAGGTTTAATGGGAAGGAAGAAGATGACTGTGAGGATTTAAGGATAAAGGTATCTTGGAGGAGGCCGAATAGCACAGATTCTAGAACATTGACAGAGAGTTATTGTGCTAAGGGATGTGAAAGCGATTTGGGAAGAAGAAAAACATTAGAGATAGATTCAAATCTGTTTTAAGACACAGGACTGGGAAAGTAGTGGGTAAGCCCCTGTGTGAAGGGGTATTAGAGAATAGAGAGTGGTGCTGGGCATGGCCTTGGAAGGAAGGTTATGGAAATTGCGGAGTTGGTACTGTAGATACAGCATAGGGATTTGACTCTAAATGTAAAAAATAAAATAAAATGCTGCTGAGTAGTGAGTATGACCCATCTGACACTGGTGATTTTATATATGGTGGCTCCAGGGCACCCAGTGTTTTGGTTTTCTTTTCTAGCATTCAGGAATTTAAAGTTCTATATGGGGAGGAAAGATGAGGGCCTTGACTCATTTTGGAAGTAGAGGTGGTATTAACAAAAGGGTGAAGTTTGAGGAAGTGTGCCCTTAAACTCCTCGTTTCTTAAAGTTTTCTAGTTGCCCCATTTTAGTGCAAAACCTAAGTTTAGCATCATGGTGGTATAGTGAGAGAAATATCACTCCATTGATCCTGGAGAAAAAAAAAATAGTAAGAATAATGGAAATTAGGAAGAGAAAGTTAAAACAATCTAATAAAAATTATTGTTCCATTTTTCTTTCACAAGGTCTGTAAAATAGGCTAATGTGGTGGTAGTAGTCAAAAATTTGAATAAAAATAACAATAGATAACTTTTAATAAGAGCTTGTTATATCCATCTACACTATGCCCTTGACAATTTTTGGCTTGCAGTGGGCAAGTCACCCAGTTTACACAGTAGGCTTTTACTTAAAGGCTAGGATTTTAAAGGTCCCCTCCCATTCTCTGGCACACCAGGCTCCATGGAACAATGAGTAAGGTGTCTGGACAAAGGAATATATGAACCTTGAGTCTTCGTCCTTTCTAGACCGTGCACCTGGTACTGTGGAATTTAGAATTCCCTTTCTACAGGATTTTATCATGCTGCTTCACCTTATGTGGGCCTTTTGCTGATCCACATTCTAGAAGGTGGACTGTGCTTCCAGTGTGTACACCCATAGACCTGGATGGTGGCTGAGGATAGCTAAAGGCTAGCTGCTTTAGGAGATGGGGCTGAGGAAATAGAGCTTGGATGCATGGGCTGGGATGTCCACACCCATGCCCTTTGGGCCTCTCCTGCTTTGAGGGTAGAGCAAGGTGTGGAAAGAACTGTAGGGCAAGTCATGGGTCAGGGGCCTAAATTTATACTTGTGCCAAATACCAAAAAATAAAGGCTATTCCAATTTGTTAAGTTAGAATTTATCCCAGAGGATTGGAAACCGGAGCTCCTATTATCTAGTATGCCACATTATTTTTTGATATATTCACAATGAGCTAGAACTCACTTTGTGTTTATTTTGGAGGCATCAATCATATCCTAACAGTGATAGCAAACAAACAAAATAATAAAGCATAATGTCTAGAAAATTTTAGTAGAATTGTAAGGAACATATGAAATAACAAGCATATTTAGACAGTAAAAGACAGAATATTCTGTAGCATATCTAATCTTGGTTGTACTTAATGATAATTCAGATTTGTCTACTTGAATCTGATGTGATATTAGGATTGGTTGATTTATACTCAACAATTTTTATTACGTGGTATGCATGTGTCTCAGATGATGAGGAAGAATGAAGTATGATTGCCTGGGGAGAAGGATTGAAATAATGTGTGTAATGAACCAGATGTGATAACATGGTGAATCCTAGCCAGCCCTAGGAACAATAGACAAATATTTGTTGCTCCTAGGAAGACAGTTGTAATAATTGTACCTTTTATTGATAGAATATACAGGGGATTGTTGAAGTTTGGGCAAAATAATCCCAAATGACATCCCATATCAATGAGAAGCATTATTTGAAAGGCCAGAAATGATTTGAAAGAATGCAAATTTACTACTACTGCAACTACTGCTACTGCAACTACTGTTACTGCAACTACTGCTACTACTACTGCTATCATTTTGAAATTTTGCTGGTTCGGAACGCAAAAGGAAGCCATTCTTCCAGAGAAGTAACACTGATGGACATGGCAAACTACAATTGGAAGATGAAAACATCTAGGAGAAGAGGATGGTGGACAATATAAGAAGGAGATCAGGGGCATCCACTCATAAGACTTGTACAAGAAAACATATGGCATATATTCTAAAGACTCCCTAAGACAACTGGAGTGAGAACTTTTAATGCGTGAGATCCTTTGCTTTATAAATAGAAGCTCAAAAGTTTCCTTATTGTCGCTGATGTGACTTCATTATTACATAAGAAGAAATATGTTTGTTTCACAGATGAGGGGCTGGATCTATTCCATATGGCTCTAAAAGACAAGGCTGGCACAGAATCATGGATATTACTAAAAGGCCTTGGTAAAAGTGATATTTTGTTTTCTAATTATTAGAGCTGTTTCAAAAAGATCATTAATAGGAAGTAAATCAAGCAAACACAAGAAAACCATTTGGCATGGACTTTTTATAAAGACCATCCACATGAAAACACAGAATAAATACTGAAGCTTTTAATAAAATGCTTTGATTTTAGCAGGAAGTTTTAAATTCTGTGTTCTTAACACATTCAAAGACAATGAAAAGAAGGTAGACATAGGACAGATTCTGAGGATTTAAGCAAATATGAGTAGAAATCAACAATTCAATTTGATAGAACTTTTTTTAAAGTGTTTATTTAAAAATTATTTTATAAAATGTTAGCTCCTTCAGGAACATCAAGAACTGCAGTATATCTAGCTCATTTTGTTTCTTACTTGGAAGTTCGCCAATGTCTCTATCCATATATCTTTTTTCATAAATCCTAATAACAGTTGTTCAAGAGAGTACAAAGACAATGTATTAATCTGATAGCAAACACACAATCCCCTGATGCATGTGTACAAACACCAAGAGGGAAATAGTTGAAATTTCATTAGAAAAGAATGTGTTTTCTAAATAAGGTGATGGGTAAATGGTGGTAAATGAATGTGTGCACGTTATATATACTTGAGGGCTAATATTTGAAGAGGTGGCAGGTCACCTAGCCAGGGATTTCATTAGTCATAGCATGTTCATCTAATAGCAAGGTTGGCATTTAACCTACACTTTAAATTAGGAGTCATTATTTTCCCTAGTTGCTTTTCTGGTCTGTTCTCTTATGAGTCTGTGCATGTACATTTACCTGTGTGTATATGGTCAACATAGGCATGAATAGGTGTGTCTATACAGTATTGGGGGAATGATATTGGGGTGAAGTGAGAAGAAGAATGTTTCTACTTTCTGTGATTAGGATTCTTTCTGGTCTGGAGAATCTGTTAAATTTGATATATCTCTTCTTTTCTAGAATAAATAATAAAACTGCTAGGAATGAAATATTTTTATTTGATGAAAATGAGAGCTTACTTCTCTATATAGATGTAGTTTATAAATCAACTTCTTTCTATCTGATATTCTCCTTAATCCATTGCCTTTACCTTTACTATAAAAGAGGGAAAAATTAAAATTCATGATTGCTTCCAAAACCAAATTTTTGCTTTAGTATCAAAGTCCTACCATTCAAAGAAGTATGTGGCAATTACTCTGTCCTTTTCATAATTATCTAAACGGCATTAGAAAAAAATAAGACTTTTTCTTCCTAAGTAAAGTTATGGTCTATTTTACTCCAAGTTTTCACAAAAAGTTTTGCATGTGTGAGTCAGCTCCTCAGAGCAAATCTCATTTACAATTCATGACATCTTTTCATCCCAATTATTTAGTTTCATTTCCTTTGCATTTTATTTCTTTTAACTTTTAGACTCACATTCATTTAGCCCAAATTGCTATAATCTTGTTCTCTCTTTGCTGAAAATCCTCCATGTACCTGAGAAGACTTTAGTTTTTCTTTTGTGAGTTTGTTAAACTTAGATATGGATCTGAAGTATGAGTCTACCACGGAGGGAGAAGCAAAACTTTCATGAAGCTAACATATTTGCATTATATCATAGGTATTCAGGTTAATTCTTAAAACTGTTCTTTTTGAATTGCTATGTCAACAATTTGACAATTTTTAACATTTACAGTCCTATTTTACTTCATATAAACATGTATGGGAAGTGATTCTAATTTTTTCATTCATTTGATGTTAGGCATTATTTATCCTTCTTATATTGTGCCATTTATTTTGAATGACTACATGCATTCGTGTCTTCAATTGTGAGTAGCAAGGTAATTTGTAATACCGTTAGATTTTTAACTTTGTTTTTACAAGCCTATATTTTAAAAAGAGTTTGAGCCATATGTATGCTTAAGAAACTAAAATGCCTTTTTGTCTCTTGGATCAAAAATAAACTCTGCTGTTTCTACTTACCCAACTTTCCCTCCCACCATTCTAAGAGGTTCTTATCCTTTTCAATCAAAACAGCACTTCACATTCCTATGCACACAGCAGATCTCTCCTTCCCTGGAGAATTTCCTGATTCCCTCTTGTTTGTTTCCAAAATTACTAATTCAAGTATAGGAATCTCTTACCACAATCTCCTCTTCTTCCAATCTCCTTTTCGACCACTGCACCAGGGCTGTTCTTCAATTTAGAAAAACTATCCTCTCTAATGACGCATCTGTTTTGTTGTTACCCTTCACATGTATTCACTCCCTTCTTTATACAGCTGGTATTTGATTATTCAAGATATCAATAACACTCTTATTAATGCTTTATTTTCCCTTTATGCACCCACTGGCAAGAACCCTACTATCTGTTTCCTGGGCTCTTGCCTTTGGACTGCCAAACATGGCTGGAGAAACCTTGCTAAGTGGCAGATCTAGATGACTATAAATTCATGATCTCCAACTTCAAAGTCTCAAATCTGTTGATCTTTTTGTTTCCTCATAAACTTTATTTCTCACTCTGTGGAAGAGTGTAAGCTTCAAAATACTTCAGCGCTTTTCTCCCATCCAATTCCCCCTTCATCCTATGTCTTATGCACCAAAGGCAAGTTCTTTTCTTCTCAATGAAATTAGAAAGTACCACTCTGGAGCTTTCTCATCTTTAATTACAAGATCTTAGGACTTGCCTGCATTCCTTATGTAAATGAACTATCTTGTTGACATCCCCACGTGGGTGTTTTACATATATCTCACGGTTATCGTGTTCAAGATCAATCTCTTAAACACCCCTCCCTTCACTCATTGCTCTTTTAGTATTCCCCATCGCAGATGAAATCAACAGCATCTTTCTAGCTGCCCAAGTCTGAAACTTGAGAATCAGCTCTGACTTCTTCCTCTTCCTTGACGCAGTTTTCAATTTATAACCAAGTCTTGTAGACGTAAGTATTTAAAATATCTTTTAACACTGTCTTCTATGTTACAAGTTTTACAAATGCATAAAATACAGGAATACCTTTCATTTTACATTACAAAACAATCATTGTCTTTATGTGTTCATTAACTGTATCTTTTATTTTTCTCCAAGTGAGCTGTCTTTCTAATAGCTTATTTTTCTAAATTACTTTTTTTACATTTCCCCTGCATCATCTAAAATCTATATTTATATAGTCAGTATTTAACAGATTCTTGGCTTGGCCTAAAAGATATAATTAATGAGATGTTATCATGCCTTCCAATCATAATTATGATTTTTAATTGGACATGGTGCTTCTCCATTGATATTTGTGACACAACAGAAAAGGTATGTGTATAACCTTAAATATAAATAACCATATCAAATTAAAATTGATCTTCATTTATATTGCTAAGACATACCAGTGATAATATTTAAGACTTTAATGTGGCCACTTAATGGAGACTTTGTCATTTACTTCAGCACTCTATTTTTGTAGCCTCTTGATATTTATAGTACAAGTCTATTATCTCGAATATCAGCTGCTAAAATCACATTGTAAATTAAGTAGCCTTTTCTTTCAAAACAGTAATTAGCTCATAGTAAATCTTGACCTTAAAGAAATATTTGGATTTAGTTCAAAGTAACAGGATTTTAGAAACTGTCTTCCCTTCTAATTCCATATGAAACATTAGCAAAGCAGATGGGGTGCCACATTTATTACTGAGTTTATTATGGTTGTAAGTATGTAAGGAATTGTCTACTTTAAATATCAAAATGAATATTTTGGAGAAATTTAAGTATGTGAATGCCACCAAAACTACTTGTAACTAGTACATGTCTGTCCAGATAGATGGTGGTGGTGTGCACCGCAAATTTAGTTCAGCAGTGGGTCCAAGCAAGTTATTTATTTTCAGTTTCTTCAGCTTTTTCTTGTCACAGGGATAAGAGTGATGACTACCAAGTTCTTTACAGTTGGAGTTGAAACCCTCTATAATTTTTATTGAGGGAAAGATTTTGTCATTGCTATTATTTACAATTATTAAACTAACCACCATCTAAAAATGGACTGAAATAGAGAGAAGCAGCAAACCAAGAAAACAAAAAAGATGACAGAGAAAACCTAGACAGGGGCTATTCAAGACTGATTACAGGGCTTCCCTGGTGGCGCAGTGGTTGGGAGTCCGCCTGCCGATGCAGGGGACACAGATTCGTGCCCCGGTCTGGGAGGATCCCACATGCCGCGGAGCGGCTGGGCCCGTGGGCCATGGCCGCTGAGCCTGCACGGCCGGAGCCTGTGCTCCGCAGCGGGTGAGGCCACAACAGTGAGAGGCCCGCGTACCGCAAAAAAAAAAAAAAAAAAAGACTGATTACAGTGGAAAGGAAAAGGGGTAGATTAGAAAGGGAGTAGAGTGTATGATACATCTATTTCAAGACAGTAAAAACTATGAACATATGTTATATGTTAGAGGTATTCGACAATAAAATGTATTGTCCTAAGATTGATTCTCTACCTTCTTCCATCTGATTCTGTGCACCAAGGAGCTGACTTCTTTGGGATGCTTCAAGTCCCTTCGCATTTTTGTTCCTGGTTGAGTTCAGCCAGCAGGAGGTACTGTAAGAGGTTAGAATGGAAGTGGATGTGAGGAAAGTAAAGCTGAGGTATTTCTTCCTTTGAGTTTCCTCCTGCAGAACCTTTTATAAAAGGTGACATTTCTGTTTTATAACCCCTCTCTCACAATTACATTACACATTCTCCTTTCCGACTTCTGAGAACCCCCTTTTCCCTTACCCCCTCAGGTCTTGGGGTGATAAGAGCCAGCTGCATATTCCTATGTCCAGGATGCTCCTTGTTGATTCTTTAACCCTGCTATGTCCCTCTGTTTTATTCATTTTAATTTCTCTTTTTGAGTGTACCCTGTGTTTCTTGCTGGGACCATGACTAATCGAATAGCACCTAGCTAAGTTTCTACCACAAAAAAAGCAATCAATAAATGTTATATTTGTTTTATTTGTTATATGAGGGAGAGAAGGACTGAGAAGAGTAACAAAGGGTTGGGCCTGGGTTACTTTAGAATTCTGGTGCCATGACCATAAGAAGTTCAATACCTAGCTTGTCAGAAATATAAGAAAGTTTGGATAATGAGTTCAGTGTGGGACATGATGACAAATTTAATAGACAAGAAGTTGATGTAACATATAGCTGAAAAGGTCTGATAGGCTGTTGGAAATACAGGCTGGAGAAGTGATTTGTTGAAATTTATATTTTGGATTAACTCAAAGTAATAATAGATGAGAGACTGTGCATAGTAAAAGGAAATCAAGAAAAACTTAGAAAGTAATGCCATGTTTGGAGTGGTTAGAGGGAAATTAAGAGCCCAATGTGCAGACAGGGTGGGAAGGTAGGGAAGTGAAGGTAGGTGGTTCCATGTCAGAAGACAAAAAAAGTAAGTTTTGTTTATTTTTAAAACATATCGGTCTATGGTTTGAATGTTGCTAAAATTTTGAGAAGATCAAAGACCAAGAAGATTTTGAATGTAACAGTTAGCAATGAATTTTCAAAGAATAGTATTACTCTGAAATACTATTTTCAAAGAATAGTATTTATCAATCTTCCCACCAAAATACCCCAAAGGAAAACAAAGCTATTTGGGCATGGAGGTAGGGGTAAAAAAGTGGTGATATTATGATATACTTCATCTTATTCTATTATTTATTTTGTAAAAATATTTCACATTTTTTTCAGTTGGAAATATATATTTTATTTTATGTGAAAATAATATTTTTTACCTACTGTATTTGTTTCCTAGGATATCCATAACAAATTACCACAAACTGGGTGACTTAACAGAGATATATTCTCTCACATTTCTGGTGGTAAGCAGTTGGAAATCAAGGGGTTGGCAGGATTGGTTCCTTCTGAAGGCTCTGGGAGAGAAACCATCCCATGCCCTTCTCCCAGCTTCTGGTGGTTGCTGGCAGTCCTTGGCTTATAGATGTGTCACTCCAATCTGTTTCCATCTTCACGTTGCCTTCTTATCTGTGTCTCCCTTGTTATTAGGTCTTTGTATATTTACAATCTGCCCTAATCTAGCCATGTCTCATCTTAACCTAATTATATCTAAAAAGACATAAATCCCAAATAAGGTAGACATGGATTTGGGGGGATCATTTATTAAACCCACTACAACTGCTTAATTAAAATAACCTTTCTCCAGAAAAACACCTTTACATAAATTTAATGCTCTTACACAATTTACCGTTTTTATTTAATCAATGACTTGACGTAACCCCAAGAGGAATGCTTATGAATACTTCAGTAGGATAATCCCAGCTATCATTTATATGAAGGGAGATGAACTAGGACGGTTTATATGAGCCAGATTTCAAAGTGTTGAGGGATAAGTATAACAAAGTATTGAGTTAGAGGAGACAAGTCTAGTGCTTTTGGTCAGTGGCTTTGACAGAGGAAGGATAAGAGTAGGATGAATAGATCAATGGCTTTGTAAAGATAAAGGAAGGGTACTCTTTGGAGGTGAGACCTAAGAATATTTTTAGGAAGAATGGAGGTATTCAGTAGAGAGAAGTGTTTTCAAACTAAAATGAAATTGATAATGTCTCAAAAAAAAAAAAAAACAGAAGGAGGCACATCAAAATAAAAAACAGAAGGAGGCACATCAAAAAAAAAAAAAAAAACAGAAGGAGGCACATCAAAATAAGAACTTTTGTTCTTATAAAGAGGTCTTGAGCCCTTGGCAAAGGAGCTTCACTTCAGAGACGAAAGGAGGAAGCATATAGAGTCACTGTGGGAGAGAGAAGGGATGTGAGGGGGGATCCACTCAATATTATTTGTGGAAGCTTGGATGCCAACTTTTTGAAAAATTATAAACAGTTGTCTTTAAAATAATCATCTGCTGTAATCATTTATGACTTACTCCAGGCCACCCTGCTGAGTGAAAGCAAACAAAAGCAAAAAACATGGCATTTTGAATTAAGTAGTGGATTTTGTTGACTTGTTTGAAGAAAAATGGTCAAATATCTGTACCATGTTTTCTTTAATGTTTAAAATTTTGAGACATTTACTAATTTGAAGGAAAAAAATAATTCCTCTGAATCTTTATGGGAATGTAGTCATTATAGGCTCCCAGCTGCAAACTTTCTCTTTGATTAACGGCAAATAGGGTTCTTGTTTAGGGCCTGTAAAGCAATTCTAATGATCTGAATAAGCCCAGAGGCCCTTCAAAGGCTTTATGAGGAAAATTAATTGAAGATTCACTGTCCTTGAAATTTCCTGGTATTGGCACTTAATAGCTCAGACAAATTCTCCCTCATATGTTAATAAATTACTGGGGCATTTTAGCACTTTTCTCTCCAGTTATTGTTCTTATGTCACAATTGTATCCCTATTTATATAATTGCACACACCACCCATGTCTACCTATTTGCTACTTAATCCATAGGAATTCTGAAGGATTATACATTTAACTTTACCATTTTGCTGTCTGTATTATCACACAGTATTCATTGTTAACTGGCAGTTGTTCTTTTCTGATTTAATTATATGGTTCCAAACTGGGATTCTCTTAAGGAGAATCAGCTTGGCATTACAAAGAGAAATGAAGATACTTGAACACATGGGAGATACACACAGTATCATTCAGAAAGACCTAAAATATGTTCTGTCCTCCTGGTAATGTTGTTATGTGCTTTCTCGCTGTTGCCTTCTTGTCTCAGGTTATTGAAATTTAAAGACTAGAATAAGATAAAGAACTGCTGCTCCTCACAAATTAATTTACTATGAACATTTTGTAGATCTGTTTTCATTAACTGAAGCCCCTACATAAATATTGCTTTTTATTGAGCACTCTGTAGCCATGAAAAGATCCACTTCATTCAAACCACACTTTGCACCAGAATTTAAGGCAGCCATGTTAACCCAAAGACTACAAAACAGTCATGTATTAAAATAATTACCACACCCTAAACAAAATGATCAGTACTGCTCTATTTATGCATTTGTCTAGATGCGTGCATTTTTCTATTGTGAGGTATATTGAGGTGACAAAGGCATTGAAATGATAATGGGGCAGGTCATAGGCTCAAACCTGTAGTGTATATATTACAACTCAGTTTCTTGCTAAAAGGGAAAGCATTTGAGTAGGCAAAACACTAACAGGCACAGTACAGCTGAAGACATCTTGAACGAGTGCTGGGCTCAGATCTGCGTAAAATCATTGACTGAAGAGAAGCAAAGAGGGGAACTTGGATAGTTGATCTCCTATGTGCCCAGTTCAAAGGCTGAAAAGGATGTCTGTTTGAAGGTATACTGTTAGCCTTTGGTGATCAGGAGCTCTACCACCAGGGCCATTCAGGAGGTGAACAGAATTTTTTAAAATACCATTCAGTAGTTTGTCAGATTTAGATTCAACACAATTTAAATCTACACATCTATTTGGAAACCACTTTACACATTTTCCAGAGTGTGACCTACATTTCCAGTTCCTGACTCAAGACTTGCAAGCAGAATGTGTTTTGCATGACCTTTCTCATTTCGATAAAGGCCATTTAAGAATCAGGCTGATTTCTGCCTAATCAGCAGGGATGTTGAGAACTCACTCCTGCAGTTTCTGCTGACACTTATTTACAGGAGTTGCTGATGGTACATAAGGAGACATGAGGATGTGAAAACCCACGGGTGGGCGTTAGAAGAGTGGATAACAAGGCAGATACATTATCTAGTTAATTTCAGTGAGAACCCAAACTTTAAAGCGAAAGGAAACATTGAACTAGGGTTGTAGAACGTAGAAAATGTGAAGGCTCATGCAGTTTCAAAACTAAGTCTCTGACTGGTCCACATTAGAGGATTTTACATTTAACCATGCAGATTCTTTGCCTGTAGAAGACACACTATAAGAAAATACACATTTTAAAAGCAAATATATCTGTGTGTTTCTCCATTTATCTGTGAGTTTGATATTCGTGTCATAGATTCCTATTGTTAACAGATTTGTAATCTCCTGTAAATGTTAGGGAAGATATGCCTATTACATACTTAAAGTTTTTTATTTATAAATTTATAAATTAATTTTTTTCTTTATATATTGGTCTTTCAAATCAACAAAAGCTTTATTTTTCTTTATTTGAGAAAGTGTTAGATATGTACACGAGAAACAGGAAAGTATACTGAAGGCCCATATGCCATTCTTACAGATTTAACAGTTCTTCACCTTCTTCGAACTTTATCTGTCAGATGCACCTTTTTTGTTGGAAGTATGTCAAAGCAAGTCAAGTCATATCATTCATAATCCTTCATATATATCTCCTAATGATAATGACTATTTCTAGACAAGAACTTACCATTATCATACCAAAATAAATAGATAGTAATTATCAAATATCTAGTCCATATTAAAAATGTCCTGTCTCAAATATGAATTTTACAGTTGCTTACATAGCACACATCATACAAATTCTACATTGCTATACTGCATTTGTTATTATTTCAAAGTCTGTCTCTTTTGTATTCTAGAGAAGGCTGTGTGTATGTTTGTATACTGACAGGTACACATAATTTTAGAAACCTGTCATTTGTACTGTAGAATATCCCCCATTCTGTATATGCCTGGTTGCTTTGGCATGGTGTATTAAACTTATTCCTCCAACCCTGTGTTTGCTATAAACTAGATGTGTGATTTGATTCAGGATCTTTTTTAACTTTGGGAGTCAATGATGTTTTATAGGTGATGCTGTGTATTCCTTATCAGATCTCTGTCAAATCACATGAATCATAAAATTTGTCCTAATTTTAGTAAGTTGTTAAACAGATATCATCATCATAAATTTCTCCATCAACATTTTGTGTAATGGTTTTAGCATTCATTTGTACTTTTTCCTTATATCCTTTGTTTTCATTATTTTATTAGGTACTGCCAAATGGCATATTTCTAGTTTGATTATCCCTTCTCCATTTATTAGCTAGACTACTTATGTTAAAAATAAAACTTCCTGGGGCTTCCCTGGTGGCGCAGTGGTTGGGAGTCAGCCTGCCGATGCAGGGGACGCGGGTTCGTGCCCTGGTCCGGGAGGATCCCGCATACCGCGGAGCGGCTGGGCCCGTGGGACGTGGCTGCCGGGGGATGGGGGGGCAGCCACGTACCGCAAAAATAAATAAATAAATAAATAAATAAAACTTCCTTATCTATTTGACTTTTTTGCAATCAAATTTGATTAGAAAAGTCAAGATAAATTCTTTACTTTTTTCCTATATTTTCAGAGTAATGAGTTCCATCACTATCAAATTCCAATTGGGACTGATAATTTCTTGTAATATCATAATGAGCATAAACTTAAGGATATATCGTGTACATACATACCATGTGTGCTTTTCAAAATTCTCTACTGCACATGTCAGTCTTGCTCAGGAACTGGAGGTCTGCCTTGTTAGTCTGCCATTGGACCTTACTGGGAATTCCACAAAGCATGTTTTGTTCCTAGCTATATATCTAATAGCATTAGGCTTGCCAGGTCATATGTCCAAGCATCAGAGCTACTCAACAGCATAGCCTGAACTGGCTGTTATGTCCTTTTCTATCTTTCTGCACAGTCAATACTGACAGCCATTGATGTCACCTGATATATGCATCAGAGCAATATTCATAAGTGTGAAATATCCTGTCTGAAGAATCTTATTAGATGTTGTGTTTTCCATTTATCGTTAGAGGTACAAGATTAAATAATTTCTTCATTACAATGGAGAGAATATCTGAGTGTGACTCAGGTAATTGGACACCTTAATACTTATTGAATACTTATAGGTTCCTGTATGTTTTGGGGGTTTATTTCCCACACTCTGGAGTGCATATGTACTACCAATGCCTCCAATGTATCTTCCACTTCTTGCCCAAGCAGTCCTTTGCATACGTATTTGTTGATAGAGTGCAGTACAGTTATATTCTGCAGGATGTCCAGACCTCTGAGGACTATATTATGACAGGGGGTGGAAAAGTTAACATGTCTCTGGTGCAGGACTCTAATGTATACTCTTGTCTGTTTCAAGTGAAGACCAGCTCATTTTGATCCCAATTCATTTGGAAGATCAGTAACTGCATATCATCTACTCAAGACTTACTTTGGTCTGAACGTGTGTATTCCCCCCAAATTCATATGTTGAAATCCTAACCCCAAAAGTGATGGAATTAGTAGGTGGGGCCTTTGGGAGGTGATTAGGTCATGAGGGTGTGGAGCCTTCGTGAATGAGATTAGTGGCCTTATAAAAGTGACTCCACAGAGCTCCTCTCACCCTCTACCATGTGGAATACATGTGAGGATACAATGAGACATCTGTAACTTGGAAGAGGACCCTCACCTAACCATGCTTGCATCCTGGTCTCAGCCTCTCAGCCTCCAAAACTGTCAGAAATATAGCAATTTTTTGTACCTAATGAAAAAAGGCCCTCTTCTACCTCTCCCCAACCCTGTCTTATTTTAGGATCCTGTCATATTTATTGGTATCAAAGAGTCCAGTTTTGTAATTGCCTTGTATCAGTCCTTAACCTATAGAAAGAGGAGTGTTGCTGAAATTCTCCATCATGCTGGTGCCCTTCTCATCGGTGTATTCATTATTAATTTTAAAAAGAGTGTATACCAGGGGTTACCTATGAAGCAAATTTATCCGTTGTGTTTTCTGGATTTACATAACATACCCACAGTATCATGACCATTTCCCTCAGCCTTTTGATCTCTCCTTCTACTCTCTGCCACAACATTTCTGACATTTCTAAGTTCACATAGAATGTGCTCTAGCTTTCTAAGAACTGTCCTAGAAGAATGTTGGCTGTGTCTCCCAACATCTTTGTCAGGTTGTTAATTGATATAACCTGGGCAATTTCTCCCATGTCAATAAATGTTTCCTCCTCTAGCTTTATATTTGGTTTCCCTTGATTCAGCACTCCTAGAATCTAGCTCCATATTTAATTTCCCATCTTCTGCCAGTCCCACTATTACTAGTTTCTATAGTTTCTTCAATGAATAGTGTCTTTATTTCCTTAAAAAACTCAGAATTTCTCTGGCCAGGTTACATTTTGACTTTGTTTTAGTTATTGGCATCATGACCATGGAGGAAGCTGGGGTAGATCCTGGGAGGGTGGGCATGCATTGTCTTGTAGGTGAGAAGTAATGAGCACTATCCTTTAAGAGGGTGGAGTGGACTACTTCTGTAGGCTCAGAGAATTCAGATTTCAATTATTCAAGATTTTTGAGTGAATCAAGCCTTTATACTTGGGTCTTCAGCCCACATCTTAGGGCTCCGTTCTTTCCCTTTCAGGGTCCTGACTTGGCAGAACTGATCTGCCTAACTTGGGAATTTATCCTCTGTAGCATATATACTTTTAAGAGTAAGTCTTGGCCTTTGTTTCCAGCTTTTTTCTGTCATGTGAAGGAGATAAGGGCCTTTTTTATATGGTGTGGAGCTAAAAAACCCTACAGTAGTTGGATGCCCTTCCTATTGAAGGTGGGGACTATGTCCCTCTCTTTGAATCTGGGTGAGATTGTGATTACTTTATCCAACAGAGTCAGCAGAATTGATGCTGTGTGACTTCTGTCTTATCTTCTGGAATACTCATTTTGGAACACTGGGTCATCATTTAAGAAGTCTGCCTTCTCTGAGTCCGCCATGCTGTCAGAAAGCCAGGCCACATGGAGTGGCTATATGTAAGAACTCCCGTTTTCAGTCCCACCTGGGACAAATTTTTGAGTCATCCCTACATAGGAACTAGACATGTACATGAAGATGCCTCCAGATGATTATAGTGTCTAGCCCTTGAGTCACTCATCCAAGTCTTCAGACAACTGTAGCATCAACAAGATGTCCCTTCTCTATCTGAGACAATTCCTGGCCAACAGGATCTATGAGCCAGTGTATTAAATAGTGGTTTGGGGACTTCCCTGGTGGTCCAGTGGTTAAGACTCCATGCTTCCAATGCAGGGGGCACATGTTTGATCCCTGGTTGGGGAACTAAGATCCCACATGCTGCACAGCATGTCCTAAATAAGTAAGTAGGTAAAAATAAATAGATTTTTAAAAATAGTGGTTTATGCAACTAAGTTTTGGTATAATTATTCAGGAATAGTTACTGAATAGAATTTGGTACCTAAAATATTTGGCATTATTTTGGGGACTAAATATGCACAGGAGCTGGACACATCAAGAGGTGATCGATAGTTAAGCCTGGAAGAAAGTGTTAATAAGGGCTTAAAATGAAGAAAATGCTATTAAAAGCTGGAGGAAAGGAGGCTTCTCTTATGTCATGGCAGAAAGTTTAGAAAAATGCTTGCCTGCCTTCATGTGGAAAATAGAAAATGTAGTAATAAACACATGAATTTGGTTAAGGAGATTTCCAGACAAAATGTTGACAGTGCTAATGGATTCCTTTAGTTTCAAATGATAAGGTGCAGGTAGAATAACAAGCTAAAAAGAACTATTCAGTTTTTAAACAACATTAAGAAAGAATATAAATTCCCAACCCCTCCAGTCAGCAAAAGAATGTCAAATTAAGAAATGAATTTGAGTAAAATATAAAATATAGGGTAAAACTGTAAGAGCCACAGAAAAATCTAAGTATCTCAAACTTTATGCTAGTTAGAAAAAAGGACCACAAACAGTACAAATGGCATGCCTATTTAGCACCCATTGAAAAAAAAGAGCTCCTGAGAATATTAAGAACATTGCCACTCAGCATCTTTAGTGAGTCCAAAATAGACAAGAGCTCATCTTAAAGAAATTAGTTCATGTGGCTCCTGTCTAATAGAATGGATTATAAATCATTAGAAACCCAGAAAGATTTTAAAGGAACTCTACCTCTTTGGGCTAAAAGGGATAGAGACCATACAAAATTAATATAGGCCTTTAAATCCCAAAATTCCATGGAACTGTAGGCAACTATATAGAAATGGAAGGATGACTAAAATGGGATAACCAAGAGGTGGAAGAGCCGAACAAAGAGCCCTAAGGAATCAGTCCTAGAGAACAGGAATGATCCCTAACTAAGGAACTGGCCACAGGTGCCCTGTCTAATTTCAAAATTGCTATGGAGTAGTGACTGCTGTGTGCTTCCCTTCCTTCCCCCATTTGAATAGGTTACTTACCTACAGTCATCCTTTTCCTGTCCTGCCTTAGTATACCAGGGTGTAGGGGGCAGACAACTTGTCTCTTCTGTGCATAAATTTTTAGATAAAGATTTGCACCCTAAACTGCACTGTATGAGCCTCATCTGCACATAGACCTGATGAACTGACAATATTCAGGACCTTCAGCCTGAGCCTGAAGCCAAAATAAGATGAGAATTTGGGGGAATTTTAAAAAGGGGTGAGTGATTTTACGTTTGGAAGGAATCAAAATACAGTTGACTCTTGAACAACACAGGATTTTGAACTGCACAGGTCCACTTAAATATGGTTTTTTTTTTCAACTGTAAATACTACAGTACTACACAATGCAAAGTGGGTTGAATCTGCAGATCTGGAGCTAGATACCGAGGACCTGTGAGTACCGAAGCACCACATATAAATGATATGTGTATTTTTGACTGCATGGAGTGTCAGCACTCCTAACCCCCCATTGTTCAAGGGTCAAGTGTAATTTGTTGCAAGGGGGTTGATTGTGGAAGTTTATAAAAGTGACTAAAAATTCTTTGACAGTCCTCCACTAAGAGGTGAGATCTACTTTACTTTCCCTTGAGTCTGACAGGACTTGTGTCTGCTTTAGCCAAAATAGTGTAAAAGAAGTGACTCTCACTTCTGAGTCTAGGCTATACAATGAATTGCAGCTTCTGGCTCATACAGGGATGCTAACTTTTGGCACTCTAAGCCACACTTTAAGAAGTATGAATAACCTAAGGCCAGCGTGCTGTGAGGAAACCCAGTCCACAGGGATAGGCCATGTCCACATGGATAGTCAATTTCTAAGCTGAGCCAAACTTTTATGTCAACCTAGCTCAGGTGCTAGACATATTAGTAAAGATACCTGCAGATAATTCCAGAACTCAGTCATTGCATTACTTCCAGCTGTTCCATTTTTCCAAATATTGTGGAGGAGAAAAAAGTCATCTTTGATATGCCCTTTCTGAATTTCAGACCACAGAATCTGTGAGCATAATAAAATGGTTGATCCAGACTATTAAGGTTTTGGGAGATCTGTTCTGCTACAACAGTAACTAGAACATATGTTTCCAAGGCGGCCCTCTGGATTTCACACTTAGCATTTAATTGATGATTAATGACCCTGTGGAGTTTTTCATTATCTTTCTCCAGTGCAGGGTTCAGCAAACTGAGGCCCCAGCAACGAATCTGGCTTGGGTTTGTTTTTGTAAGGCCTGAAAGTCAACAATGGTTTTATATTTTTTAAGTAATACAAAGAAACAAAAACCAACAGGCAAACAAAAAGTAAAATGGAGTGAAAGAAAATTGCTACAGAGACTCTATGTGACCCTCAAAGACTAAAATATTTACTATCTGGCCCTTTACAGAAAATGCAGACTTCTGCTCTATAGCATCATTTACCCAAGCTATAGTCAGCCAATTCCATTGACAATATAATTGAAATTATTTGTATTTTACTCAATTACTTACTTTACACAAGCTTTTGAATTACTTCCTCTAGTTTCACATTGCAGTTCACCACCATTGAACACTTTCAGCAGCCATTCATAATAAAATCTCTCAGCAAACTGGAAATAGGAAACATTATCAGGCTGAAGATGTTATTTGCAAAAACAAAACAAAACAAAACAATCCTACCAATAGCCTCATACTTTAATGTGAATGATTGTCAACACAGTATTGATATTCAATCCCATCATTTTAGTTCAATTTTGAGTCTCAGCCAGTGCAGTAAGAAAATTATTTAAAGGCATGTAGATTGAAAAGTAAAACTTTCAATATCTGTAGATTGTGTTTAGGATAGAAAATCCAAAAAATTTAAGAATCTACTAAAATTAAGTGAATTTCACATGATTACTGAATATACAAGGTCAGCTCCTCAATTACATTTCTACATACATGCAACAACAACAGAATTATACTAGTATCAACAAACATGACATAGAGATATAATAAAGTTTGTGTAAGACTTGTACACTGAACTGTAAAATATTGCATAAATTTTAAAAATCTGAAGTAGAGATAAAGTGTTCATGGATTGAAAAATTCAACGATTTACAGTCTATGGATTCAACAATAAATCCCATTCAAAATTTTGTCAGGCTTTTTATAGAAATTGGCAAGCTGATTCTAAAATTATTTGCAAAAAGAAATGACCTACAACTGACAATACAGTTTTGATAAGGAAGAAAGTTAAGTACTTTAACATAATTAAATCCTTAATTTCCTAGCTGACTCTTAAAATGGAATATTAACAGTGATATTTCAATAAGAATAAACATAGAATAAAGGAAAACAATAGAGTTTACGAATAGACCTACATATATATAGCCCATTGTTTTGAAAATTGGTGCCCAGATAATTCATGGATGAAAGAATAAGTTTTTCAATGTTTCTGCAAAAAATGTGTCATGTATATAAAACACAGAAAATATGAATTTTACTCTTATATCACACCATACCAAAAATGAATTTGAAAATATATTAATTTAATTTAAAAATAATTTAAATATATTTAATTATTTAAAATATATTAATATTTAATATATTTAAAAATATATTAATATTTATAAAGATTCTAGAAGAAAATATAGAAGATGATGTCCATGATTTTGAGGCAGGCAAACAATTCTTAACACAAAAATGTTACCTACAAAAGAAAAATAGTGATAAGTTGAATTTCATTGTTAAAAACAAAACAAGCAAACAACTTTTGTTTTTTAGAAAGAAATCATAAAACAAAAAGCCACATGTACTAAGAGTATTTTCAATAAAGCTCACAAGACTTGTGTCACAAGACTTGTGTCCAGATAATATAACTATTACAACAATAACAAAAAGACAAATCTCAAAAATACACAAGTGGTCAGAGCATTTACTTTGTAAGAGTACATATGCAAATGGCAGATAAATGATTATTGACAACTGTATTCATCAGGAAAATGGAAATGATTACCAAAATTAGACACTACTACCCCACCCCTGCTATGGTCAAAATTACCATCTACATTACCAAGTGCTGACAGGTGTATGGAGCAACTGGGACTTACTTTGGGGCTGCAGTGTAATGTGGTACCTATACCAGTGCCTGCTTCCTGGGCATGCGATCTATGCAGTTGCATAAGACAGAGCTCTAACTCAGAAGGGTCTTGTGCTTGACTCAGAACTCTGTTGTCATCATCTTGAAATTCTTAAATTTTGAACAGGAGTTTCCCAAATCCATTTTGTAACTGGTCTCCATGACTTACACAGTTGGTCTTGAAAATCACTTTTTTACTCCTAGTTACCAAAGAGAAATGAAAATAATGTTCATAAAGTAAATCATTTATAAATGTTTATAGTAACTTTATTCATAATAGTCCCAAACTCAAACAAGAAAATTGTGATATGCCTCTGTAATGGAATACTAAGTAGCAATAAAAACGAGCTATTGATCCGTTCAACAACACGAATAAACCTGAAAAACGTGAGAAAACAGCCAATTCCAGAATGTACATACTGAATGAATTTATGTAAAATTTTAGAACAAGGAAAACTAATCTATAAAGACAGAAAGCAAATCAGATAAAACCTGGTGCCAATTATTAACAGGTACACAGACTAACAAGGGAAGAGGAGAGAACTTTTGGTTGTACATAAATATTATATTCCTGATTATAGATGATTATGTAAGAGTATGCATTTGTCAAAACTCATCAAACTGTATCCTTAAAATGTTTCATTTTGTTGGTAGTAAAATGTATACCATGAGACATTTGATTTTTAAAACTAACTTTAAAAATAGGAAGAAAAATTCTTAAAGCAAAATGAAATGTACAACATGATAACTATAATTATTGCTTCTGTATGACATACAGGAAAGTTGTTAAAAGAGTAGAGCCTAAGAGTTCTCATCACAGGAGAAAATTGTTTGTCTTTTTATTGTATCTATATGACATGATGGTAAATAAACCTATTGCGGTAATCATTTCACAATGTATGTAAATTAAACCAGTATATGTACATCAAATTTATAAAGTGATGTACGTCAATTATTTCTCAATGAAACTGAAAGATATATCAAGTTGATAGTATAATATCTAAGAAGGGAAAAAGTGCAAGAAAGTTTTGAACAATTTGATTATAAACATAAATAGAGCAAAACAAAAATACACAAAGTGATCTTTAACTTTACCTACTAAATTTATTTTTTGGCAGTGGCTTCGAGGCTGTAATTGTAAATCTGTTTTCTGCATCCTGTAAGTTTAAATGACTAAGTATATTGAGATTTTTGGAAACCACAAATTTCACTCTGGTAGAAGGAAGATAAAAATACGGAACTGTGGAAAGAGAGAAACTAACTTATTGGATTGAAATTTGAGGTATCAAAATGAAATAATTTTAAAAAGTCAGTAACTGTGCCCTAAGAATGGGACTGAAGAGTACAAGTGCCCATTAATGACTCAAAGGAATGTGGGCTCCTTGGAGAAATAGCTGAATCTATGACTAGGACAGAAAAGTCCAGAATATTTTTATTCCAGGAAGAAAAGCATTGCTTACACACTTAATGTGAATTTGTTAAAACATCATAGGATCTGTTTGAAAGATCTTTCACAGGGGTACTTTGAGCAACACAATGAATACATTACAACAATATAAAAATGTCAATCCAAACTGACAGTAAAAAGCATAAAAATAAAACGTGTAAGTAGAGTGAAAACTCTTATTTACAGGCAAATGCCAATAGTAAATGTATAATAAATAAGGTAATTATAAAGTCCCATTTGCTGCCACTCTAATTATAACTCATTAAGGCAAGAATCATCAATGGATGCTAAAATAGTCAATGAAAATTTATTTAGGAATGGATATTCACAGAGCTTCACATTATCAAACTACAAACCAGTTATTAATAATCTGGAGGACAGGTCCTTTATAATGGATAAATCTGGTGACACTACCTTAACCAAATGGTCAAACAATATTACTATAATTGACATCAGTGCAACCCGTGAAAAGATGTAATAAACATGTAGATTAACAATTGTATGAGTTGCTCCAAAACTTTAATCTGAATCCAATCATGAGAATACAACATACTGTCCTAGAAAACCTGTCTGGACCTTCCCTGGCTGCTGCTTATTCTGCAACTACATTTGGAAGTCGATACTCCAAGTTTTTCCCCTTTGTTCTGAATGGAGTGAGACAGTGAGACGTTACCATGGCAAAAGGAAAATAAGAGTCAGTGCCTTGGCAATGGATCTTTGCCAGAAGCATTATATAGTGTGGTAAATCATTATGTTGTTTCAACATATTAGTGTATTAACCCAGGGAGTTCAAAAAATCTGAAAATAGAACCATACAAAGTGATATTCAATGTGCTAAGCATGGGATTTAACTATTACAATGGCAGGCTTTTCTCTCTCGGTCTCTCCCCCTTTTTTTTTTTTTTTTTTGGCAGTACTATTCTTTCTTTTTAACTGAACTTTGATTGTTTTCAGAATGGTCGTTATTGTATATTCATGTAGAAATAAAATATGTATTTTTTCCAAGAACAATGTTCTGACCTCCCAAGAAAGAAGAAGAGTATCCTCTAAATGCTGTGATGACTTTGTTTTGCTTTTGTTTTGATCTTTGGTATCTCTGTTAATATCTGTGACCTTGTACACTACTTTGTTTTGTTTACTTCTTTTCTCTTTTATCATGTTCTAACAGCAATTGTAGACATCACTGATTGTGAAATGTAATGTCCTCATATTTATCAAGTGGTTTTATAACTGATTCTTGTAGTAGAGAATTCAGGAAAAAAAAAACCTGAGAAATAATTGAAGATTTTTTAATCTCATACTGATGTAAGTAAGGCTGAAATAGCTTACCCTTGTTGCTTCCATGTACCCACCTGAAGCATACATTAGTCTGTGGTTGACTGACTGACAATATGACTGCTTATAGCATTCCTTTAACTGATAGTGCTTTGCTTTTAGGATCTGCTTTTTGACAAACCTTATATTTCTCCTTTATCGTTATGGCAATGTATTGAAATTTATTCCACTTGGGTATGAATGGCTCATACTTCATCATGAGAGACATGAAAGTTTCCACCATTAAAGAAGGGGCAAGATGAAAGAAATAATGCCCTAAAAGAAAATTATGCATAGCTCTGAGAAATTCACCTTTTAGAAAAAAATACATTTGTTTTCAATTAAACTCATTACAAGTAACACAGTTAAATAGAGCTTAAATTGTGTTCTTAATATATTAAAATTTAAGTTGTATATAATTTCATGACAAAGACATATTTAATGAGAACTATAAGGTTAATTGAACATTTTCTCTAATTATTAAATTGAGTTAGGTGAGTGCCTGGCCATATGTATGACTAATTTTCTT
This sequence comes from Stenella coeruleoalba, assembly GCF_951394435.1. Taxonomy (NCBI): domain Eukaryota; kingdom Metazoa; phylum Chordata; class Mammalia; order Artiodactyla; family Delphinidae; genus Stenella; species Stenella coeruleoalba. Next base: position 67,410,271 of record NC_137158.1, on the reverse strand, counting down.
TTAACAACTTTATTGCAGTATAAATGCTTTACATTGTTAGTTTCTGATGTAAAAGAAAGTGAATCAGCTATACGTATACATATATCCCCATATCCCCACCCTCTTGCATATCCCACCCACCCTCCCTATCCCGCCCCTCTAGGTGGTCACAAAGCACCTAGCTGATCTCCCTGTGCTATGCGGCTGCTTCTCACTAGCTATCTACTCTACATTTGGTAGTGTATATATGTCAATGCCACTCTCTCACTTCTTCCCAGTTTACTCTTTGCTCTCCCTATGTCCTCAAGTCCTATCTCTATGTCTGCATCTTTATTCCTTTCCTGCCCCTAAGTTCATCAGAACCTTTTTTTCTTTTTTTTTTAGATTCCATATATATGCGTTAGCATATGGTATTGGCTTTTCTCTTTCTGATTTACTTCACTCTGTATGACACACTCTAGGTCCATGCACCTCACTGCAAACAACCCAGTTTTGTTTCTTTTTATGGCTGAGTAATATTCCATTGTATATATGTGCACATCTCCTTTATCCATTCATCTGTCTGTGGACACTTAGGATGCCTCCATGTCCTGGCTATTGTAAATAGAGCTGCAGTGAACATTGTGGTACATGACTCTTTTTGAATTATTGTTTTCTCAAGATATATGCCCAGTACTGGGATTGCTTGGTCATGTAGGAGTTCCGTTTTTAGTTTTCTAAGGAACCTCCATACTGTTCTCCATAGTGCCTGTATCAATTTACATTCCCACCAACAGTGCAAGAGGGTTCCCTTTTCTCCATACCCTCCCCACATTTATGGTTTGTTGATGTTGTGATGACAGCCATTCTGACGGGTGTGAGGTGATACTTCATTGTAGTTTTGATTTGCATTTCTCTAATGATTAGTGATGTTGAGCATCCTTTCATGTGTTTGTTTGTAATCTGTATATCTTCCTTGGAGAAACTTCTGTTTAGGTCTTCTGCCCATTTTTGGATTGAGTTGTTTGTTTTTTTGATATTGAGCTGCATGAACTGCTTGTGTATTTTGGAGATTAATCCTTTGTCAGTTACTCCATTTGCAAATATTTTCTCCCATTCTGAGGGTTGTCTTTTCATCTTGTTTATGGTTTCTTTGCTGTGCAAAAGCTTTTACATTTCATTAGGTTCCATGTGTTTATTTTCATTTTTATTTCCATTTCTCTAAGAGGTGGGTCTTGCTGTGATTAATGTCATCGAGTGTTCTATGTCTTCCTCTATGAATTTTATACTGCCTGGCCTTACATTTAGGCCTTTAATCCATCTTGAGTTTATTTTTGTGTATGGTGTTAGGGAGTGTTCTAATTTCATTCTTTTACATGTAGCTGTCCTGTTTTCCCAGCACCACTTATTGAAGAGGCTGTCTTTTCTCCATTTTATATCCGTGCCTCTTTAATCAAAGATAAGGTGACCATAGGTGCATGGGTTTATCTCTGGGCTTTCTATCCTGTTCCATTGATCTGTATTTCTGTTTTTGTGCCAGTACCATATCATCTTCATTACTGTCACTTTGTAGTATAGTCTGAAGTCAAGGAGCCTGATTCCTCCAGCTCCATTTTTCTTTCTCAAGATTGCTTTGGCTATTCGGGGTCTTTTGTGTTTCCATACAAATTGTGAAATTTTTAGTTCTGGTTCTCTGGAAAATGCTATTAGTAGTTTGATAGGGATGGCATTGAATCTGTAGATTGCTTTGGGTAGTATAGTCATTTTCACAATGTTGATTCTTCCAATTCAAAAACATGGTATACCTCTCAATCTGTTTGTACCGTCTTTAATTACTTTCATCAGTGTTTTATATTTTTCTGCATACAGGTCTTTTCTCTCCTTAGGTAGGTTTATTCCTAGGTAATCTATTCTTTTTGTTGCAATGGTAAATGAGAGTGTTTCCTCAATTTCTCTTTCAGCTTTTTCATCATTAGTGTATAGGAATGCAAGAGATTTCTGTGCATTAATCTTGTATCCTGCTATTTTACCAAATTGATTGATTAGCTCTAGTAGTTTTCCGGTAGCAACTTTAGGATTCTCTATGTGTATTATCTTGTCATCAGCAAACACTGAGAGTTTTACTTCTTCTTTTTCATTTTGGATTATTTTATTTCTTTTTCTTCTCTGACTGCTGTGTCTAAAACTTCCAAAATGATGTTGAAGTATAGAGGTGAGAGTGGGCAACCTTATCTCATTCCTGATCTTAGTGGAAATGATTTCAGTTTTTCACCATTGAGATAATGTTGGCTGTGGGTTTGTCATATATGGCCTTTATTATGTTGAGGTAAGTTCCCTCTATGCCTACTTTCTGTAGAGTTTTTATCATAAATGGGTGTTGAATATTGTCGAAAGCTTTTTCTGCATCTATTGAGATTATCATATGGTTTTTATCCTTCCGTTTGTTAGCGTGGTGTATCACATTGAATGATTTACATATATTGAAGAATCCTTGCATTCCTGGGATAAACCCCACTTGATCATGGTGTATGATCCTTTTAATGTGTTGTTGGATTCTGTTTGCTCATATTTTGTTGAGGATTTTTGCGTCTGTGTTCATCAGTGATATTGGCCTGTCATTTTCTTTCTGTGTGATATCATTATCTGGTTTTGGTATCAGGATAATGGTGGTCTTGTAGAATGAGTTTGGGAGTGATCCTCCCTCTGCAGTTTTTTGGAAGAGTTTGAGAAAGATAGGTGTTAGCTCTTCTCTAAATGTTTGATAGAATTCATCTGTGAAGCCATCTGGTCCTGGGCTTTTGTTGGAAAATTTTTAATCACAGTCTCAATTCAGTGCTTGTGATTTTTCTGCTTATATTTTCTATTTCTTCCTGGTTCAGTCTCGGAAGGTTGTGCTTTTCTAAGAATTTGTCCATTTCTTCCAGGTTGTCCATTTTATTGGCATATACTTGCTTGTAGTAATCTCTCATGATCCTTTGTATTTCTGCAGTGTCAGTTTTTACTTCTCCTTTTTCATTTCTAATCCTATTGATTTGAGTCTTCTCCCTCGTTTTCTTGATGAGTCTGGCTAATGGTTTATCAATTTTGTTTATCTTCTCAAAGAACCAGCTTTTAGTTTTATTGGCTTTTCTGTCATTGCTTTCATTTCTTTTTCATTTCTGATCTGATCTTTATGATTTCTATCCTTCTGCTGACTTTGCATTTTTCTCGTATTCTTTCTCTAATTGCTTTAGGTGTAAAGTTAGGTTCTTTATTTGAGATTTTTCTTGTTTCTTAAGGTAGGATTGTATTGCAGTAAACTTCCCTCTTAGAACTGCTTTTGCTGCATCCCATAGGTTTTGGGTCATCATGTTTCCACTGTCCTTTTTTTCTAGGTATTTTTTGATCTCCTCTTTGATTTATTCAGTGATCTCTTGGTTATTCAGTAGTGTATTGTTTGCCTCCATGTGTTTGTATTTTTTACAGATTTTTTCCTGTAATTGATATCTAGTCTCATAGCATTATGGTCAGAAAAGATACTTGATAAGATTTCAGTTTTCTTAAATTTACCAAGGCTTGATTTGTGACCCAAGGTATGATCTATCTTGGAGAATGTTCCATGAGCACTTGAGAAGAAGGTGTATTCTGTTGTTTTTGGATGAAATGTCCTAAAATATCAGTTAAGTCCATCTTGTTTTAAAGCTTGTGTTTCCTTATTTATTTTCATTTTGGATGATCTGTCCATTGGTGAAAGCAGGGTGTTAAAGTCCCCTATACTATTACTGTGTTACGCTTGATTTCCCCTTTTATGGCTGTTAGCATTTGCCTTATGTGTTGAGGTATTCCTATATTGGGTGCATAAATATTTACAGTTGTTACATCGTCTTCTTGGATTGATCCCTTGATCATTATGTAGTGTCCTTCTTTGTCTCTTATAATAGTCTTTATTTTAAAGTCTATTTTGTCTGATATAAGAATTGCTACTGCAACTTTCTTTTGATTTCCATTTGCATGGAATATTTTTTTCTATATCCCACTTTCCATCTGTATGTGTCCCTAGGTCTGAAGTGGGTCTCTTGTAGACAGCATATAAATGGGTCTTGTTTTTGTATCCATTCAGCCAGTTCATGTCTTTCGGTTGGAGCATTTAATCCATTTACATTTAAGGTAATTATCAATATGTATGTTCCTATTTTCATTTTCTTAATTGTTTTGGGTTTGTTATTGTAAGCCTTTTCCTTCTCTTGTGTTTCCTGGCTAGAGAAGTTCCTTTAGCCTATTGTAAAGCTGGTTTGGTGGTGCTGAATTCTCTTACCTTTTGTTTGTCTGTAAAAGTTTTAATTTGTCAAATCTGAATGAGATCCTTGTTGGGTAGAGTAATCTCGATTGTAGGTTTTTCCTTTTCATCACTTTAAATAGGTCCTTCCACTCCTTTCTGGCTTGCAGAGTTTCTGCTGAAATATCAGCTGTTAACCTTATGGGGATTCCCTTGTGTGTTATTTGTTGCTTTTCCCTTGCTGCTGTTAATATTTTTCTTTGTATTTAATTTTTGATAGTTTGATTAATATGTGTATTGGCGTGTTTCTCCTTGGATTTATCCTGTATGAGACTCTCTGTGCTTCCTGGATTGGATTGACTATGTCCTTTCCCATGGTAGAGAATTTTTCAACTACAATCTCTTCCAATATTTTCTCAGTCCCTTTTTTTTTCTTCCTCTTCTTGGACCCTAAAATTCAAATGTTGGTGCATTTAATGTTGTCCCAGATGTCTCTGAGACTTTCCTCAATTCTTTTCATCCTTTTTTCTTTATTCTGCTTTGTGGTAGTTATTTCCACTATTTTATCTTCCAGCTCACTTATCTGTTATTCTGCCTCAGTTGTTTTGCTATTGAATGCTGCTAGAGAATTTTTAATTTCATTTATTGTGTTTTTCATCATTGTTTGTTTGCTCTTTAGTTCTTCTAGGTCCATGTTAAATGTTTTTTGTGTTTTCTCCATTCTGTTTCCAGTATTTGGGTCATCTTACTATCATTACTCTGAGTTCTTTTTCAGGTAGACTCCCTATTTCCTCTTCAAATTTTTGGTCTGATGAGTTTTTTTTTTGTTGTTGTTGTTGTTTTTTTTTTTTTTTTTGCGGTATGCGGGCCTCTCACTGTTGTGACCTCTCCCTCTGTGGAGCACAGGCTCTGGACACGCAGGCTCAGCGGCCATGGCCCATGGGCCCAGCCGCTCTGTGGCGTGTGGGATCCTCCTGGACCGGGGCACGAACCCGTGTCCCCTGCATCAGCAGGCAGACTCTCAACCACTGCACCACCAGGGAAGCCTGGTCTGGTGAGTTTTTACCTTGCTGCATCAACTGCTGCATATTTCTTTGTCTTCTCATTTTTCTTAACTTACTGTGTTTGGGGGTCTCCTTTTCACAGGCTGCAGGTTTTTAGTTCCCATTGTTTTTAGTGTCTACCCCCAGTGACTAATGTTGGTTCAGTGAGTTGTGTAGGCTTCCTGGTGGAGGGGACTGGTGCCTGTGTTCTGGTGGATGAGGATGGATCTTGTCTTTCTGGTGGGCAGGACCGAGTCTGATGGTGTGTTTTGGGGTATCTGTGAACTTATTATGATTTTAAGCAGCCTCTCTGCTAATGTGTGGGGCTGTGTTCCCGTCTTGCTAGTTGTTTGGCATGGTGTGTCCAGAAGTGGAGCTTGCTGGTTGTTGAGTGCAGCTGGGTCTTAGCATTGAGACAGAGATCTCTGGGAGAGCTCTCGCTGACTGATATTGCATGAGGCCAGGAGCTCTCTGGTGGTCCAATATCCTGAACTCGGCTCTCCCACCTCTGATGCTCAGGCTTGACACCCAGCTGGAGCACTAAGACCCTGTCAGCCACACGGCTCAGAAGAAAAGTGAGAAAAAAGAAAGGAAAAATAATAAATAAAATAAAGTTATTAAAATAAAAAGTAAAAAATTATTACTAAGATAAAAAAATAAAAAGAAGAGAGCAACGAAACCAATAAACACATCCACCAATGATAACAAGCACTAAAAACTAAACTAGGATAAACATAAAAATCAGAAACTAATCAGTCACATACAGTGAACCCCAAGTCTGCAGTTGCTCCCATGACCACTGCCTCAATTTTGGGATGATTCATTGTCTCTTCAGGTATTCCACAGTTGCAGGGTACATCAAGTTGACTGTGGAAATTTAATCCACTGCTCTTGAGGCTGCACAGAAAAATTTTCCTTTCTCTTCTTTGTTCGCACAGCTCCTGGGGTTCAGCTTTGGATTTGGCCCCGCCTCTGCATGTAGGTTGCCCTCTGGCCACTGTTTTTCGCCCAGACATGAGAGGGTTAAAGGAGAAGCTGATTAGGGGGCTCTGGCTCTCTCAGGTCTGGGTGAGGGAGGGGTATGGTAGTTATAATTGGAATGCGGGGCAAGCATGAGGCAGCCGAGGCCAGCATGATGTCAGAGCAGCCTGAGGGATGCCGTGTGTTCTCCTGGGGAACCTGTCCCTGGATCAAGGGACCCTGGCAGTGGTGGGCTACACAGGCTCCCAGGAGGGGGCGTGTGGATAGTGACCTGTGCTTATACACAGGATATTTGGTGGCTAAAACAGCAGCATTAGCATTTCATGCCTGTCTCTGGTGTCTGCACTGATAGCCCCAGCTCATGCCCATCTCTGAAGCTCGTTTAAGCGGTGATCTGAATCTCCTCTCCTCATGCACCTTGAAACAGTGGTCACTTGCCTCTTTGGCAGGTCCAGAGTTTTTCCTGGACTCCCTCTCGGTTAGCTGTGGTGCACTAGCCCCCTCAGGCTGTGTTCACACAGCCAACCCCAGTCCTCTCCCTGGGGTCTGGCCTTCGAAGCCCGAGCCTCAGCTCCCAGCCACAACTGACCCCGGCAGGTGATCCGACAAGTCTCTCAGGCTGGTGAGTACTGGTCAGCACTGATCCTCTGTGTGGTAATCTGTCTTCTTTGCCCTTTGCACCCCTGTTGCTGCGCTATCCTCCGTGGCTCCGAAGGCTCCCCCACCACCTCCGGTCTTGCCAGTGAAGGGGCTTCCTAGTGTGTGGAAACTTTTCCTCCTTCACAGCTCCCTCCCAGAAGTGCAGGTCCCGTCCCTATTTTTTTGTCTCTGTTTTTTCTTTTTTCCTTTGCCCTACCCAGGTACGTGGGGAGTTTCTTGCCTTTTGGGAAGTCTGAGATCTTCTGCCAGTGTTCAGTTGGTGTTCTGTAGGAGTTGTTCCACATGGAGGTGTGTTTTTGATGTATTTGTGGGGAGGAAGGTGATCTCCATGCTTTACTCCTCCACCATCTTGAAGGTCCTCCCCCCTAAATTTTTGAAATAACAAGAAAATGTTTAAAGAAATACACTGTCATTGTATATTTTAAGCTACTGACCCATTATATCAAGCCCTTTCAAAACTTAAAATCAGGGTATGTAGGGCTTCCCTGGTGGCGCAGTGGTTGAGAGTCTGCCTGCCGATGCAGGGGACATGGGCTTGTGCCCCGGTCCAGGAAGATCCCATATGCCTCGGAGTGGCTGGGCCCGTGAGCCATGGCCGCTGAGCCTGTGTGTCCAGAGCCTGTGCTCCACAATGGGAGAGGCCACAACAGTGAGAGGCCCACATACCGCAAAAAAAAAAAAAAAAAAAAAAAAAATCAGGGTATGTACTACTCCATATTTTTCAAATCACACTTTAAAATAAAAAGTATAAAACAATTAGGTCTTCTATAAAAATAGTTTTATTAATACTGCTTTTAAAGTATAGGTTAATGTAACACTTAGTCAGGAACCTATCATATTCCTGCTACAGTAGTTTACAACACAAGTCATAGCATTTTAATTCATAGACATACACTAGACTTTTCATACATATTTTGAAAATAAAATTTCAAAACACTAAGTATTTTCCTCTGTTTTATCTGTGTTATGAATTTATTTATTTATTACAATGACTCCAAGCTATATTTTAATTGCATTTTGTAACATATAAATCTGTGTTAGGCAACATAATGCAATACAAATTAAAATTATTGACTTGAATTTATATCATTGACTAATTATAGCAATAGAGGGACAAATTTGTATATTTATATGTTCACATGAGCACAAAATCAGTCACTTTTTATAGCTTCAAGGTTCAGCCAAAAAAGAATGGATATAAATCATGTAACTTCATTTCTAAAGTCTTAGAATGGTGAAATTTAGTGTATGCATCTACCAGAATTTATTAAAATTGTCACCTAAAATCCTCAGATAAATATTGCTAGAATATTTTTTTGTATAAAAATAAGAAGTATGAGTAACCAGGTTCTTTGTAGAACACTCATCTTTATGATTGTATAAAAACATTAGTCTTTTATTTCATATGATGACAGGAGGTGAACAATAATCGTTGTTGTTTCCAGGGACTTTGGAACACTGGGAATAATTTCATCATCATTACAATAAGTTTTCTTTTCAATTTCTAGGAAAAGCTTTCTTTCCTCTTCTCCTCACTTACTTTTCCTTTTTAGAATTCCAGAACTTGTTAAAAGAATAACTTTCACAGTTGGAATCTTACTATGTGTAACAACTTTTGAACCCCTCAATCATGAAAAATCCACAAATGCTGCAACTGTAGGAATTTAAACATAATAGCCCAAGACAATCAATATATTTTTGCTTTGTTCTACAGGTAAGACTTTCTGTCAGGTTGAAAAATGTTTTACCATGGGTACATTTATGGTATTAGTTAAGATTCATGGGGATCTTACACAGTCTGCTATGAGGCCCCATTATCATCATGTCTTTGGTCTACTCATAGGAATTAAAAAAAAATTTTTATGTTAATAATGGCACTAATTTAAGCATTCATGAATTGAGATTCTTAAAATTCAGTGACAGTGTTTTCTCCTCTCCCTGAACATTGGCACAATATAAATACACTGGTCCATATGTTTCACGTTGCTAATGTTCACCTTCAGAGGAAATGGGGACACTGAGTATCAATACGCTGAGTTCTTTATTTTTATTTTTTGTTTTTTGCGGTGTGCGGGCCTCTCACTGTTGTGGCCTCTCCCGTTGCGGAGCACAGGCTCCGGACGCGCAAGCCCAGCGGCCATGGCTCACAGGCCAAGACGCTCCGCGGCATGTGGGATCTTCCCGGACCGGGGCACAAACCCGTGTCCCCTGCATTGGCAGGCGGACCCCCAACCACTGCACCACCAGGGAATCCCCTTGGCATTTTCTTGATCTGAAAACTATTTCAAATACCTCATTGGTTCATTACATAAAACCTACTTCTGGTGTGATAAATATGAGCTCATTTAATTGAATTGATTTTTATTTCAAACAATTTGAAACAGTTGACAATGATCTAGTTAGCATGGAATCATGCTAATCTTGACTCTTTGGCAAGACTCCTCATTTATAAAAGAAGCATTATTAACACTACCTAACTTACAAGAAGGTTAATAAGTGGGTTGATATATTTAATAGCTGTGTAACACTGCCTGGTATGAAGTGAGTACTCAATTAACATTAGCCATTATAATAGATATATAAGGACAGCAGTAAGGTGAACACAGGTAACCTTGAATGATTTTGACTCCATAATCTCCAGCAGTTACTTCTTTCTCCTATCTGTCTGTCTATCTATCTAGCTATTTATAATAACTTTTACTCTACTGTATACAGAAGAGATCATTCAAAAGCAGTCTTGATTTCAAAGTACCATGCTGTCCATGAAATTCCCCAATACAGAAATGAGGCATGCCAGCAACAAGAAAGATCCAAAGGAAAACCTTAAAGTTTGACACTAGTCATAAAAGAATAACACTTCATAAAGATGTTTTTTCTTGCTGACTTCTCTTATTTATTTGTCGCTTTGTTGTCACCAAAGATCCAGAGTACTTAAGGCAAAAATTAGAGGCTGGTCATTCTGAATCAGATTCACCTTTAATACCCAATGTTATTAGGTTTTCTCTTAATTTTTCTTCTGTTTTGTTTTCTATTCTCCATTCTCCAGTTATTTTTAGGGAATGTATCCTGATATTAAATCTTTCAATTTATCTTGTCTTCCCACTGGTTTGAAAACTAAGTAAAATCTCATATTCTCCAGGCCTCCTCATGTAAACCAAGCAGGGACGATAAATTAGTGAAAGAAATTATATGTATATGTTGAATATAGAGATAGTAACTAAGACAAGTATAAAGTAGACAAGATGATCTCTTGCCTCAATTTAGCTAGGAATATAAAATATGTTTATGTGTATAGTTAAAAAAATCGCAGGATAAATGTCAACTGAATGGTACAAAAATTAGTGTAGGTTATAGAATTAAGAGGAGTGATGATTTCCAACTTTGATATAAATATTTGATAGTTGATATAACTGGTTCATATATATTAATTGCCTTTACTGCCAAATATCAGCTCTGGTAGCCAGCTCTAAAATCCACATGAGATCTTTGCCACCTAATAAAGTCTATTTCTGCTTGTGTAAGCTTTTCAGTGTGATTTTTGTGTGTGTGTTATATGATACATGACACAGTTCTACTTTGCTATTTTAGGAACCATTTCTCTAGATTTGACAGTATTGTTCTGATTTGAGGGAAGAGAAAAAGAGCAGAGAAGTTTTATCCAATAATAAAAAAGAGCAGAGAGGTTTTATCCAATAATAAAAAATCATGCTCCTTCCAAAGAAGAATTTTTTCATTAATTTTGATTTAATTTCTACCTGAATTTTATACAATTTTCTGATGTATATTCCTCACATCCACAATGTTACAGATGAGATTGATGTTATTAGAATTTATAACTTCTATAACGTAATTTCATGGAATATTATTGCCCTTAGTGATATATACTTTAATTACCTTTCATTATTACCTATTGTTTGTGCACTTTCCACATATTTTCATTCTGAAAAAAAATGCTCTTGGAAAAGCTTATTTGATTTTATTTTCCAAATGAGATTCCATTACATCAGATTGAACAATTTTCTAATTTAAGAGAATATACATTCTTCTAGGGCTTTCAGAAAAGCAATTAAATATTTATAATTGAATTTCATAAACAGGTGTTACTTTGAATAATAATTTTTTTTTTTTTTTTTTGCGATACACGGGCCTCTCACTGTTGTGGCCTCTCCCGTTGAGGAGCACAGGCTCCGGACACACAGGCTCAGCAGCCGTGGCTCACGGGCCCAGCCTTTCCATGGCATGTGGGATCTTCCCGGACCGGGGCACGAACCCGTGTCCCCTGCATTGGCAGGCGGACTCTCAACCACTGCGCCACCAGCAAAGCCTGAATAATAAATTTTTATTATAATTTTCATCTCATAAAAACTATGAGATAACTAAGAGATAATTATATGGTTATTTACATAAATTATTCAGTTCTTTATAAATTCTAAAAAGAAAAAAGCTAATCTCAATTTGTCTAGAATCTGTACCCTAAATTTCTTGCTATAACTTCTATAGATACTAATATAATAAAAATGTGTATATTTATCATAAAATACATAAGGGAATGATTTCTGTCCTTTCTCTCAAATAATTTTTGAATAAAAGCCTTTGCCCTTAACCTCAGAATTTTTTAAAATATTAAACTTATCTTTGAAATTAAAGGGATAACTCAGTTTGAATCCTAGAGCATTTTAGACATAAAAACACAAAAATGAGCAGCACAAATAGAGTCATGTTAAAATAAAAGCAGGATCCAAAAACCATTGAGTAGATTTCAAGGATGGATGCTGTAAATAAGAATAGCTTGTAGCAGTCATCAAAGAAAGAGAACAGTTTATTACAATTGGGTAGCATTTAAATCAATTGCTGGGAAAAAAAAATAAAACAACTTGGGCTGAACAGAAAGCAAGTAGATTCAGAATTGTCAGTAGGCATTTTATAGGGCTAGTTTTGACAAGAGACTTGGACTAAATAATGCTAGTAAGATAATTACATTGCCAGGGACAATGGCAAAAAAAAAAAAAAGTCATTAAATTGTCAAGAGTGCCAATATAAAATTCTAAGCTTTCCCTAGAATACATTGAACCCTTTGAATTTTCTTTATAGTGGAAACACACATATTTTTTGGCATATTAGAAGTAGTTTTAAATTGTACCCAAATGAAATTTTGATTTGTTAGAAAAGTTGTTATTTTATGACTCTAAGTACAAAGGCCTTATTTTGGTATTTTAAATCTCTCCCTAAAGTGAAAATTTTAGAATAAAATAGTCTAGTTTCATTCAATAGAAGAATAATATAAAATGCTTTTTTTATATTTAAAATAAAAATATATTTTGCCTTTTGCTACTTATTTTTAAGATTTAACTGCTTTTTTCTTTTCCACAAGGGAAACTCAGTGAGTGGTCATGAAAAAATCACACCAAAAATCAATATCCCTTTTTAATTAACCATTAGAAAATTAGTTAACTGAATTTAGAGAAAACACTGTTGTGGGTTTCCATCTTCTCACTTGCATATCCTTTGTTCATACTTGGCCATAGTTTTAATGTCACAGATGAAATTAAGGCTTTTTATGTAAAAGTTTAATTTTGACAGATTTGCTTTATTTAGAGCATTTTATTCTCTCTGGTAAATTTTCCTTTCACTTTCCTGCTATAGTCCATGCAAAGCTCCACAAATAATGTGGTTGATATTTTCACTGGCATAAAAAGGTATTGCCTTGAAGTGGTTAATCAAGGATTCAGCATAAAACCACACACACAAAACTTCAGAATGTGAAAAAAAAATGCTGTCGGAAGAAGTGAATAAAGAGAGAAGTATTACAAAAGAATTTTGACTTTTATGTGTATATCATGATATCAACACTGCCTGAGTAAAGTTTCAAAAGTAAACTGAATTGGAGTCTTTTAGATTTCTCTTGAGCTAGGCTTTACTTTATGACAGGAACAGATGGAAGACAACTTTTAAAAGATTAGTTTTTCCTTTGGTGATATCATATATTTGTTTTTGCTGCTGTTATGGTTGTTGTTATCAGATGTTATCAGTGTTACATATTGGCTGACTCTTCCCCTGAATTTTTGTCCTTCTCACTATTCTTTTTAATGCTGTTACTCTTTCAAAAATCTAACCTCAACTCATGTTGAACTGATACATATTCTATACTATTCCCCTTACCACAGTTATAACTATTTTTGTGATTATTTTAAATTTCTTTATCTTCCACTAGACTCTAGGCTTAGTAAGGGCAAAGATCTTCTCTGGCATCTTCACTGCTGTGTCCCTTGTACCAGTTCACAGCACATAGTGGGGATGTAAATTATCTATTCAATGAACAATATTCATATACTCTGGAAGGCTGATTACTTTTGCGGGCTCCTTTATCAAGACCTTTCAAAAGTTCTTCCCATATACTTTCTCTCAACTACCACTGGGACATGCTTTTAGAATAGCAGCTCCTTTGAAGTGTATTTTCATTCCTCTCTTCACAGGCCTAGGACATCCCTGGCTGAGTTTTGTTGCTATTCAGCCCTAGTTAAAGCCTAGTGGCTAAGAGACTAAGAGGAGCCAGATCCTGAGAGATTCATAATAGGTTTGAGAAGAAACCTCCTACTGTCTTCAAACAATGGAAATTTATTTCCTTCTATCAACTGCCCATGATTTCTCTCAGCATGTTATCTTTTTCTAGATCTTCACCAGATTTTAGAAAGCCATCCAATTCTTTCATATTACTTCTATTTTCTCCATATTTTTCAAATATCTGATTCATCTCATGAGCTAGTACATTCTCATCTACCAATTCATTGTTCTAATTCACCATAAGAACCTTAACAATCATACCATCACCTATGCCAAGGATATGTGTTTTCTCTTTACCACCATGACTGGGTCCTCATTGCTAGACTGTGCCAGGTGACCCAGCTCCAAAATAACATCTTAACATCTGTTTTCTGGGGTTATTCCAGCCAGCAACTTTCACAGCTTGGATTCCACAGGAAGCAGCCTTGAGACAGAGTTTAACGTTAAGGATATTTTTGAGGGACAACCTTATGATCAATACGTTTGGAATGGAGGAGGAAGAAGCAGGATTGAGAAGAGAGAGAATCTGTTCTATAATGTGGCTTGACACCCTCTGTCATATCCAGGGGGAGTAGAGTATTTAAAATGGCCCTCAGAGTTGTCCCATGTTAAACCAAGATGACTGGACCTTCACCTGAATCAGACATTGGAAGTGAGCTGGCCCCAGATTAACATTGGTGTGGGCAGGGTACCTCTGTGAAGCTGAGACAATACTTCAAGGGGCTAACAGCCAAATGCTGACAGCACTCCCAGCAACTGAGACAAGATGTCTTTGGAGAATATCTCGTTAGCATATCTTCTGTGTGCACCGTGATGACTGAAATTTTATCCCCACATCCAGTAGTACAATATTTTCTAGATCCTGTTTAACTACAATCTGTTTACTTAAATTTAAAAATACTCTATCTGTTGTATGTCATCTTTGGAGAAATGTCTATTCAAGCCTTTAGCCCATTTAATTTGGTTACTAGTTTTTTGCTATTGAGTTGTAAGAGTTTCTTATATATTTTGGAAATAACCCCTTATGGTTTGCAAATATTTTCTCCCATTCCATAGGCTGCATTTCACTCTGTTGATTGTTTCCTTTGCATTAAAGATGCTTTTTAGTTTAGTATAGTCCTACTTGTCTATTTTTGCTTTTGGTATCTCAGTGTGCTTTTGCTGTCATATCTATGAAATCATTGCCAAGACCAATGTCATGAAGCCTTTCCCTATGCTTTCTTCTAAGAGTTTTATAGTTTCAGGTCTTATGTTTATGTCTTTAATCCTTTAAGTTGATGTTTGTTTTCAGTATAAGATGTGGGTCCAATTTCATTCTTTTGCCTGTAGATATCCAGTTCTCCTAGTATCATTTGTTGAAGAGATTATCCTTTTCTAATGTGTATTCTCGGCGCTCTTGAAGATCAGTTGACTGTATATGTATGATGCTCAGCATCACTAATCATAAAGGAAATCCATCAAAACCAAAATGAGCTATCACCTCACACCTGTTAGGATGCCTATTATCAAAGAAGAAAAGGAAAAATGTTGGCAAAAATGTGGAGAAATTGGAACTCTTGTACACTGTTAGGGGGAATGCAAAATGGTGTAGCCACTATGGAAAACAGTACATACAGTGTGCCACAAAAAATTAAATATAGAGCTATCATATAATCCAGCAATCCCAAAAGAATTGAAATCAGGATCTCAATGAGATATTAGCACTTCTATGTTCATTGTAGCACTATTTATAATAGCCAAGATGTGGAAATAACCTAAATATCCATCAGCTGATAAATGGATAAAGAAAATGTGATACAAATGCACACACACATGCACACATAATGGAATATCGTTCAGTCTTAGAAAAGGAAGGAAATTCTGAAATATGAGACAACATTGGATGGATCTTGAAGACATTATGATAAGCAAAATAAGCCAGTTAGAGAATGATAAATGCTGAATGATTCCACTTATGTGTGGTGGTATCTAAAATAGTCAAACTCAAAGAATCAGAGTAGAATGGTGGTTACCAGGGACTGGGTGAGGGTGGGGGAAATGGGGGATGTTGCTAATCAGTGGGCATAAAGTTTCAATTATGCAAGATGAATAAGTTTCTAGAGAGCTGGGCCTATAGTTAAAAATATTGTATTATAAACTTAAAAATATGTTAACAGGAAAGAGCTTATGATAAACATTGCTACTACAATAAAATACCATTTAAAAATACTCTCTTAAGTTTTACTTTTATGTGGCATTTACCAAACTAAACCGAAATGTATAAAGTAAATTAAGCCCTCAAAGACAGAAGAATAGTATTACATTTATTAAAATAAGGCTTTCAGAACAAGTTAATATTCAAAGGAGTTTTGTCAGTTTCATAAATTTGGTGATATTAATTTTAATTAGAAATAAAATTGAGGTAAATTATAGGATTTTTAAACATTATATTCTTCTCCAGCATGAGACGTGATGCTTTTTTATTTATTTGGGGATAGTTGACATATAGCATATTAATTTCAGGTATCCAAGATAATGATTTGATATTTATATGCATTGTGAAATGATCACCACAGTAAGTTTAGTTAACATCTGTCACATACAGTTTTTTTTTCCTGTGATGAGAACTTTTAAGATCTACTCTCTTAGCAACTTTCAAATATGCAATATGATATTAACTATAGTCACCATGCTGTATATTACATCCCTAGAACATTTTATAACTGGAAGTTTGTACCCTTTGGCCCCCCTTCACCTATTTTACCCATTCCCCATCTCCCCTTCTCCCTTCCTGGCAACCACTAATCTGTTCTCTGTATCTATCTTGATTGTTTTGTTTTGTTTTGTTTTAGATTTCACATATAACTGAGATCATGGGGTATTTCTTTCTCTGTCCAACTTATTTCACTTAGCATAATGCCCTCAAGATTCATCCTTATTGTCACAAATGTCAAGATTTTCTTCTTTTTTAAGGCTGAATAGAATCCCATTGTGTGTGTAAGTATGTATGACATTTTCTTTATCCATTCATCCATTGGTGGACATTTTGGAAATTTAAACATTATGTAAGAGACTTGATTTCAAACTCCAACCAAATGCATGTTTTAGTCTTTCCATTCACACCACAAACTCATCCTTAGAAGTGATATAAAAGAATATAAAAGGTAACAACTATTTACTACCTTTTCTGCCAGTTCTGCTGTGGATCACCACTCACTTTGCTCTTGTCACTGGTTAGAACTTCTGGATAAATCACCTGAAAGGAAGCTACTCCCTTTTCACAGATGCCAGCAGAGGAAGAAATGGGCTGGGTCAGTCATCCCAATTATTTAAAATTTCACTAATGCCAGTGTAGAAGACAATACTGGCATATACAGTACTCCTTACTACACTGATGGACAAAACATAGTGAGAAACTTAAATCCAGTTGTAAAATATTACATTTTCTAGGTCCAAAGGGAATATCTTTACAAAGTCAAAAGTTTTACAATAGGTTCACTTTGTTTAAATATCCCCAGTCTTAACCAGGCTCTTTTTCCCTGGATTCCCCTCTTCCCAACTCCCCTCATCTTTCAGTCTCTGTCACCTCTTAGAAACACCAACTCTATGTACAGCGTTTGAACTCTCCCTATTCATGTCTACTAGCAGTGTATCTCTCTAAAGCTAAGTAATTTTACCTGGAGTTATAATGCCCTAGGATGACTTCTGTCTGATGGCTGGTGATGGTGCTGACATCATTGAACTTCACTAAACTTCGGCAGTTTAGATGGCAGAAAAACAGGGGTTTGTTACTAGAATCATAAAATGTGGTTCTAAGTTCTCTTCACTATCTCCACACTGTTCTGAATCTCAGGCAAGATTGTACATTCTCCCATAGTGGATTCTCCATCTGTGAGTATTAATTGACAAGATTATACATTGTCTAAAAACATGACTATTTTCATGTTGACTTAAATTTCTACCTAATTTGGCAGAACCCTGGTCCAAGAAAGGAGTCAGTATTGCTTATTATGATATAGAGCAGAAATTGCAACTTTTCTTCACACCTATTCCTACTTGTGTTTCAATACTGTCAAACAGGTATTAAAACATATTAAATGTGAGAATTTTGTTATTTATTTTTGCCAAGGACCCAGTTCTCCCAAGGGAAAAACAAAAAACCTTATTTTCCAATTTATAGGTTTTTGCTTCATTGTGAAAAGAAGCCTAAAATTGATGAGTGTCTTCTGTTTTGTTTTAGTATAGCTTTTACAGGTATAGAAGTAAGTTGTATGTGTTCTTACAAATGAAATGTAGAAGAAAAGAAAGCTGCTTAAGTCTCAATAGCCACATTATACCAACATACTCAGAGGAATATATTCTTGGAAATATTTCTGAAAATATATGAATATTACCTCTGAGATTATTCCTTTCTGTAATATGCATTTCAGGTCATCACAGTTGGATGTTCCAATGTGATGGAAATGTGATAGATACAATGCAGTATCTAAGTAAGTCTTGTATTGCCTATCATTTGAGTCTGTGATAAATATGGGCCTTTCAGATGGTGTATCATGTTGTAAAGCCAGAATATTTGGACAATTGACGATAGAGAAATCAGTACTTCAGAACATGAACAAATAATACCTTCATGCATTTGCCTAATTATAAAAAACAGCTCTCTAATGTATATAAATATATAACTCTCCTATGTATAATTATAAAATTATCAGTTATTGTTACTACTGTTACCTATATTACCTTTGGGAACAGTCTGAATTCTATTTTCTACTATTAAGCATCTGCTAAAAATTAGGACTTTTTGGATGCAATTTTTAAAATTTTCATGATTGGAATAAACTTCACTAAATTACTTCTCAAGTAGAGTAACTAGAACAGAGAAATTTCTAGGATTATCTGACACCCAACATTCTATTAGTTTTCTTGATTAACTTTCAATTTGAATTTGTGAGAAATCACTCTGTATACAGAGGAATGTCTGACATTCCTCAGGGAAAAAAAGAAGTTCAATAGCTAGTAAATATCTGCACTCCTTTTAACTCAAAAATCACTTCCAAAGGAGGTGGAGAAATTGAAATAGCATCTCTCTTTTTATTCTATCCACATGGTTGGCAAAATATAATTGTTAGAAAAAAAGGCTGCTCTACTTGACTGTCCAGTAAAAGCCTTTTTGGACTTGGAACAGATTCATGGCTTGCTTTTTTAAAAAAAACAAAGAAAATGACTCTGGCCAATTTTTTGGAAGAAAATCTTTGTTCTGACCCAAATGTCAGCTTTTAAATAAAATTAGCAAATATTTTGCAGTGTAGAAATAAAACCAAATGATCCACATTATTTCACAAGATAAATATTTTTTGTCCTCTTTTAGCAAAATAATTACATTTTCTTTTCTGGAAGCCTTTTAAAATGAAGGGAAGTCCTTACCTGTCTACATTGTTTTAGTCTACAAACAGGAAGATAAAATGAATAATCTTTTATTTCCATCCTGATGTTTGATTCTGTAAAAACTCATTTTAAATGAGTTTGGAGTTGATTCATTCTTTTTTGTATTGAACATACAAATTATATGGAGGTGGGAGAGATTTCACTGAATGTGTAAATTTTTTTTCACAAAATTTTTTTCTTGTGGAAAAGTCATTGCTGAGGAATGAGATATATTAAACTAGAGAAGCAGAGTCATAGTAGAAAAACTAGTTGATTAAATATGATTCTTAAATAGTTAGGAAACAAAGAAGGAAAAGGGGTATAAAATCCTTTTAACTTCCAGGAAACCTATTAGCATTTTAAATAATAATTAAAAGCCACCATGTAATGCTAGGATTAGAGATGATACCTTAGTATCAAAGTAATGGAAATGGATATGAGGAAACAAGGGCCTCATGAAGTTGAGGAACGTAGTCCAGAGCATTTAGGTAAATAGTAGCATATCATGGACTAAAATTTCCCAAGTTCATTACTCTATCCACATGACAAATATGTTTTATTAAAAATCCAGTCATATCCTGATTGACTTCTGAAATGGGCAGAATGAGAAACTGGTGAACTTACTGTTTTTCTAAAACAATGGAAATATGAAGAACACAATTAAAATCAAACATTTCAGAACTCTGGCAATTCACCAAAGCCAAAGAATAAACTAAAACATTATTTATCCAAGAGAAACTACTGAACCCGAATAAGATGATGGAATCTGTGACATTTTGACATGAAGCTATTCTTACCAACCCTCACTTCCTGGTTCAGTACTGTAGTAGCTAAAAGCTGGCAGCATTGCACGTAAAAGAATTAGTGAACCTTTTTCAGCACTCTGTTAAAAGCATCATCCCCATAGCATAGTAAGTACTTTGTCTGACTTGCAGATCTCTGGAAAATCTTTATTCTCAAAGTATGGTGTGATTTGATTTGATTCAGAGCTCAGTTGCAGTGGGCGATCTACCACCATGGCATTACCAAAACAATAGTAAACTCTGGCAACATCTCAGCTGTCTAAAGCTATGATTTCAATTTTTAACATTTACTTTGCATCCACACAAATTTGATTACTTAAATCTGTTAATTTAACAGATTTAAGTTAAATCTTAAACTTCTGTCTTTGAGACTTTGCTATATCAGTACACACCATACTACCTTACTTTCCCATTTTTATACTTTCTTGGCAAAAGACAAACATTTTAATCTAACTTTCCAACTTCTCCATGCATTCAGATGGGTATAACTGGAACACACAGATACATACACACACATACAAACATACACCTATACAGCCATACTGACTGGCCTCACCTTAAATTAATGACCAGGAATCCCGAGCATGTTGGTAATGAGTCTGGGCAATCATGCCATATTTCCCTGGTCCAATTATTCTCTCAGTCAAGATGACTATTTCACACCTCTGTTCTCATTTATCACCTTCTTCAGCCAATGAGAGAGCTTCTAACTCATTGAGAAAACTGAAACAGTTCAATGAGAATTTTGACAAACTCCATATACAAGTGCCCAATTTCACCCACAAATGTCCACCCTCTATCATATTTCCATAAATGTACTATTCCCTCATTTAAAATTTCTCCCTCTACCTTTGCAAGGAATCTCTTTCCTGATCAATGGTATATCTTCAGCAATTTATTTGTTATCTTATATCATCCATCTTTGTGCTATATGATTATTCTCATCAGTATACAAACATGCTCTGATGTCTTACATCTTACCAAACATCTTCCAGCAGTGGTAGTCAAGGCGCCAGAGCAAGATGATGGGAGCAAGATGTGGCACATGAAGTAGCCTCCTGGGTTGCTCCATCACTTCAGCCTCCAGTTTAGGAACAACATCTTCAGATTACAGACTTTGAAAAGATATCTGGTTAAAATCCTTATTTGTCTACAAACCTGATCCAGGAAGAGATTCTCACTACTATCTCCTAGCCACAAAAAGGAAAATTGAGCAGACTGTAAAATTACAATTTTGTGGTGTAAAATTGGGGTGCCTCAATGTGTATGACAAGATTTGTCAAGAAGGATTTCCAGAGATTTATGAAGCTTCACATTAACCTTACACTTTGATGAGGACTTGAAAAACCATTTGTTATGTTGAGCAGTATCAAGCTATCTATCTTTGGAGATGAAGAAGGTTATGAAGCCTCAGCCCTCAAGAAGACCATGAAAAACTCAGTAAATTAGAAAATTGATGAATTGTATAAGACAAACAATATGTTTCTCTCTTGGAAGAGGCAGCTACTTTGGGAGTTCAGTTTCTAGAATAAGTCTGACCTGTACAGTCATGACTCAATCTATATGAACTCATGTCCTAGCGATTCACCAGGAACATTAAATTAATGGGTGTAATTACTTTTTGAGTAGAAAAATAACATTTCCCCAAAAATTTATAGATACAACACAATCTCTAATTTTAGCAGCCTTTGAAATACAAATGAACCTGAATGGCCAAATCAATCCTAAAACTCAAGAACAAGGTTGGATTACTGGTACTTCAGAGTTTCAAAGCTTACTATTAGGCTGCAGTAATTAAGGTAGCTTGGTATGTGCATAAAGATAGACATATAGATTAATGGAACATAATTAAGAGTCCAGGTATAATTCCTTTTACAGTCAATTGATTTTCAACAGAGATGTTAAGACAATTCAATGGGGGAAAGAATAGTCTTTTTAAGAAATGATATTAGAACAGTTGGGTAATCACTTGCAAAAAGAAGAATTTAGACCCTGAACTTGCACCATACAGAAAAATTTGCTCAAAACGAATCATAGACCTATGTGAAAGAGTTAAAGCTATGAAAAATTTAGAAGAAAACAGGAGAAAATATTTTTCCTTGAGTTAGGCAAAGATTTCTTAGTTGGAACACCAAAAATCATGATCCATAAAAAGAAAAGTTGATAACTTAGACTTCATCAAAATTAAAAATGTTTGTACATCTAGGGAAATGTATAACAAAGTGAAAAGACAAGCCACAGAATGGGAGAAAATATTGGCCAAATCTATCATAAAGGACTTGTATCCAGAATATACAAAGGATTCCTAAAACTCAATTGGAAAACAAAACAATTAAAAATAGGAAAACATTTCAATAGATTCTTCATCAAAGATATATAAATGGCTAATACACTCATAAAAAGCTCAAATCATAGTACGTAGAGAAATGAAGATGAAAACCATGATGAAAATCCACTACACATCCAGAAGAAAGGCTACAATAAAAAGGGCAGACTACATTGAGTGTTGGAGAGGATATGGAGAAACTGGAACTCTCAATGACTGCAGATGGGTTGTCAAATAGTACAGATATTTTGAAACACAATTTGGCAGTTTCTGAAGTTAAACATAAACGTATCACACAACCCAGTAATTCCACACTTAGTATCTATCCCCCCCCAAAATATATGTCTACACGGAGCCTTCTACACAAATGTTTAAAGCAGCCTTGCTTAATAGCCAAAAAGTGGAAATGATCCAAATGTCCACCAACTGATGAAAGGATAAACAATAGAATACTATTCTGCAATGGGCTAATACATGCTATAACATGGAAAAAACTCAAAAACATGTTAAATAAAAGATGCCAGATGCAAAAGAGAACATATTGTATATTCCACTTATATACATTCCAGAAAATACAATTATAGAGACAATGTAGATTAGTGGTTGATTGAGCTGGAACTGGGAACAATGATGACTACAAACAACCATAGGGATCATTTTGGGTGACTGTCATCTTCTGCAAATATGCACCACATATCTTTACACCATCCTTCTGATTGCTGAACCGAAAATTTTAAAGTCATCTTTTCTTCTCTCATTCTCCCAGGTTGAATTCATGAATTAATGAGTAAAATAAATTCTTTTGAATAATTTCACAGTGGTTATACTCTATGTTCTAGAATAAAACTCCCCTTGGAAGACTGCATGTATAGTGCAGTCATTAAGTGTGTAGGTCTGGTACCAGATGCTCCTATGCGTTGGGTCCAAACCTTGTTCTGTGTGTGTTGGACAGGGGGCGGTGGAGTTTAGGAGCAGGGAGTAATTTTACACAAACATAAAAAGGCATGGAAGAATATTAATATGTGTAACAGTTATTAAGCTATTATTTCCCAATTTAAACATACTCTTCTATAGTGCACTCTGTGAGGTTATTCCTGGGACTCTGCAAGCCACATTTCCTGGTCAGCTTTGCCATTTGAGGTTCTAACAGAAGACTGCATAGCTGGAGGAGGAAGAAGGGATGTATCACTCCCTATTTGCTTTCTTCTTGCTCCTTATTCTTGTCAGCATCACCCAAACCTAGCTACATTATCCAAATCAGTAGCTGTTTGTTCTAGTAGCAACAGGTGAATCGATTTTGCAGCACCAGCTGGTTGCTTCCCCACATCATACCCCTACCAACACACACTTAGGAGGCTTGGGTTACAAATCATCAGAGAACTTTCTACAAGCCTGAAGACCCTGAACCAGCTCAATAGTACTCCTTCTCAGATGCCTATGGCTCAGCTCTGAAGGTCCTCTCCTCCATGTGTTTGTTTCATTCATTTCAAACTCTTACATTTTTTTCTCCATGTCCTTGTTAGCTACCTCTGTGATAAGTTGGTGTGTTCTTGCCTTTTCTGTTATTTAGAAGTGCTTTAATACCTAGTTAATATTTTAACATTAAATTCTCTCTGTAAAATAATGAATACAGTTTCTACTTCCTGATTGGATTCTGACTGATACATCAGACTAACATTATAGATAATTTCTGAGATGTGTGGGAGGAGAGGTTGGGAGGTGGGGCCACACAGGTTCTTATACTTAGATGCTGCTGAGTTTTGGATATTTATTTACTGTCTCCAGCTGGGAGATATTTTACTTGCTTTCAAACATCTCCATGCCTCATTTTCTTCATCTGAAAAATAGGTATAGAAATAGTATTTCCTCATAGGGTTTTTATAATGATTAAATGTGCTCAAATACATTTTATACAACAAGAATAGAGGCTTACAGATAGTCAGATTTCAGTAAATTATAACCTTTATCAACAGAAAGTTTTTATAAATATAAGAATTAAAAAAAATAGCCCATATTTGAACACCATAATTCCAGTAATATCTATCCCATCAAAATGTGACCTTCGTTCAATTCCTTTACTCTCATAATAACCCATTCTTCTCCATTTTCGGGATAGCCATCATCTGAGTTTAGTTATTTGATGAGCCTTTCATATCTTAGAAATCAATATCTAACAAGGATGATATGAGAAATGAAAGTTACAGAACAACATTACTCATATTTATGCAATCAAATATTCTAAACTAAATATTAGCTAATTAAATCAAGTATTATATAAAAATATAACACATAATGACCAATTTGGGTTTATTTAAGGATTGCAAGTCTGCTTTAACATTATAAAATCAACATGTAATTTATCAAATTAAAATAAATTTTGAAAAGCATGATTATTTCAATGGTAAGAAAGGGTGATAAAATTCAATATCAACTTGTAAGTGGGCATTTAAAATAAAATCTAATTAGAAAATTAGGAATGGTAAACATATTTAATCTGATAAAATATATCTATGAAAAACCTATAGTAAATATACTGAACTATGAAAGATTGTATACATAGGAGAAGGTATCCATGATTTGGGAGTAGGAAAATATTTCCCTTATAGGAGGCAAAGCTCACAATCCTAAGGAAAGATAGTCATTGAACTACATTAAAGTCAAGAAATTCTGTTCAACTAAAAATACTGTTCAGGTGTAAAATAGAAGCCACAGACAAGGGGCTTCTAGGGGTACTGGATTAAAAAGAAATCTTACCTAGTGATTACATGAATATTTATGATAATCTACTGATATGTCTAGATAAATAGATAGATAGATGGGTAGATAATGTTGGATATATCCAATTTTTATTTAGTAGTTAAAAAGATAATGTAAAAGTCCCACCTGAACTCAAGACACAAGAAAAGCATCTTTGTCAAGGAATTTAGAAAAAAAGTGTAGTGGGGAGGGAAGTTACCTAAACAATCTTTTCTTTGGTGTTCAACAACCTCTCTTAATTAATATTTTAAACACTTATCATGATCAGAGTCACTGTACTATATTTTATCTTTGCTTGTTTTCTGTCCATATTTTTAAACTTTACAACATAAATGGGTGTTTCTGTTACATGGAAAGTTTTGGAAGCAGAGGATAGTTTTCCCAAAGCACAGGTAGAAAAATACTGTGTTTCATTTTATCATTTATAGGTAAACTAGAAAATGATTTGAAAGAGAAGCTATGAAAAAAATAACATAAAATACAATATTTGAAAAAGAAAAACATAGCTAGGCATGAATACACGGTACACAATAGGTATGATGTTACATAATCATATTTTTAGATATAGTCAAAAAGTACTTTAATATTTTTCTTTTAATGAAGCTGATGTATTAAGTGTGATGATCTTAAATTGATAACATTAACCAGTTCATTTCTAGTAAGTTTTGGAATCTTAAGTAGAAAGTTAAAAACTGCTAGTCAATATAAAATTAAATGCCTAAAAGTGGAAGTTATTTTTAACAATTTGTGGTTGTTTCTATATTTTTGAGTAAAACGTGAGCAAAATTTTTTGGTTGGCAATCCGTTTTTGCTAACTCACTGTTAATGAGACTGTATAAACAAAGATTTCAAAAGATAGGTGGCCTCCACAGAAACAGTTATAGAGACAGCAATCATTAAACCTAGTCAAGAATGAATTACAAAAGCTTACCATAAACCACAGATTTACAGTGAAATAATTCTAAAAATGCAATGTACTTATTAAAAAAGTGCAAAGTTTCTTTAAAAATCCAGATCTTCCTGTTAGATATATAAGGATAATACCTTCTATGAATCAAATCTAATCTTCCTATTCATGAGGATGTCCCTAGGGGAAGAAAGGACTGGGGAAGTTATGTTTCCGGGGCAGAAGGTCCTTTATAGCTGCAAGGCAGGTTAGGGAAAATTGATCAGAGTGTAAAACTGTGCTTAGAGTTACCTTAGAAGTCCCAGGTTTTGTTACATTTATAAGTTAAGAGTCATATAAGAAGGAAGAGCTAAAAGAGAGTTTGGAAAATATTTTCTTGTTTGGAGTGTTGATTTTTAAGTCATGGGTTTTCTAAGTCATTTTTTAAACTTTTATTCAGATAATTGACATACAGTAAATCACACTTTAAGTCTACAATTTGATAGACTTTGTGTATTTTTATTTCTTGAGATTGGCATTCATTGAATTCCTTAGGTGCGTGGATTTATAGTTTTCATCAATTTTGTACATTAGTTCTTGAAATATTTGGTCCTCCTCCTTTGTTGACTCCAATTATGAGTGTAACAGACCACCTGTGAAGTTGTACCGCAGTTCATTGTTTCCATGTTAATCTTTTTTTCACTAATTTTTTCCAATGTTTAATTTTGCATAGTTTTTATTCCTCTGTCTTCAAGTTTACTACTCTTTACAAGGATTAATTTGTTGTTAATTCCATTAGAAAACTTCTTACCTCAGGTATTGTAGTTTTATCTTTACAGATTTGATTTGGGTCTTTTAAAAATATCTTTCATGTTATTTTATATCTTTTAATTATCTTCTATCTTTCCTCTAAATTCTTGAATGTATTTAATGCAGATGTGATAACTGCTTTAGTGTTCTTGTCTATTAATTTTATCATCTGTGCCATTTGGTGGATACTTTAACTGATTTACTTTTCTTCTCATTATGCATCACACTTTCCTTATCCATTGTATGACTGCTAATTTTTTACAGGTTGTTAGATGTTGTAAATTATACCTTGTTGCATGCTGGATAATTTTTGTATTTTTAAAAAGATTCTTGATCTTTGTTGTATGTGCTAACTTAGTCTTACTGTTTTGGTCTAACTACCCTACCCAGTGACCTGTGAATTAGGAAATCTACTCTGGCTGTGAGAACAGGCATTGTGCGAGCTTTGGGTATTCTTTTCCTCTTTGATTCTTTTGGGTAGTTTTTTCCTTTGACTTAGGTAGTTTCTTCATATGTATATGCTGGCTGACTGGTACCCAGCTGAATACTAGAATGGAAATTTCTAAAGATCTCTGGAATGCTCTCCATGTGTAGCTCTCTATTCTCTGGTTCTCTGTGAACTCTAGCTGCCTTGGTCTTCCCAGAATCTCAGCTCTGTCTACTTGTCTCAAGGACCTCAGAACACTGGAAATTTCATTTTTGAACTTCAACAGATTGAAATGCTCTTGAAAATATTTGCAAGTTTAGCAAAACACCTGATAAGGTACTCTACTCATAAAAGTACTAATGGACAGAAATAAAATTTCAAGCCATGTGTTAACTACATTTTCTCTTTCATTCAAGCCTTATTGCATTAATTAAAATACTAAAAATGGTTTGGGGTCTATTTAAGCTTTGATTATGCTAAAATATAAGGTCTAAAATAACAGGATCTTTTAAATTGTTTACTACTATACCCAAAGCATATAGAAAAATACTTGACACATAATAGATGCTCCATAAATATTTGCAGATTGATGTTGAGTAAATGATTTTGCCTTAAAAATATTCCAGTTATTTTATAACCATTACATTCTGTAAAGTTATATTTGAACTTTACTTTATTCTAGCTGTACTGTATTTTTCAGAATATCTTTTTTCTCAATAACAGCTCACAAACTTAAGAATTGACCTAATCCAATTTTTGTTCTACCTTATCTCTTCCATCAAATCTATCAAAACCAGAAAGGAACTAGGAAATGAAACATTCTTGTATGTGTGAGTGTCAAGTAATGAATCCTAAGAATAAAAGTGAAAAGGTTTAGGAAAACCCTTAAAATTATACTCTAGCAGAGGTTTTTTTTTTTTTTTTTTTTTTTTTTGCCACACCTCATGGCTTGTGGGATCTCAGTTCCCTAACCAGGGATTGAACCCAGGCCCTCAGTATTGAAAGTGTGGAGTCCTAACTGCTGGACCACCAGGGAATTCCCTAGCAAAGCTTTTAATAACCTGGGAAATTTATCAGCAATATTGCAATCTGCATTTGTCAGTACTAATTTAGTTGCAAGTGACAAATACAACCTGACAAAGTTTGAGAAAAATGCAATACAGATGCAAGTCCTAGGTATGGTATTGAAATGAGTTTTACGAACTATTGAAAACTTGGAATGCTATCTTTGGATTTGCTTTCCTTACTTCTTTCTGCCTATTAGCCATATTTGCAATTTGTATTAGCAAGTATTCCTTTACTCTTTCTGATCCACATGGTAAGAATTCTGGACAGCTCCAGAGTTTTACAATCATAGCTTCACTTGATAAAGAGAGTAGTTCAATGTTTGGAGTCCCAAGTCTAATAATCCCAGGGAGAGGCTTTCTTTGCACCAGGCTGAATTACTTGCCTGCCTCTCATCATCAAACCCGACAAGGATCTAGGGTCTGTAGAAATGACTGGGCCTGGACCACCCATGGTGACGGGCCTCCCATCATTCACCAGTGTGACCACTGGATTGGTGGCAGTGAGGATGCTAGTAGAACAATTGTGTTTGTGGAAATGACATGGACAGAAGTGGGCCAAGACACACACAAAGGGATATGCTCGAAGAAAACCATGGGACTCTACTGCATTTTTTGTATACATTTCCTTCTTTCTCTACCTGAGAGTACATTGAATGTTTTGAGTCAATGAATACCTCTAAGAATTGGGAGTTAAAAAAAAAAACAACAGTAAAGGTTTTGTAAAGAAGACAGAAACATTTTTCTCCCAACATTTTTCTTGCTGTCAAGGCATTTTACTCTTCTACCTGTAAATAATCTTTTATTTTTCTGATTTACTATGGAACATGATGATTTTCTTACATCATAACTGGAATTCCACCCTTACCTAGCAAAAATATTTTTACCGAAAAATTGTTATATTCAGAGATGGAGTCAGTAAAAGAAGAATACTGATCATTTTCCCAAGCCAAAGGTACATGTTACTTGTTTAGCATTTATTCTGCATGTCTATATCAAAGAAAAAAGTCCTTTATTCACTTATTATCACAAATGGCACCTGTTGAAGGTATGGTAGCTATGTTTGTTAGCAAGGCCTATGAAAATATTTATGAATAATAATCAATTCCACCTGCTGAGATACTTTAATTCTTAGGAAAATAATATCATTTTATTTATGTGGCAGAAAAAAATATGTCAAGTGTCTGCAGCTTCTGCTGGACTAAAGTCTCATCAATCAGAAACAGTTTAGCAACATTTCAGAAATGGCACATATCTAGTTTGTATAAATTTGCCATATCTTTATGGAAAGAAGCATGGAAGGGAAGCTATATTCTGTATGCTTCCAAACCCCTCCTGTAGCTTTCTGAAGAAAACTTGAAACAATGTACATATGAAATGGTACAATGAACACAGAGATTGCAAGTATATCATGTGCAACGTAGAAGGTGAAGATGGGAAATTTCTAGGGATAAGCTCCTATAAATCCTCTGACTCTAGAAATGATACAAATTTTAATCCTTTAGAGCACCAGGTGTGGGATTGACAGATTAATAAGGGAAACCCTTGTTTCTCAGAGATGTTTAAACCTACTTTTTCCAAATTATACTTATGGCTCTCAAAACTCATCACTATGGAAGAGGGCCTCCCATAATATACCCTGTAGCTGACCCTCAGCCTACCACTTTCCTAAGAGTTCACTCAGCTACATGACTAGAAATTTCTCACCTGCACGTTTCTCCCCTTTCTACATCCAGGCCCTTACATAGGCCCTTTAGAAATGGTGCCTTCTTCCTTTATTATAATAAAAAGTATTTAAATCCTGCCCATGTTGAGAGCTAAAGGTTTCATCTTACTTCCCCTCTGATATCTCCTATATCCCTACTATAAATTTAAAATGTGGTATATTTTGTTTATTAGTAAAGTTAATCTTGAATACTGTGGAATTTTTTTTTCTTTTAAGCAAATGTGAAGGGATGGAAAATAAAAGTTTAGATATCAACAGAGAATATATTTTCTTGTTAAAGAATATGGATTTTCATGTCTGTAACTTTTTTTGATTGAAGTATTGTTAATTTACAATATTGTGCAAGTTTCATGTATACAGCAAAGTGATTCAGTTATATATATATACACCCATATACATATCTATATTCTTTTTTTATTCTTTTCCATTATAGTTTACTGCAAGATATTGAATATACTTCTCTGCACTATACAGTAAATCCTTGTTGTTTATCTATTTTATATATGGTAGTGTGCATCTGTTAATCTGTTACTCCCAATTTATCCTCCCCCCCTCATTCCTCTTTGGTAAACATAAGTTTGTTTCCTATGTCTGTGAGTCTGTTTCTGTTATGTTAAGTTCATTTGTTCTATCGTTGTAGATTCCACAATTAGTGATAGCATATATGAGTCTTTGTCTGACTTACTTCACTGAGTATGATAGTCTTTAGGCCCATCCACATTGCTGCAAACAGCATTTTTCATTATTTTTGTGGCTAAGTAATATTCCATTTTTTATATATATATATATATATATATATATATATATATAAATAAAATATCTTTTTTATCCATTCATCTGTTGATGGACACTTAGGTTACTTCCATGTCTTGGCTATTGTAAATAGTGCCGCTATGAACATTGAGGTGCATGTATCTTTTCAAATTAGAGCTTTTTCTTTTCCCAATACATGCCCAGGAGTGGAATTGCTGGATCATATGGTAATGCTATTTTTAGTTTTTTAAGGAACGGCCATACTGTTTTCCACAGTGACTGCACCAATTTACATTCCCACCAACAGTGTAGGGAGGGTTCCTTTTTCTCCACATCCTCTCCAGCATTTTTTATTTGTAGACATTTGATGATGGCTATTCTGACTGGTGTGAAGTGACACCTCATTGTGGTTTTGATTTGCATTTCTCTATTAGTTAGTGTTGTTGAGCATCTTCTAATGTGCCTGTTGGCTATCTGTATGTCTTCTCTGGAGAACTGTTTAGGTCTTCTGCCCATTTTTTGTTATTGAATTGATAAGCTGTTTGTATATTTTAGAAATTAAGTGTCTATAACTTTTATTAAAGGGATTTTCTTCGGTTTCACTATAAAATTCAGATGAATCGTAAGTTTAAATGGAAGTAAATTCTGTGACAGAGACAATGAATTACTGAAATGAACAGTAATTATACAAAATCACATTAGGAGATGCCAAATGAATGTAATGCTACCTAGGATGGGTCAAATCCTGTTAAATATTTTAATCAACAGATTGGGAAGTAGAGAGAAACATATGCTGATTACCTTAGCAGATGAGGAAATATAGAGGAAATTGTTAATTCTTTGGATAGCATTATGATACCATGTTTTCTTGAAATCAGAGTTCTCTTTTCATCTATAAAATGAGATTTGTCTAAAGGAAAGAAAAAATTGTGAAAGAAATGCCCAGCAAATCTATAGTTTGAGTCACTATTTTCTCTTTTCTCCCATACACATGCCTATGCTCTCCCTGGCTGTAACACACCTGAAATAAAGTATTGAAATGCATTGCATAAATACTCCTTAAAATAAAAATACCTACCGTGATTAAATATTTAGGAAAATACTTTCAGGAAATATGTAAAAGACATTATATCTATGCAAATGGAGACTATTAACATAACTTTAGAACTAGATTTTCTTCAGAGAAATAAATCTTAAGCTTCCTTTTTATTAGGAAATTAGGATTGAAAATTTTTGAAAGATGTATCAAGATTACAGCGAAGAAGGGAAAGAACCAAGATTGAAGCTAAGCTTGTTACACTTTATCTTATTATCCTGCTGCATTTTTGCAACAAAATAAAGACTGAGAAGAGATGACATAGGAAATTCTTCTGAGAATATGAGCCCTTTGTTTTATAAAGTTAAGTGGAGTACATATTTTCATAAGATTTGTAATGCTTTGAAACACATTTAGAAATCAAAATATACTAAGGTTGAGTAAAATCCCATTGTGTATATACTTTTTTCTTATTCTAGTTGATAACACAGGTGGTGTGATGATGAGAAAGTATCATAACATAGTCATTAGTGGTATTCTGATAAGTTTACATTTGTTTAAGAGGACATTATTTAGACACTGGAAGGACTTCATTCATTTCATTTAATTCTTCCATATTGTGTCTGTCAAGAAGACATAAGATATAACTCTTGAGGGGGGTAAAAAACTGGAGAATAGAAGGGGCTGATTGTTTATCAAAACCTCATCCTGCATAAGTATTAAATAGATTTTGCTACCTAAATTTTATCAACTTCTCAAGGCAAAAATGTTGATTTTTTTATAATGTATAACTTATACCAAAGTGTTTAATATATAATTATAAACACACATAGTATTTAACATATTGGCTCTCATAGGATATAACAAGAAAATATAAATAGAGGTTCACAATTTATACCACCTTTTATTAAATAAATGGGTACTGAAATGGTTATACAGATAGACAGATGAATCTTGACAAAATAGAATAATACACCAAAAACAAGCCTATGTGAATGAGCATCAGTCCTCTATATACACATAGCTATGTCTTCTTTGAGATTTCCTTTGTCATGTGCTATATATGAAGAGTATAGTCACTGATTTCTGTTATGACAAAAACTGTTGAGCTTCCTCTCCTTAGGAATAAAAATAGAGTAGAAGTTGCAACCAAGATCTATTTTCGAGTTATTCACTCTTGGTATTTCTTCCCTTTATTCAACAGAACCGAAATTGCCTTACTTAACATTTGTGCAGATGTACGTGTCCATAATAAAATAAATCTAAACTACTGAATGTATTAAATTTTCAAGAAGTTTTAGATTTTTATCACTCAATGAATTACAAAAATAGGATAAATTCACATAAAAAATGTATATCTGAAGGGATTTTAAAATTTCTAAATGTTATTGCCATTTATACAATCCTATTTTTAAGAGGAAGACCATGCTTTAATTTTCTAATAGGATATTTCATGTGAAAAATGTGTACATAAAAATTAGTATGAACACTAAGAAGGTGTGTGAAAATAAAACAAAGTAAGGGATTATTCTCTGTTAAAGTAAAAACAGCAAGTATGTTTTTCAAAGACTAAAAATTCTATTTACAAGCAATGAAAAAACTAGATGTTATTAGTTTATCTACTATTTCTCTTCAGGAGTCACACTGCCTAGGCAGAGAGCTCTACTGGGAATCCATCTATACTCATCACTGAAATTGTCAAAAAGCTGTTAAAATAATATGCTGAAACATATAATTCAGTATATAAAAACAGTAAAATTCATATAAAATTTTTATATGAATTTCATATAAATTCATATAAATAAATTCATTGAATTAAATTTCATATAAATTCATTTCATATAAAATGTTTTAAAATTCATATAAAACAGTAAAATTCAAAGAAACAAAAGAGAATTGTCTCTGAATTGGGACAATAAAAATTAGAACCTGGATCATTTCATTAGAGAAAACACTTATATTTTTCAGATGATGATTTCAACAAGATTTGTGTGGAAGAGGGAAATAAGAATGGTAGCAAAATCATATACTAAATAACCAAGATGCCCTTCATTAGGTGTATGGATCAACTGTGGTACATCCAAATAATAATATTATCCAGCACTAAAATAAATGTGCTATTAAGCCATGAAAAGACATGAGGGCACCTTGAATGCATATTACTAAGTGAAAGAAACCAAATGAAAGGCTATATCTGATTTCAGCTCTGTGACGTTCTGGAAAAGCAAAACTATGGAAACAGTAAGAAGATCACTTGTTGCCAGGGGTTATGAAAGAAGGAGGGATAAATAGGCAGAGGACAGATGAGTTTTTGGGCTGTGACATTGTTCTATATAAAACTAGAATGATGAATACATGTCATTATAGGTTTCTCAATACCCATAGAATGTACAATACCAAAAGTGAACCCTAACACAGTAAACTATGGACTAGTTGATTACAATGTGTCAGTGTAGGTTCATTGATTGTAACAATGTACCACTCGGATATAGGATGTTGCTACTGGGTGAGGCTGTGGGTATGTGGGGGCAATGGTTATATGGGAACTCTTTGTAATTTATGCTCCATTTTGCTGTGAATCTAAAATTGCTCCAAAAAAAGTCTTTGTTAAAAATAGACATACATATATTTATGTATGTCTATGTATATATGTGTATATGTATATGTACATATACACATTTCACAGTCATCACGTAAAGAGGTTTTGGAGGAAGTAAGCTGGGTGGCGTGTGAAGAAGACACTAGTTGATTTATTATTTTTTTTTGTTGGTTTATTTGGTTTCTGAATTTAGTCATCCAGGGACACCTACACCAATCCTCAAATGCTTCCTACCAAAAGTAGTATCTTCTTTGCTCTAAGATGCAAGACTAGACTTTGATAGAGGACTTGAAAACTAGAGCTACGTGAAAGTGGCTAAGTGAAATTGGCTTTTTGAGGGAGCAATCCAAACTTTCATCTTAATATTTTCAAGATATACTTTCCTAAGATCAAACAGCACATATTTCCAGTATAATAAATATTGACATATGCAATGTGAATAATTTATTATTGATAACATTCTTTTCAAGTCTTAGAAATGGATGACCTTAGAATAATCAAATCTGATACCAATGAGCAAATCAGTATATTCTAGCTCTATATTTAGTGAAATAGTCTTCAGCTGGAAATCTGTCAAACTCCCATCAACAACAAAATGGATAGCTAAAATGTGGAATGTTGTACATCAATGAGCGTGAACAGCCTAAAACTACACAAAACAATATGGATAATTTTTGCAAGCAAAATGAAAGAAACCAGACAAAAAGAGTATATATTGTATGATTCCATATTTCAAAAACAAAAACAAAAGCAACTCAATTTGATGTCAAGGTATGGGTTTTCCTTGAGGATGAGGTCTCAACTTGAAAAAGGGGTATGAAGAAGCTTCTGAGGGTGATGGAAACATTCTGTTTCTTGACCTGGGAACACGTTACAGGAATAAGTTCAACTTGTGAAAGTTGATCAAGGTGTATAATAATAATATGTGCTGATTTCTGTATGTTTGCTATTGTAGCACTTTTACTATACACTCAGCAATGAACTGAAACTGGCAGAGACGACAAAAGAAGCATAGTACAGTGTCTAATCGGATCCTTACAGCCCAGATAAGGAGAGGAGCCTAACATGTATGGAAACATTAAAAGTTTTCAACTGGGAAGTCTATGATTAAAGATCAAGTGTTATAACTTTATTATTTATCTAGCTCAAAGGAAGACACCACTGGAATCTAACATAGGCAGATAATGAATATTGGGGAAGGGTGGACTTGAAATATATATTAAAATATAACTGGACAAGATGGGACAATTCAAAGATTTTCCTTATAGTCTTTTTGGGGTATTAAAGACAATAGTATCAACAGTTATCTGTAAGACAGTTCTCACTTGTAAGTAGTGTCGTTTTCATGTATAAACAGAAGTATTTGGAAGCACTTTTCCATATCAGCAGCTATCTTCCATTTTGTATTCTAATCTCTTTAAGGACAAATATTCTAGTAGTTTTACAATATTATTTGTACAGTCAAGTCTTTAATAACAAATAAGAAATAACTAGCAAAAGTGACCTTGTCTACATTCATTTAATGTGTGACCCCTGAAATACAGTTTAGGTCTGATTTCATGCTTCTCTGTCTTACCCAAACCAGAGTTACTCAACTCCAGTGACTTTTTTTTTTTTTTTTTTTTTTTTTTTGCGGTACGCGGGCCTCTCACTGTTGTGGCCTCTCCCGTTGCGGAGCACAGGCTCCGGCCGCGCAAGCTCAGCGGCCATGACTCACGGGCCCAGCCTTTCCGCGGCATGTGGGATCTTCCCGGACCGGGGCACGAATCCGTGTCCCCTGCATCGGCAGGTGGACTCTCAACCACTGTGCCACCAGGGAAGCCCAACTCCAGTGACTTTTGCTGAGCCATTATATTCACCAGTCCTTCTAGTCGTCCAGAGCTTCATTAGTCACTTTCATTACTCATCCTCTATCCTGCCTGCTACAACCTTAAATGGTATTCAGACAAACACCCCATCCGATTCATCTCCTGATTTACAAAGGTGCACTTGGAGATATTCAAAATCAAAACTAGCAAAGCTGCTTCATACCTACATGCAAATGAACATATTCTATGTGAATAAGCTAAAGAAAATTAGATTAGTATGTAGTGAAATTGCTTGGCTAAATAAACAAATTAAAGTAACTAAGCATCTAAGTATGTAGTAGTTAAGAGTAAGCAATAACAATTATAATAAAGTACTATTGAAGTGTTAATTTTGTATCTAGAGCTATATGCCAAAAAATGTGAATTAGAAAAATGGATAACAGCATTTGGAGTTCTTCCAGTAGCTCAAATATTCCTGAAATTATTATATGAACCATGTGCTCATGAAGTCATCACCAAACTTTGTAGTAAGTACTCTGAAACTTGGGAAACTGATACTATTGGGAAACTAGGCCAAATGACTTCAGAGTTGGTTATTTTTCTACAGACACATTATTGCTAAAGGTGGTGGAGCAGACTAAAATTCCATCTTGGAAACAGAAAGCATTCTTTAAAAATGACCTACAATTCAAGACATTTAAAAAAATTTTTATTGGAGTATAGTTGATTTAAAATGTTGTGTTAGTTTCAGGTATACAGCAAATTGAATCAGTCATATGTATACATATATCCACTCTTTTTTAAGATTCTTTTCCCATATAGGCCATTACAGAGTATTGAGTACAGTTCCCTGAGCTATACAGTAGTTCCTTATTAGTTATCTATTTTATATGTTATTCAATATCTAAAACTCCATATTTATTTTTATTATAAAATTTGCCTCTGTAAAAGGGCCTTATATATACTTCATTTACCGAGTTTTATGTATATGCCCAAGGCCTGATCCCTGCAGCTGCTGGAAGACTCTCTTGTCATTGCACCTTGTGCCCTGTACAACTTCATGAGTCCCTGTAATTAGTTCCCTAGGTCTGCTGTAACAAAGTTCCACAAACTGGGTGGCTTAAACAACAAATTAATTTTCTCACAGTTCTGAAGGCTAGAAGTCCAAAGTCATAGTGTAGCAGGGTTGGTTCCTTTAGAGGGCTGTGATAGAGAATCTGTTGTATGTCTTTCTCCTAGCTTCTGGTGGTGGCAGACAGTGGTCATATTGGATTTGGGGTTCACCCTGTTCCAGTATGACCTTACCTTAACTAATTACATCTGGGGCTACTCTGCTACCAAATTAAGTCCCTTTCTGAGGTACTGGGAGTTAGAATTTTAATATTTAAATTTCGGGGGGACACAACTTAACCAACAGTCCCCATTCACATAAATCATATCATCTCTGTGTAGTAGCAATGGACCTGTCTTACAGCATAATATTAATCAGAATGAAAATCATGAAAAAGGCATAGCACTCTGGATTAACTTTTCCTCACAGCTGGGAGAGGTCATCTCAGTTTATTTCTTCATATGTGATAGTAGCACTAACTTTCAGAAACATATATTGTAGTGTACTCAGACTTAGGATATCTGGATTTGAGAACCAGTCTACCTTTAACAAAGTAAGTGACTTTGGATAAGACACTTTTGTATTAAATCAGCTTTGTTAGAGTATCATATACATACGATAAAATCCACATAAATTTTAAGGGTAAAGTTTGAAGAGTTGTGATAATTTGTATGTAATCACTATAATAATGACATAAAACACCTTTAACATTCTAAAACCTAACTCCATGTCCCTCTGCAGTCAACTCCTTTTCCTTGATTCCCTGGATCCTGGCAAATGCTGATCTGCCTTCTATGACTATAGTTTTGCATTTCCTAGAAATTCATGTAAATATATGCATAAAATATGTAATCTTTTCTCAGTGGCTTCTTTGATTTAGTGTATTCCTTTTGTTATTAATCCGTGTGGCTGCACGTTTCAGTAGGCGATTCTTTTTAATGATGGGTAGTATTCCATTGTATAGGTATATCACAATTTAGATATATTATGATGGACTTTGGGGTTCTTTTCAGTTGGAGATTATTATAGATAAAGCAAACATGAATAACTAGGTACATGCCTTTGTATTTAAGTTTTTATTTAGTTTTAGTAATTACCTAGGAGTGGCATTGTTGGTCATTGGACAAATATATACTTAACTTTATAAGAAATATCCAAGTTGCTTTACAGAGTGTTTGTACCATTTTGCATTCTCATTGACAATATATGAGAATTCCAGTTGCTCTATTTTCTCACTTACACTGTCAGTTTTCCTAATTTTCATTGTTGAAGAGTGTAATGGTATATCATTGCATGGCTTCAATTTGCATTTCCCTAATGATCAATGATACGATGCATCTTTTTTGAGCTTATTGGTCATTTGCAGATCGTCTTTGGTAAAGTACTAATTTTCTTCAAATAATTTGCCCACTTCTTGATTGGGTTATTTAGTTTCTTGTAGACATATAAATCTTTTTTATCTTCTGGATATGGTGAATCAAATTGATCGTTTTCAAAATATTAAGCTAACCTTGCATTTCTGGAATAAGTTACACTTCTTCATGATATATCATTCTTTTTATGTATTGATGGATTCAATTTGCTGATATTGTATTAAGGTATTTTGTATCTATATTCAGTGAGGATATCAGTTTGTATTCTTTTTTCCCCATAAAGTTTTTGTCTTGTTGTTGTATCAGTGCAATGCTGGCTTCACAAAATGAATTGAGAAGTTTCCCTTTTCTTGTATTTACTAGAACAGATTATGTATAATTGGTATTATTTCCTTCTTAAGTATTCTGATGAATTTATAAAATAAAGCTCTCTAGGCCCTATGTTTTCCCTGTAAGAAGGTTTTTATCTACACATTCCATTTCTTTAATACATATAAGGTTTTAGTTTTTCTATTTCATTTTGTATTTTTTATAATATGTATCTTTCAAGGAATTTGTCAATTTCTTTTAAATTAATTAATTTATTGACATAAAATTTGTATCATTCCCTTATGGTCTTTTAATGTCTATATACTTTGAACTGAAAGTCCCTCTTTCATTCCCAATATTGGTAAATTTCATCTTCTGCCTTTTTTCATGGTCAGTTGGACTGAAGTTTTATTAATTCTATTGATCTTCTCAAGGACCCAGATTTAGATTAATTTATATTCTCTATTGGTTTTGTTTTTGTTTTATTTAAAATTTCATTATCTCTTGTTCTTTACTATATTCCTCCTTCTGTTTATTTGGATTTAACTACTATTTACTTAGTTTCTTGAGGTAGAAAAATTACTTTTTTTCTCTTATGTTATCTTCCATAAGTTTTATTATTTAATTTTTTATTGAAGATAGTTGATATACAATATTATTTAAGTTATGGGTGAACAGTATAGTGCTTCACCATGTTAAATGTTATACTCCATTTATAGTTATTATAAAATATTGGCTTTATTCCCTGTGTTGTACAATATATCTTTGTAGCTTATTTTATACATAATAGTTTGTACTGCTTAATCCCTTATCCCTATATTGCCCTCCCCCCTTCCTTTCCTCACTGGTAACCACTAGTTTGCTCTCTATATCTGGAAGTCTGCTTCATTTTTGTTATATTCACTAGTTTATTGCATTTTTTTTAGATTCCACGTATAAGTAATGTAATACAGTATTTGACTTATTTCACTTAGCATAATGCCCTCCAAGTCCATCCATGTTGCTGCAAATGGCAAAATGTCATTCTTTTTGTATGGTTTAGTAGTATTCCATTGTGTGTGTGTGTGTGTGTGTGTATATATATACACACACACACACACACACACACACACACATATGTATATACATACACCACATCTTTATCCATTCATCTGTTGATTGACACTTAGGTACCTTCTATACCTTGGCAATTGTAAATAGTGATGAATATTGGAGTGTGTGTATCTTTTTGAATTAATGTTTTTGTTTTTTTCAGAGCTATTCCCAGGAGTGAATTGCTGGGTCATATGGCAGTTCTACTTTTAGTTTTTTGAGGAACCTCTATACTGTTTTTCACAGTGGCTGCATCAATTTACATTCCAACCAACAGTGTACAAGTATTCCATTTTGTTCACATCCTCATCAACATGTGTTATTTGTGTTCTTTGTGATGATAGCCTTTCTGACGGGTGTGAGGTGATATCTCATTGTGGTTTTAATTTACATTTTCTTAGGATTAGCGATGTTGAGCATCTTTTCATGTGCCCATTGACCATCTGCATTTCCTCTTTTGAAAAATGTCTATTTCGTTCTGCCCATTTATTAATTCGGTTGTTTGTTTTTTGTATGTTGAGTTGTATGAGCTGTTTATATATGTTGGATATTAATCTCTTATGGGTCATATCATTTGCAAATATCTTCTCCATTCAGTAGGTTGTCTTTTTGTTTTTTCTATGGTTTTCTCTGCTGTATGAAAGCTTTTACATTTAATTAGGTCTCACTTGTTTATCCTTGCTTTTATTTCCTTTGCTTTAGGAGACAGATGCAAAAAAATATTGCTATTGCTATGATTCATGTCAAAGAGTGTTCTGCCCATGTTTTCCTCTAGGAGTTTTACGGTTTCAGGTCTCACATTTAGGTCTTTAATCCTATTTTATTTTATTTTTTATATGGTGTTAGAGAATGTTCTAATTTCATTGTTTTATGTGTAGCTGTCCATTTTTCCCAGCACCAATTTTTGAAGAGACTGTCTTTTCTCCATTGTAATTCTTGTCTCCTTTGTCATAGATTAATTGACTGTAAGTGTGTGGGTTTATTTCTGGGTTCTCTATTTTGTTCCATTGATCTGTGTGTCTGTTTTTGTGGCAGTACCATACTAGTTTGATTACTGTAGCTCTGTAGTATAGTCTGAAGTCAGGAGGCATGATTCCTCCAGCTATTTTCTTTCTCAAGATTGTTCTGGTTATTCAGGATCTTTTGTTTCCATACAAATTTTAATATTTGTTTTAGTTCTGTGAAAAATGCCATTGGTATTTTGATTGGGATCACACTGAATCTGTGGATTGCCTTGGGTAGTATGGTCATTTTAACAATATTAATTCCTCCAATCCAAGAACAGTGTATATCTTTCCATCTGGTTGTGTTGTCTTGAAATTCTTTCATCAGTGTCTTAGTTTTACAAGTAAGAGTCTTTTACATCCTTAGGTAGGATTATTCCTAGGTATTTTATTCTTTTTTTTTTAAGTTTATCAGATATTTTCCATATTGTTTGCATATTTTGAGCCTTGTACAATAAATCTTTCTGTATTCCAAAGTCATAAAGAATTCTACTGGAGTGGTTATTTATTTTTCAGTTTTTGTTTTTTTAAAACATCTTGGAGTATAATTGCTTTACAGTGTTGTGTTAGTTTCTGATGTATAACAAAGTGAATCAGCTATACATATACATATATCATCATACACCCTCCCTCTTGCATCTCCCTCCTACCCTCCATATCCCACCCCTCTTTGGTGCTCACAAAGCACTGAGCTGATCTCCCTGTGCTATGCAGCTGCTTCCCACTAGCTATCTATTTTACATTGGGCAGTGTATACATGTCAATGCTACTATCTTACTTCATCCCAGCTTACCCTTCCCCCTCCCCGTGTTGACAAGTCCATTCTCTACGTCTGCATCTTTATTCCAGTCCTGCCGCTAGGTTCTTCAGAACCATTTTTTTTTTCTAATTCCGTATATATGTGTTAGCATACAGTATTTGTTCTTATCTTTCTGACATACTTCAATCTCTATGACAAACTCTAGTCCTTCCACTTCACTACAAAAAACCCAGTTTCATTTCTTTTTTATGGCTGAGTAATATTCCATTGTATATTTGTGCCACATCTTCTTTATCCATTCATCTGTCAATGGACACTTAGGTTGCTTCCATGTCCTGGCTATTGTAAATAGTGCTGCAGTGAACATTGTGGTACATAACTCTATTTTGAATTATGATTTTCTCAGGGTATATGCCCAGTAGTGGGATTGCTGGGTCTTATGGTAGATCTATTTTTAGTTTTCTAAGGAACCTCCGTACTGTTCTCCATAGTGGCTGTATCAATTTACATTCCCACCAACAGTGCAAGAGGGTTCCCTTTTCTCCACACCCTCTCCAGCATTTACTGTTTGTAAACGTTTTGGTGATGACCATTCTGACAGGTGTGTGTGATACCTCATTGTAGTTTTGATTTGCATTTCTCTAATGATTAGTGATGTTGAGCATCCTTTCAAGTGTTTGTTGGCAATCTGTATATTTTCTTTGGAGAAATGTCTATTTGGAACTGGTGCCCATTTTTGGAATGGGTTTTTGTTTT
Organism: Stenella coeruleoalba; assembly: GCF_951394435.1. Classification (NCBI taxonomy): domain Eukaryota; kingdom Metazoa; phylum Chordata; class Mammalia; order Artiodactyla; family Delphinidae; genus Stenella; species Stenella coeruleoalba. The sequence continues at coordinate 67,368,010 of NC_137158.1, read as the reverse complement.
TTGATTTTGAGCTGCATGAGCTGCTTGTATATTTTAGAGAATAATCTTCTGTCAGTTGCTTCTTTTGCAAATATATTCTCCCATTCTGAGGGTTGTCTTTTCGTCTTGTTTATGGTTTCCTTTGCTGTGCAAAAGCTTTTAAGTTTCACTAGGTCCCATTTGTTTACTTTCATTTTTATTTCCATTTCTCTAAGAGGTGGGTCAAAAAGTATCATGCTGTGATGTACCTCATAGAGTGTTCTGCCTATGTTTTCCTCTAAGAGTTTTATAGTGTCTGGCCTTACATTTGGGTCTTTAATCCATTTTGAATTTATTTTTGTGTACGGTTTTAGGGAGTGTTCTAATTTCATTCTTTTACATGTAGCTGTCCAGTTTTCCCAGCACCACTTATTGAAGAGGCTGTCTTTTGTCCATTTTATATTCTTGCCTACTTTATCCAAAGTAAGTTGACCATACGTGCATGGATTTATCTCTGGGCTTTCTATCCTTTTCCATGGATCTATGTTTCTGTTTTTGTGCCAGTACCATACTGTCTTGATTACTGTAACTTTGTAGTATAGCCTGAAGTCAGGGAACCTGATTCCTCCAGCTCCGTTTTTCTTTCTCAAGATTGCTTTTGCTATTCGGGGTCTTTTGTGTTTCCATACAAATTGTGAAATTTTCAGTTCTAGTTATGTGAAACATGCCATTGGTAGTTTGATAGGGATTGCATTATCTCTGTAGATTGTTTTGGGTAGTATAATAATTTTCATAGTGTTGATTCTTCCAGTCCAAGAACATGGTATATCTCTCCAACTGTTTGTATCATATTTAATTTCTTTCATCAGTGTCTTATACTTTTCTGCATACAGGTCTTTTACCTCCTTAGGTAGGTTTATTCCTAGGTATTTTATTCTTTATGTTGCAGTGGTAAAAGTGAGTGTTTCCTTAATTTCTCTTTCATATTTTTCATCACTAGTGTATAGGAATGCAAGAGATTTCTGTGCATTAATCTTGTATGCTGCTACTTTACCAAATTCATTGATTACCTCTAGTAGTTTTCTGGTAGCATCTTTATGATGCTCTATGTGTAGTATCATGTCATCTGTAAACAGAGACAGTATTACTTCTTCTTTTCCAATTTGGATTCCTTTTATTTCTTTTTCTTCTCTGATTGATGTGGCTAAAACTTACAAAACTATTTTGAATAATAGCAGTGACAGTGGGCAACTTTATCTTGTTCCTGATCTTAGTGGAAATGCTTTCAATTTTTCACCGTTAAGAACTATGTTGGCTGTGGGTTTGTCATATATGGCCTTTATTATATTGAGGTAACTTCCTTCTATGCCTATTTTCTGGGGAGTTTTTATCATCAGTGAGTGTTGAATGTTGTGAAAAGCTTTTACTGCATCTATTGAGATTATCATACGGTTTTTATCCTTCAATTTGTTAATATGGTGTATCACATTAATTGATTGCGTATATTGAAGAATCCTTGCATTCCTGGAATAAACCCCACTTGATCATGGTGTATGATCCTTTTAATGTACTGTTGGATTCTGTTTCCTAATATTTTGAGGATTTTGCATCTATGTTCATCAGGGTTATTGGTCTGTAGTTTTCTTTTTTTGTGACATCTTTGTCTGGTTTTGGTATCAGGGTGATGATGGCCTCGTAGAATGAGTTTGGCAGTGTTCCTCCCTCCACTATATTTTGAAAGAATTTGAAAAGGATAGATGTTAGCCCTTCTCTAAATGATTGATAGAATTCGCCTTGAAGTTATCTGGTCCTGGGATTTTGTTTGTTGGAAGATTTTTAATCACAGTTTCAATTTCAGTGCTTGTTATTGGTCTGTTTATATTTTCTGTTTTTCCTGATTCATTCTCAGAAGGTTGTGCTTTTCTAAGAATGTGTCCATTTCTTTAGACTGTCCATTTTTTTGGCATTAGTTGCTTTTAGTAATCTTTCATGATGCTTTGTTTTTCTGCAGTGTCAGATGTTACTTCTCCTTTTTCATTTCTAATTCTATTGATTTGAGTCTTCTCCCTTTTCTTCTTGATGAGTCTGGCTAATGGTTTATCAATTTTGTTTATCTTCTCAAAGAACTAGCTTTTAGTTTTATTGATTTTGCTTTTTTTCCTTCATTTCTTTTTCATTTATTTCTGATCTGATCTTTATGATTTCTTTCCTTCTGCTAAGTTTGGGGATTTTTTGTTCTTCTTTCTCTAATTTCATTAGATGTAAGTTAGGTTGTTTATTTGAGCTTTTTCTTGAGGTAGGATTGTATTGCTGTAAACCTCCTCTTAGAAGTGCTTTTGCTGCATCCCATAGGTTTTGGGTCTTCGTGTTTTCATTGTCATTTGTTTGTAGGTATGTTTTGATTTGCACTTTGATTTCATCAGTGATCTCTTGGCTATTAAGTATTGTATTGTTTAGCTTCCATGTATTTGTATTTTTTACAGATTTTTTCCTGTAATTGATATCTAGTCTCATAGTGATTGGGTCAGAAAAGATACTTGATATGATTTCAATTTCCTTAAATTTACCAAGGCTTGATTTGTGACCCAAGATATGATCTATCATAGAGAATGTCTATGAGCCCTTGGGAAGAATGTGTATTCTGTTGTTTTTGGATGGAATGTCCTATAGATATCAGTTAAATCCCTCTTGTTTAATGTGCCATTTAAAGCTTGTGTTTCCTTATTTATTTTCAATTTGGATGATCTCTCCATTGGTGAATGTGGGGTGTTAAAGTCCCCTACTGTGATTTTGTTACTGTCGATTTCCCCCTTTATGGCTGTTAGCAATTGCCTTATGTAATGAGGTGCTCCTATGTTGGGTGCATAAATATTTTCAGTCGTTTTATCTTCTTGGATTGATCCCTTGATCATTATGTAATGTCCTTCTTTGTCTCCTGTAATAGTCTTTATTTTAAACCCCATTTTGTCTGATATGGGAATTGTTACTCCAGCTTTCTTTTGATTTCCATTTGCATGGAATATCTTTTTCCATCTCCCACTTTCCATCTGTATGTGTCCCTAGGTCTGAAGTGGGTCTCTTGTACACAGCATATATACGGGTCTTTTCTCTGTATCCATTCAGCCAGTCTACGCCTTTTGTTTGGAGCATTTAATCCATCTACATTTAAGGTAATTATCGATATGTATGTTCCTATTACCATTTTCTTAATGGTTTTGGGTTTGTTATTGTACGTCTTTTCCTTCTTTTTTGTTTCCTGGCTAGAGAAGTTCCATTAGCATTTGTGATAAAGCTGGTGTTGTAGTGCTGAATTCTCTTAGCTTTTGCTTGTCTGTAAAGATTTTAATTTCTCTGTCGAATCAGAATGAGATCCTTGCTGGGTAGAGTAATCTTGCTAGTAGGTTTTTCCCTTTCATCACTTTAAATATGTTCTGCCACTCCCTTCTGGGTTGCAGAGTTTCTGCTGAAAGTTCAGCTGTTAACCTTATGGGGATTCCCTTGTGTGTTATTTGTTGCTTTCTCTTGCTGCTTTTAATATTTTTTCTTTGTGTTTAATTTTTGATAGTTTGATTAATATGTGTCTTTGCATATTTCTCCCTGGATTTATCCTGTATGGAACTCTCTGTGCTTCCTGGATTTGATTGACTATTTCCTTTCCTATGGTAGGGAATTTTTCAACTGTAATCTTTTCAAATATTTTCTCAGACTCTTTCTTTTACTCTTGTTCTTCTGGGACCCCAATTATTTGAATATTGGTGCATTTAATTTTGTCCCAGGTTTCTCTCAGACTGTTGTTAATTCTTTTCATTTTTTTTTTCTTTATTCTGCCCTGCGGTAGTTATTTCCACTGTTGTATCTTCCAGGTCACTTATCTGTTCTTCTGCCTCAGTTATTCTGCTACTGCTTCCTTCTAGAGAATTTTTAATTTCATTTATTGTGTTGTTCATAATTGTTTGTTTGCTCTTTAGTTCTAGGTCCTTGTTAAACGTTTCTTGTATTTTCTCCATTCTGTTTCCAAGATTTTGGATCATCTTTACTATCATTACTCTGAATTCTTCTTTAGGTAGATTGTCTATTTCCTCTTAATTGTTTGGCCTGGGGGAGGGTTTAACCTTTCTGCTTCAACTGCTGCATATTTCTCTGTCTTCTCATTTTGCTTAACTTACTGTGTTTGAAGTCTGTTTTTCACAGGCTGCACATCCGTAGTTCCCGTTTTTTGGTGTCTGCCCCCAGTGGCTAACGTTGGTTCAGTGGGTTTTGTATGCTTCCTGGTGGAGGGGACTGGTGCCTGTGTCCTGGTGGATGAGGCTGGATCTTGTCTTTCTGGTGAGCAGGACCAAGTCCAGTGGTGTGTTTTGCAGTGTTTGTGAACTTACTATGATTTTTGGCAGCCTCTCTGCTAATGTGTGGGGTTGTGTTCCTGTCTTGTCAGTTGTTTGGTATTGGGGTGTCCAGCACTGGAGCTTGCTGGTCGTTGAGTGCAGCTGGGTCTTAGCGTTGAGTTGGAGATCTCTGGGAGAGCTGTCGCCAGTTGATAGTATGTGGGGCTGGGAGGTCTCTGGTTGTCCAGTGTCCTTAACTTAGCTTTCCTACCTCCGAGGCTAGGGCCTGACACCCAGCCGGAGCACCAAGACCCTGTCAGCCACACAGCTCAGAAGAAAACGGAGAAAAAAAGAAATAAAATAAAATAAAATAAATAACATAAAGTTATTAAAATAAAAACATATTGTTAAAGTAAAAAAATTTTAAAAGTAATTTAAAAAATAGAGAGCAATCAAACCAATAAATCCACCAGTGATAACAAGCACTAAAAAGTATACTAAGATAGACGTAAAAATTGGAAACTAGTCAGGTGCATAGAGCAAATCCCAAGTCTACAGTTGCTCCCAAGGTCCACTACCTCAATTTTGGGATGTTTTGTTGTCTATTCAGTATTTCACAGATGCAGGGTACATCAAGTTGATTGTGGAGATTTAATCCACTGCTCCTGAGGCTGCTGGGAGAGATTTCCCTTTCTCTTCTTTGTTCACACAGCTCCTGGGGTTCAGGTTTGGATTTGGCCCCGCCTCTGCCTGTAGGTCGCCTGAGGGTATCTGTTCCCTCACAGACAGGAAGGGGTTAAAGGAGTAGTTTATTAAGGGGCTCTGGCTCACTCAGGCTGGGGGCAGGGAGGAGTATGGATGCAGGGCGAGCCTGCGGCAGCAGAGGCCAGCATGACGTTGCACCTGCCTGAGGCGTGCCATGTGTTCTCCTGGAGAAGTTGTCCCTGGATCACGGGACCCTGGCAGTGACGGGCTGCACAGGCTTCCGGCAGGGGAGGTGTGGATGGTGACCTGTGCTTGCACACAGGTTTCTTAGAGACTGCAGCAGCAGCCTTAGCATCTCATGCCCGTCTCTGGGGTCCATGCTGGTAACCTCCGCTTGTGCCCTTCTCTGGAGCTCGTTCAGGCGTTGCTCTGATACCCTTTCCTCGCGTACCCTGAAACAATGGTCTCTTGCCTCTTAGGCAGTTCCAGACATTTTCCTGGACTCCCTCCCGGCTAGCTGTGGTTCACTAGCCCCCTTCAGGCTGTGTTCATGCAGCCAACCCCAGTCCTCTCCCTGGGATCTGACCTCCGAAGCCTGAGCCTCAGCTCCCAGCCCCTGCCCGCCCCGGTGGGTGAGCAGACAAGCCTCTCAGGCCCGTGAGTGCTGGGCGACAGTGATCCTCTGTGCGGGAATCTCTCCGCTTTGCCTTCTGCACACTTGTTGCTGCGCTCTCCTCTGTGGCTCCGAAGTTTCTACCCCCGCCCACCCCTGTCTCCACCAGTGAAGGGGCTTCCTAGTGTGTGGAAACCTTTCCTCCTTCACAGCTCCCTCCCACTGATGCAGGTCCCATCCGTATTCTTTTGTCTCTGTTTATTCTTTTTTCTTTTACCCTACCCATGTACGTGGGGCGTTTCTTGCCTTTTGGGAAGTCTGAGGTCTTCTGCCAGCATTCAGTAGGTGTTCTTTAAGAATTGTTCCACATGTAGATTTATTTTTGATGTATTTGTAGGGGGGAAGGTGATATCCATGTCTTACTCCTCCGCCATCTTGTAGGTCCTCCTACTGGCACTCTGCATGCAGTCTGCCGTTGCTGTTTGGGAGTCTTCCTGCTCTGCGAGGTAACGGTCTGTGCTCAAACTCCATGAGGTCCTGATGGCCCCATAAATGAATTATTCATATACTGTCTGAGAAAGCTCCCATTCACATCTCCCAATATTTTTAAAAGGCTTGAGTGCATACCTGGGGGATGTCCCAGACATGGCTTCTGATGGCAGGCTGCCCATTGGCACCTCGTTTGGAGAACCAGTGGGGCCTGCACTCTTAAAGGCCTGCACTCTTAAAGGCCTGAGGCCTCTGTTTTATTCTTTTTGATGATATTGAAAATGGGATTTAAAAAAAAAGTTCTCTTTCTTAATAAGAGAAAATAGTTCTCTTTTTTGTTATCATTAAAAAGATAATTCATTTTAACTTCTCTAGATCTCTGCTTTTTTAATAAAACACTTTCTGCAACATATTTGCCTTGTTTGTGAAAAATATAAGGAGAAATATTTAAGATTTTTAAATGATTATGTGAAAAAATGTAGTATTTCTGGCCTAGGAACTATTGAAATATCATTTTTATATGGTGAAAGAAATGTTTGTGAATATTAAATGTAACAAATGTCAGTAAATTGGCATAATACCTGGTCTTGGTAATAAACTCATAATTATTTAGTATCCTTTCTGTCCTTTAAAGTACAAGTCTACATGTATGAAGATGGTTATTTTCCTTAATATATACATGGTGCTTTTTTTCCATAAGAATCAAGGCTCCTTAGTTTTCCTCAAAATTAACTGACCTTCATATTTCAAATAATTTAGAAAGATCTTTAAGGAATATTCTTTCAAATGTTTTTCATTATCTAATCTTCAGAAATCCATTAAGAACCTTGATTATTCTGGAAAGATTGGTACTATAATACAGCACAAATAACTTGATCTAATTTTCTAATTAGACATATATCTCCCTAAGTTATAGAAGTTATTATAGTATGTTTCTAAATGTGGATATAGATATTACATTCCATAATAGACCTTTCATTTTCCTAATGTAAACTAATGGAGTTAACTTAAAACTTTAATATTCTCTGTTTCCAAAACATAGTTTAAAACAGTGTTCTTTAGTAGGATAGAAACATCAGCATGACAGTGATTATTTTAGAACTGTTCTGGAAGATGTTTGGTAAGATGCATGTGGATAAAATGTGCTTTTAACAGGGAATGTCATTGGTTGTTTCCAAAAATAGATGGATATTTTATTTTATGATTTTTTTATTCTAAAAACATTTTGCATGTCTTTGTCAGATAAAATAAAGAAGAAAGAAAATGATGCAATGCTTTTATTAGTGTTATTTGCTTATTTAATTAGTGTGAGAAAACATATTGCCATAAAAATCCTTTAGCATCCGAGATATTTACTGCTTTTTAACACCTTCTTATTTTTCTCACAAAGGAGGCTTTTGATTGCCTCAAAAAAAGTTAATTTCCTTGTACTGTTCAGGCCAATACATTTCATAGGCATTAGAACAATGACAAATATGGTACTTTTGATTGGGGTTTCAAAATCACCAGATTTATGCATGTGGTCATATGCTTTGAATAATTTTGTTATGGTAGAATGTCATTCAAGGCCAGAGACAGCTGCTGAAGATAAACCTAATATAGTGTAATCTACACCTACTGTTTTTCCACAGCTCATTAAAATCTTATGTAATTGGAAAACAAATGCAATAAAATATTTGTGTGGGGGTTGCCATGGTCAGTAATCTCCTTCCTTTGAGAGTCTTGTCTTTTTAATCTTCTGATGTTAGAAACAATTCATTCTTTATTTGACAGCTTCTCATTTGATTGACTGTTACTGTTACCATGTGTCAATCTTTCCACACGTTATGCTTGCTGAGTGTAACTGATCCACTGGTATCAAGAACAGCAACTCAGTGATTACAGTGTTGAAACTAACTCAGATACAAGCTTAATGGGCTCAATATATTTTTGTTTAAAGTACTAACGTGACAGCCCTTAATCGACTATACTGTTGTATTTTTTCTCTAGTATCACTAAAGTCAATGGCTATTCTTATATACCTCTTCCTTCTTCCAGCTGCCCTTTAATTTTTTGAATTTAATAAAATCTAGTCTGGATTCTTACCATAAATTTGTTTTCAGCTGTATGGTAATGTTGAAGGGGTATATCAGCCTCAGTGTTCTGCTTATTTGCTTTGTGATAATTAATGCATTACTACCACTAAGCCAGATTTTCTCAACTAGACATTGATAACAAACATACTAATGAAATAATATATATAAAAGCACACTTGACATGTTAAGTAGTGCAGGGTGTTACAATTTAGTTTGCATGCTTATTTGGTTTAGATCATTACTAACAAGAAATATTTTGAAAGTTTAAAACAATAGTTTCTGAAGCATCAGTAAAATTTTACCAAAAGATAATTTTGCATAGATCTGTATTGCTCGTATTTATAGCTTAATAGAACTCAAATATTTTATATTCAAATATAAAGGGGGAAGTAAGGTGGAAAAATTAAGCTGTTTGTCTTAAAATGTAAAAGGCCTTTCTTCCTTTATTTAAAAAAAATATCCACCAAATTGGAAACTTATCTTTTGATATTTAATTCCAGAGGTCTGGCCTGTTGAAATTAAAGCTGATTTCATTTCCCATTTTATATTTTTCCATATGCGCTACCGCTCATCACAAACCATCATCAATATTTATAATGAAATACAAGAGAACCTCTACTGCCCCCTTATTTCCTTGTTTATGCAACAGCATCTCATTAGAAAAGGCTGTAGGGGCTCCAAATAGTTGTGTGTGTGTGTGTGTGTGTGTGTGTGTGTGTGTGTGTGTTTCCATTGCAATGCTTTCTTTCAATGTCACTGACACAGCAGGCAATGTCACTGCCACTGCACTTGTCCTACATAAACAGTGGGACTTGCTGCTCTCTTTTTATTATAACAAATCATATGCTATGTTTTATCACCCCACTTAGCTATAAATACAATAGTTACATAAAATTATGTAAGCATTCAGAGCAGGAAAAGAGGTCAACCATATTTTCAAAATAGAAATACTAATTTAAAAATAGCTATGTATTTGTCCTTTCTCTGCGACTAAATCTTTCTATCAGCATCCATCAAAGGGTGTTTAGAAAATTTACAAATAGTTCAACACAAATACATAAATTGCTTCTAATGAGTAAAGAGGAAAACTCCATGGTAAGGGTTTTCAGGATTTAATCAAATGCCTGATTTCCTCCTTCATCTTCCAAATTCAAGTAGTATTTTGCTTTTTCCCTGAATATATCATCTGATTTGACAAACTCGCTTGTTTTTCTTATTTATCCTTTATTTAATCTCTGTGGCCATGATATTCCATTCATCTCTCTAACCAAATTATCTGCACTTATTATGGGCAGTTATCAAACATCCCTGAATAACTAGTGTGGCCTTTCCTGAGTAAGTAGAAATTTTACTCACATAGCTGACTCTCCCTAAAGAGTAGGCATGTATATGTATTTAGAACCTAAGCAGTTCCTACCATTGTCATTAAGATTCTGGAAGAGCTAGAATTAATCTGAAAAAAGGCTAATGCTAACAATATAGCACATTGGACCTTGACAAAGGATTATTATATTTATGGCATTGTGTTCAAAATCTGGAGGCAGTTGGTAAATTTTAAATGTTATTTATCCAGCAAGTACAATATGAGCATTGCAAGCCTTTATTGTCCTTTAAAAATCATGTAGTATTTAGATTGAGACTTTTGAACACTCTTTTAGTGACCAGGCAAGATGTAGAAAAGGATATATACGCGTGTCTATTGGATATACCTATACATATAAATGATTAGCCAGGTAACCTGGAGGCACAACATAATGTGATAAGTCTGAAAAGTGAGGCAGTCAACAGAAGGACACAGCATACTAAGTTGATGGAGAAAGTCCAGGTGTACACAGAGAATGACAATGAAATTATTCTCCACTCATTCATGCCCAGAGTAATTTTTGGTGCAAATTATTATACCTATGCATTTATGATTGAAGATATAATTCTGGCATAATCTGGGATAAAAGTATCACATGTGAACACTTTTAAGAAATCTTACAAATAAGAAAGCAAAGATTAGATTTTACATCATGAATTTTTTACATTATTGAGAGTTGGTAGTGCTGTCATTGATGTTGGCAAGATTAAGAGTTTCTGGAAGAAGACAATCATTCATCCTTTCTAAGCAGAGGATAAACTCTAGGTTTGAATATTGATTTTCAAACAGCACCAGCTCCTTCAATGTACAACCAGAGGACACAAAATTTCTATTCCTGAACATATTACCCAAAATACTCTTTAGCACCAAGGATAAGCTGTTTTTAAATAGCACACATGATCCATATTTTATACCAATATTCAACTCAGAATTTTCATTTTTAGCACTGAGTTAGAAACTAGATATATTAAGCTTTTGAAGGAGAGTGGGGTTGGTGGTGATGACTTTGTTTACTGGCTAAAGTCCATGCACCAACTTATACTTACTTTAAATGGGCAACAATCTTTATGTTAGATAGATAAGCAAATGTTAAATCTTTTCAAGAAAAGAGCACATTAGTTAGAGGATATTAGAGCTCAACCCAATAATTTAATGTTAACAATGTCATAAATTAAATTTGCTCTACATAGTAGTATATAAACCAAATTTAAAGGAGGAAGAAGCAGCTGCTGTTTCCCAAGAGAAGGAACACAACAATTTATCTTGTAAACTAGAGCTGTTACTTCTCTGTCACATTTATTTACTCTCTCATTCTCTCACTAAGTCAACTCTTCATCTCTCAAGGTACCGTACTCCCTCTCAGATCCTTCTGAGTCCACATATATATCCGTGCATGCCTCAACTTAAAATCTATGTCCAGAGACAAAGTCTGCTACCTCCTTCTCTCATCATCTGCATATTTTGTCTCCCCACCATTCCTCACCTTAAGTGCTTTCAAACTATGATAATTTTGCCTAACTTCATTTCACCTTAACTATATGTATCACTACATTGATTTTTGCTGCCCATGTTCTGAGATACTGAATATATTTACTTCTCTTTTTGTAATCCTACTCCTTTTCTCACCCTTTTATTTATTTATTTTACGTTAATTTACAAAAACACTAAAGTAAAAATTTGGAAAAATGGGAACATAAGGAGGAGAACCTAGAAGTCTAGTCATAAAAAGGCTAAAAAAGTAGTTCTGATATTTTTGAATGGATTTTATTCTTTCTCAAAATGGAAACAAAAGAAACTTACAGGAGAAATCTCCTTCTCTGGTCCTATCAGGCAACTTATGCTATTTCATATCAAGTGAGTGAATCTTGTCTGTTTCCATCATTAGTTCTCTGTTCTCATTGCTAAGCATTATTCATTTAGAATGTTTCAAATGCCTTCAATACCGCTACTGTGCTAAGATCCTAAATATGTATAGTTGTAAAGCCTTCTGGCTGTTCAGGTGATAATTTTATATTGCAGTAAGAGTGGGAAAACAATGTAAGTGCACTAGACCAATGTCAGTTACTCTGATATGGAAAAACAATGAAAGTTTAAATAAAAGCCATTGACTTGAATGAAGTTTCTGTCTCATTTGGGCATATTCCAAGCAACCTGCAAAACTAGACAGGGTCAGTTTTCATAAACAGAAGGATCTGGGTTTTTTTTACTGGAAAATAAAATTCAGAAACAAGAAAATTGAATGCTTCCACATGCTGAGGGAAATATTAAGAAAATAATCAATGTTGAGGTGGAAGCCCTTTAGTCACTAATTATTAGATACTAGTGATTTCTATTTAGCTGAAGGTATATAATATTGAATGTGTGGCTTAATTATCTGAAATTAGACAGTAATTTATGGGGAGCTGTGATGCTGAAGGCAAAAGGTCTAAGCTGAAAGATTATTTTTGTGAAATATTATTTTTATGCAAGCAGTACAGGTAGATGACTCAAATAGAGACAATTTAGTAGAATCATATTATAAATTTCTAAAATATTCCTTTTAGCAAATATCTAGATAGGTCTATAAGCATAACTAATTAGAAAGTGTTCAGAGACATGGGCTAAGACAGTCTAAGGCAAAACAGAATATTTGAGTTATTATGTAGAAAAGCGGTCTGAGGTAGTTCCAAGGCACGGTTTATCTCACTCTTTTTTGAGGCAAGGGGGAGAGGGAGGCACAGAATGGAAAGGAATCAGTGTTTGGCAAGCTGGTGATCCTACTGCCTTTAATGAAAATAAATATTTAAATAAGATAGAAAAGGGAGCTCTTTCTAGTTTATTTATTTTATTTATTTTTTTATACAGCAGGTTCTCATTAGTTATCTATTTTATACATATTAGTTTATATATGTCAATCCCAATCTTCCAATTCATCCCACCACCACCACCCAGAAAAGGGAACTCTTTCTATTTTTGCAATAATAGAATAAAGTTGGCAAAAAGATATTATGAAGTTTAGAGGCCTTGTTAAAATTGTATTAAAAACAATGAGCTGTAAGGATTTTAGAGGACTAATTTAAAACAAATGTTTGCAGTGAAATCTCTGAAGGGATGTTCCACAGACGAGTGGAGGATAGGAAACCTCTGTAGACCTCATGCCCCGTAGGGAAGGGCCTGGATCCTAGCCTGAAACAAAGCTGGGTCAGCATGCAGAGAAGTTACCTATGTGTTCCTGAGCTCCCTGTTCTTTACTTTATTCTCCATTTTTGAAGAAAACTTACTTCATGATTGAAAAACTATGTGAACACATTTTTTAAAATAGGGTGTTCTATTGATTTAGGCAGCCATTTATAGTAGAAAGGAGATTGATTTTAGATCAGGATATTTATATTCCATCAACTCCAGGCTGAGCTGTAAAGTTCTAGTTAAAAACATTTTTTTCAGCCTTGCCATGCTCTTTATAACATGGAGATAATAATATCGACTCAAAGTATAGTTGTAATAATTAAATATAAAAGTGTCAGTCACAGTTAATTGAAAGATTAACTTATCTGTTTGTTCTTTTACTAAGCTTTTAGTGTCCACTCTGAGGGAGGAATTATATGCCATGTACGAAAAAAGTAAAGACGAATAAAACATAGACCCTCCCTTCAAACAGCTAATAGAAAGAAAGAGGCATATGGAAATATAAGTGCACTGAATATTCATAAAAGTCATGAGAGTATATGTTACTCCTCAGGGAAGGGTCAGGTCTGACATATAGGAATGAGGTCAGGATGGTTTTCATAGAAAAGTGGCACATGTTTGGTCAGGTAGTGCATGAAGGTATGGGTGTGGCCTGGTCAGATGTACAGGGTGGCTTTGAATGCATGCTGGAGGAGTGAGGCACATGTACAAAGTTCATATATTTGATGGAGACAAGTACCTTGTGAAATTACAGACTGGGTGTGGAATAGATATTGAGCACATATTTGCTGCAATAACTGTCACTGTAATGATAGGAAACAAAAAAATGTTACAGACATAAATAAAACTGCTATGAATAATCCTATTTAGATTTTTGTGTGGACATAGGTTTTCATTTATCTAGGATGAATGCCCACAAGTGTACTCGCTGTATCATATGGTAAGTGCATGTTTAGTTTTTAAGACACTGCCAAACTTCTTTCAAGAGTGACTGACTATACCATTTTACATTCCTACCTATAATATGTGAAAGATCTAATTTCTCTGCATCCTCACCAAGAACTCAAACCAACCAAAACGTCCCTCAATAACTGAATGATTAAACAAACTGTACATCTATGCCATGGAATACTGCTCAGTAATGAGAAAGAACAAACTAATGATACCTGCAACAACTTGGATGGATCAAGGCCTTTATACGGAGTGAAAAGAACCAATCTAAAAGGTCACATACTGTATGATTCCACTTACATAATATTTTCAGAATAATCAAAAGTCAAAAATAATACAGTCTTCAGAAAACAACAATAAGAAAAAAATATTATTGGTGACAAGAGAAACCATGCTTTTGTATATCTCAAAGAAGAGGAAAAAATTCTGGTTCAGTAGATTACGGAAACAAAAACAATTAGCTGAATATTTTAATTGAAATGTAATGTAAAAAATGCATTAAAATCATGTCCTAATTTTTAAAACAAGAAAGATAGCATACTTAGTACACACTGGGTCATATTTTTTCAGCATTCAAGCTAAATTTGATTATGCTTTCCAGCTATTCTTCAGTGGTGGGAAAATACATATTTAAAAATAAATTTTAGATAAAAGCATGCATTTATTAATGCAATTTCTAATTACTATTCAGAGAGTTTCTATAAAGTTTCTATAATTTCTTGTAGAAATAATTCTATTCAAAATATTTTTACAGAATTTAAGGAAACAGATTAATCTGTTACTAATTCCATGAATCTGTTTTTCATATATGTATATATTCTTTATTCTTTTCATGAAGTGCTATCTCATCTCCTCCTTTGCCTAGTACCAGAGCACACCAATATCTATATTTATTATTGCTTTCTTTTTTTTTAATCTTTATTGGAGTATAATTGCTTTACAATGGTGTGTTAGTTCCTGCTTTATAACAAAGTGAATAAGTTATACATATACATATGTTCCCATATCTCTTCCCTCTTGCATCTCCCTCCCTCACACCCTCCCTATCCACCCCTCTAGGTGGTCACAAAGCACCAAGCTGATCTCCCTGTGCTATGCGGCTGCTTCCCACTAGCTATCTGTTTTACATTTGGCAGTGTATACATGTCCATGGCACTCTCTCACTTTGTCCCAGTTTACCTTTCCCCCTCCCCATATCCTCAAATCCATTCTCTAGTAGGTCTGTATCTTTATTCCTTTCTTACCCCTAGGTTCTTCATGACATTTTTTTTCTTAAATTCCATATATATGTGTTAGCATACGGTATTTGTCTTTCTCTTTCTGACTTACTTCACTCTGTATGACAGATTCTAGGTCCATCCACCTCATTACAAATAGTTCAATTTCAATTCTATTTCAATTTCAATTTCAATTTCAATTCACATCTTCTGTATCCATCCCTCCGATGATGGACAGTTAGGTTGTTTCCATCTCCTGGCAATTGTAAATAGAGCTGCAATGAACATTTTGGTACATTACTCTTTTGAATTATGATTTTCTCAGGGTATATGACCAGTAGTGGGATTGCTGGGTCATATGGTAGTTCTATTTGTAGTTTTTTAAGGAACCTCCATACTGTTCTCCATAGTGGCTGTACCAATTCACATTCCCACCAGCAGTGCAAGAGTGTTCCCTTTTCTCCACACCCTCTCCAGCATTTATTCTTTCTAGATTTTTTGATGATGGCCATTCTGACTGGTGTGAGATGATATCTCATTGCAGTTTTGAATTGCATTTCTCTAATGATTAATGATGTTGAGCATTCTTTCATGTGTTTGCTGGCAGTCTGTATATCTTCTTTGGAGAAATGTCTATTTAGGTCTTCTGCCCATTTTTGGATTGGCTTCTTTGGTTATTTGTTATTGAGCTGCATGAGCTGCTTGTAAATTTTGGAGATTAATCCTTTGTCGGTTGCTTCATTTGCAAATATTTTCTCCCATTCTGAGGGTTGTCTTTTGGTCTTGTTTATGGTTTCCTTTGCTGTGCAAAAGCTTTGAAGTTTCATTACGTCCCATTTGTTTATTTTTGTTTTTATTTCCATTTCTCTAGGAGGTGGATCAAAAAGGATCTTGCTGTGATTTATGTCATAGAGTGTTCTGCCTATGTTTTCCTCTAAGAGTTTGATAGTTTCTGGCCTTACATTTAGGTCTTTAATCCATTTTGAGCTTATTTTTGTGTATGGTGTTAGGGTGTGATCTAATCTCATACTTTTACATGTACCTGTCCAATTTTCCCAGCACCACTTATTGAAGAGGCTGTCCTTTCTCCACTGTACATTCCTGCCTCCTTTATCAAAGATAAGGTGACCATATATGCGTGGGTTTATCCCTGGCCATTCTATCCTGTTCCATTGATCTATATTTCTGTTTTTGTACCAGTACCACACTGTCTTGATTACTGTAGCTTTGTAGTATAGTCTGAAGTCAGGGAGCCTGATTCCTCCAGCTCAGTTTTTCGTTCTCAAGATTGCTTTGGCTATTCGCAGTCTTTTGTGTTTCGATACAAATTGTGAAACTTTTTTGTTCTAGTTCTGTGAAAAATGCCACTGATAGTTTGATAGGGATTGCATTGAATCTGTAGATTGCTTTGGAAACTAGAATCATTTTCACAATGCTGATTCTTACAATCCAAAAACATGGTATATCTGTCCATCTATTTGTATCATCTTTAATTTCTTTCATCAGTGTCTTATAATTTTCTGCATACAGGTCTTTTGTCTCCTTAGGTAGGTTTATTCCAAGATATTTTATTCTTTTTGTTGCAGTGGTAAATGGGAGTGTTTTCTTGATTTCACTTTCAGATTTTTCATCATTAGTTTATAGGAATGCCAGAGATTTCTGTGCATTAATTTTGTATCCTGCAACTTTACCAGATTCATTGATTAGCTCTAGTCGTTTTCTGGTAGCATCTTTAGGATTCTCTATGTATAGTATCATGTCATCTGCAAAGAGTGACAGTTTTACTTCTTTTCTGATTTGGATTCCTTTTATTTCCTTTTCTTCTCTGATTGCTGTGGCTAAAACTTCCAAAACTATGTTGAATAACAGTGGTGAGAGTGGGCAACCTTGTCTTGTTCCTGATCTTAGTGGAAATGGTTTCAGTTTTTCACCATTGATGTTGGCTGTGGGTTTGTCATATATGGCCTTTATTATGTTGAGAAAAGTTCCCTCTATGCCTACTTTCTGGAGGGTTTGTCATAAATGGGTGTTGAATTTTGCCAAAAGATTTCTCTGCATCTATTAAGATGACCATATGATTTTTCTCCTTCAATTTGTTAATATGGTGTATCACATTGATTGATTTGTGTATATTGAAGAATCCTTGCATTCCTGGAATAAACCCCACTTGGTCATGGTGTATGATCCTTTTAATATGTTGTTGGATTCTGTTTGCTAGTATTTTGTTGAGGATTTTTGCATCTATGCTCATCAGTGATTATGGCTTGTAGTTTTCTTTCCTTGTGACATCTTTGTCTCGTTTCGGTATCAGGGTGATGGTGGCCTCCTAGAATGAGTTGGGGAATGTTCCATCCTCTGCTATATTTTGGAAGAGTTTGAGAAGTATAGGTGTTAGCTCTTCTCTAAATGTTTGATAGAATTCACCTGTGAAGCCATCTGGTCCTGGGCTTTTGTTTGTTGGAAGATTTTTAATCACAGTTTCAATTTCAGTGCTTGTGATTGGTCTGTTCATATTTTCTATTTCTTCCTGATTCAGTCTTGCAGGTTGTGCATTTCTAAGAATTTGTCCATTTCTTCCAGGTTGTCCATTTTATTGGCATAGAGTTGCTTGTAGTAATATCTCATGATCTTTTGTATTTCTGCAGTGTCAGTTGTTACTTCTCCTTTTTCATTTCTAATTCTATTGATTTCAGTCTTCTCCCTTTTTTTCTTGATGAGTCTGGCTAATGGTTTATCAATTTTGTTTATCTTCTCAAAGAATGAGCTTTTAGTTTTATTGATCTTTGCTATCATTTCCTTCATTTCTTTTTCATTTATTTCTGATCTGATCTTTATAATTTCTTTCCTTCTGCTAACTTTGGGAGGTTTTTTTGTTCTTCTTTCTCTAATTGCTTTAGGTGCAAGGTTAGGTTGTTTATTCGAGATGTTTCCTGTTTCTTAAGATAGGATTGTATTGCTATAAACTTCTCTCTTAGAACTGCTTTTGCTGCATCCCATAGGTTTGGGGTCAACGTGTCTCCATTGTCACTTGTTTCTAGGTATTTTTTGATTTCCTCTTTGATTTCTTCAGTGATCACTTCGTTATTAAGTAGTGTATTGTTTAGCCTCCATGTGTTTGTATTTTTTACAGATCTTTTCCTGTAATTGATATCTAGTCTCATAGCATTGTGGTCGGAAAGATACTTGATACTATTTCAATTTTCTTAAATTTACCAAGGCTTGATTTGTGACCCAAGATATGATCTATCCTGGAGAATGTTCCATGAGCACTTGAGAAAAATGTGTATTCTGTTGTTTTTGGATGGAATGTCCTATAAATATCGATTAAGTCCATCTTATTTAATGTATTATTTAAAGCTGTGTTTCCTTATTTATTTTCATTTTGGATGATGTGTCCATTGGGGAAAGTGGGGTGTTAAAGTCCCCTACTATGTATGTGTTACTGTCGATTTTCCCATTTATGGCTCTTAGTATTTGCCTTATATATTGAGGTGCTCCTATGTTGGGTGCGTAAATATTTACAATTGTTATATCTTCTTCTTGGATCGATCCCTTGATCATCATGTAGTGTCCTTCTTTGTCTCTTCTAATAGTCTTTATTTTAAAGTCTATTTTGTCTGATATGAGAATTGTGACTCCAGCTTTCTTTTGGTTTCCATTTGCATGGAATATCTTATTCCATCCCCTTACTTTCAGTCTGTGTGTGTCTCTAGGTCTGAAGTGGGTCTCTTGTAGACAGCATATATATCGGTCTTGTTTTTGTATCCATTCAGCCAGTCTGTGTCTTTTGGTGGGAGCATTTAATCCATTTACATTTAAGGTAATTATCGATATGTATGTTCCTATTCCCATTTTCTTAATTGTTTAGGGTTTTTTATTGTAGGTCTTTTCCTTCTCTTGTGTTTCTTTCCTAGAGAAGTTCCTTCAGCAGTTGTTGTAAAGCTGGTTTGGTGGTGCTGAACTCTCTCAGCTTTTGCTTGTCTGTAAAGGTTTTAATTTCTCCATCAAATCTGAATGAGATGCTTGCTGGGTAGAGTAATCTTGGTTGTAGGTTTTTCTCTTTCATCACTTTAAATATGTCCTGCCAGTCCCTTCTGGCTTGCAGAATTTCTGCTGAAAGATCAGCTGTTAACCTTATGGGGATTCCCTTGTGTGTTATTTGTTGTTTTTCCCTTGTTGCTTTTAATATGTTTTCTTTGTATTTAATTTTTGACAGTTTGATTCATGTGTCTAGGCGTGTTTCTCCTTGGATTTATCCTGTATGGGACTCTCTGTGCTTCCTGGACTTGATTAAATATTTCCTTTCCCATATTAGGGAAGTTTTCAACTATAATCTCTTCAAATATTTTCTCAGTCCCTTTCTTTTTCTCTTCTTCTTCTGGAACCCTTATAATTCAAATGTTGGTGTGTTTGATGTTATCCCAGAGGTCTCTGAGACTGTCCTCAGTTCTTTTCATTCTTTTTTCTTTATTCTGCTTTGCAGTAGTTATTTCCACTATTTTATCTTCCAGGTCACTTATCCGTTCTTCTGCCTCAGTTATTCTGCTATTGATCCCATCTAGAGTCTTTGTAATTTCATTTATTGTGTTGTTCATCGTTGCTTATTTCATCTTTAGATCTTCTAGGTCCTTGTTAAGTGTTTTTTGCATATTCTCTATTCTATTTCCAAGATTTTGGATCATCTTTACTATCATTATTCTGAATTCTCTTTCAGGTTGACTGCCTATTTCCTCTTCATTTTTTAGGTCTGGTGGGTTTTTATCCTGGGTTTTATCTCCTTCATCTGCTGTGTGTTTTTCTGTCTTCTCATTTTGCTTATCTTAATGTGTTTGGGGTCTCCTTTTTGCAGGCTGCAGGTTCATAGTTCCCGTTGTTTTCGGTGTCTGTCCCCAGTGGCTAAAGTTGGTTTAGTGGGTTGCGCAGGCTTCCTGGTCGGGGGACTAGTGCCTCTGTTCTGGTGGATGAGGCTGGATCTTGTCTTCCTGGTGGGCAGGTCCACGTCTGGTGGTGTGTTTTGGGGTGTCTGTGGACTTCGTATGATTTTAGGCAGCCTCTCTGCTAATGGGTGGGGTTGTGTTCCTGTCTTGCTAGTTGTTTGGCAAAGGGTGTCCAGCACGGTAGCTTGCTGGTCGTTGATTGAAGCTGGGTGCTGGTGTTGAGATGGAGATCTCTGGGAGATTTTCGCCATTTGATATTATGTGGAGCTGGGAGATCTCTTGTGGACCAGTGTCCTGAAGTTGGCTCTCCCACCTCAGAGGCACAGAACCAACTCCTGGCTGTAGCACCAAGTGCCTTTCATCCACATGGCTCAGAATAAAAGGGAGGAAAAAGTAGAAAGAAAGGAAGGAAGAAAGGTGGAAGAAAAGAGGATAAAATAAAATAAAGATAAAATAAAGTTATTAAAATAAAAAATGTTTGTTAAGAAAAAATTTTTTAAAAAAAGAAAAAAAATGGATGGATAGAACCTAGGACAAATGGTGAAAGCATAGCTCTACAGACAAAATCTCACAGAGAAGCATACACATACACACTCACAAAAAGAGGAAAAGGGGAAAAAATAATAAATCTTGCTCTCAAAGTCCACCTCCTCAATTTGGAATGATTCGTTGTATCTATTCAGGCATTCCACAGATGCAGGGTACATCAAGTTGAGTGTGGAGCTTTAATCCGCTGCTTCTGAGGCTGCTGGGAGAGATTTCCCTTTCTCTTCTTTGTTTGCACAGCTCCAGGGGCTCAGCTTTGGATTTGGCCCTGCCTCTGCGTGTAGGTCGCCTGAGGGCGTCTGTCCTTCCTCAGACAGGATGGGGTTAAAGGAGCAGTTGCTTTGGGGGCTGTGGCTCACTCAGGCCGGGGGAGAGGGAGGGATGCGGATGCGGGGCGAGCCTGCGGCGGCAGAGGCCAGCATGACGTTGCACCAGCCTGAGGCGCGCTATGTGTTCTCCCGGGGAAGTTGTCCCTGGATCCCGGGACCCTGGCGTAGCGGGCTGCACAGGCTCCCCAGAAGGGGGGTGTGGATAGTGACCTGTGCTCGCACACAGGCTTCTTGGTGGTGGCAGGAGCAGCCTTAGCGTCTCATGCCCGTCTCTGGGGTCCGTGCTGTTAGCCGCGGCTCGCCCCCGTCTCTGGAACTCCTTTAAGCCGTGCTCTTAATCCCCTCTCCTCGCGCACCAGTAAAGAAAGAGGGAAGAAAAAGTCTCTTGCCTCTTCGGCAGGTCCAGACATTTCCCCGGACTCCCTCCCGGCTAGCCGTGGTGCACCTACCTCCTGCAGGCTGTGTTCATGCTGCCAACCCCAGTCCTCTCCCTGTGCTCTGACCAAAGCCCGAGCCTCAGCTCCCAGCCCTGCCCGCCCTGGCCGGTGAGCAGACAAGCCTCTCGGGCTGGTGAGTGCCTGTCGGCAATGATCCTCTGTGCAGGAATCTCTCTGCTTTGCCCTCCGAACCCCTGTTGCTGTGCTCTCCTCCGCGGCTCCAAAGCTTTCCCCCTCCATCACCCCCGTCTCTGCCCGCAAAGGGGCTTCCTAGTGTGTGGAAAATTTTCCTCCTTCACAGCTCCCTCCCACTGTGCAGGTCCTGTCCCTATTGTTTTGTCTCTGTTTATTCTTTTTTCTTTTGCCCTACCCAGGTACGTGGGGAGTTTCTTGACTTTTGGAAGGTCTGAAGTTTTCTGCCAGTGTTCAGTAGGTGTTCTGTAGGAGTTGTTCCACGTGTAGTATTTCTGGTGTATCTGTGGGGAGGAAGGTGATCTCCTGGTCTTACTCTTCCGCCATCTTCCTCCTGAATTCCCCAATATGTATATTTAGATTGCCCAAAGAAATGGCCTCTCTCTAGTATAATACTAGTAATATAATACTTATAAAATAATATTATTATCGTTCAAAATAAGTTACTCCCTAGAGAAGTATTCTTCTTGACAGTCATTTATGCTATCAATAAAAACCCACTCTCAGTTTCAGGTATTTTCATTTTAATGAGTTTATTAGCCGTTTCACCAAAGTGGACCTCTCACAGGAAATGCCAAACTACCTCTCCAGACAAACACACAATTGTATACTTGGAATCATAGGAAGATATTTCTTGCAGCTTTTTATAAAGCTGTTGTGTTTTTTGTTTGTTTTTACTTTTTCCAGTTACCAAAATTTCAGAAATAAATAGGAGACTTGGAAACTCAAGGAATAAAATAGATTCCAGCCAGGGCTGAGTTAAGGATTCAAGCAATATCATCAGGTGTATCATTTTCAATACACCTATTAGCCTGTTTCCTCTTTTTGGCTTAATTCTCAGGAACGCTCTTCCACATGGTGACAAAAATGACTACCAAGAGTTATAGGCTTAAACACCATTATATCCTATAATCTTGATAAAAATAGAATGCCTCAGTCTTAATATTCATGGTAAAATTCCAACAATAACATGCATTGGTTTGGCCTCAGTCATATAACTTCCTGGAGGTAATTACTGTGCACAGCAAAGTAGAAATCACTGACTTTCCAGGGTTTTGTTATATGTCTACCCCTGGCAGCAAGCAAACTCAGTCCCATTGGAAATGAGTTGTTTGATGCTCCAGAAATGGAGTTTATCCAAAGGGTAATGCAAAGGAAAGCAGAAGGAAAATGAATGTGACTAAGAGGGTTGAAAAAACAGGTTAGTATTTTTTGGCTGAAAAATCAAACTTTAAAATATATTATGAACTGTGATTTATATGTTACATTCTTTTTTATTTCACTAGGCAGAAAATTCAATACATTATGGAAGACTTAGTACCATTATCCCTGATACTTTTGTAGTGAAATATAATATACTATATTATAGTTTAATATTATATAGTAAACAGAATTCATATAGGTTATATTTGTATATTGTATATATATAAATTTGGTTATTTGCCTATTTTACTTTTGTGTTTCTAAGTTTATTTCTAAAATGGTCTATGTCTTATTCAGCTTCACATCATCAACACCTTGTGTGGTCACCATGTTATAAAGTGTGTCCATTCATTGACTGTTTTGGGTCTGCAACTCATCTGAATTTGCTTATTAGTTCTGACAGTGTTTTGATTGAGTCTTCAGTGTTTTCTCTATGTAATGTCCTGTAATCTGCAAATACTGGCAGTATTACTTTTCCTTTCCAATTCTGATGCCTTTTATTTCTTTTTCTTACCTAATTGCTATGTCTAGGACCTCCAGTACTATGTTGAATAAAGTGGTGAGAGTGGGCATCCTTGTCTTATTCCTGATCTTAAAGGAAAAACTTTGAGTTTTCCACTATTGAGTATGATGTAGTCTGTGGGCTTTTCATACATTTCCTTTATTATGTCGAGATATGTTCCCTTTAAATGCAGGTTATTGAGAGTTTTTATCATAAATGGATGTCAAATTTTGTCAAAAGCTTTTTTCTGCATCTTTTGAGAAGCTTATAGGATTTTTATTCTTCATTTTATTAATGTAGTATATTGCATTGACTGAGTTGTGGATGTTGAACAATTCTTGCCTCCCTGGAATAAAGGACCACTTGATCATTGTATATGATGCTTTTAGGGTATTGCTGAATTTGGTTTGCTAATATTTTGTTGAGGGTTCTTGCATTTATATTCATCAGGATTATCGGGCTGCAATTTTCTTGTAGCATCCTTGTCTGGTTTTGGTATCAGGGTAATGCTGGCCTCATAAAATGAGCTTGAAAGTGTTACCTTTTCTTCTACTTTTTGGAAGATGTTAGAAGAATTGGTATTAATTCTTATTTGAATGTTTAGTAGAATTCAACAGTGAAGCTGTCTGGTCTTGGACTTTTGTTTGTTGGGAGTTTTTTGATTACTGATTCAATCCCCTTCCTAGTAATCACTCTATTCAGGTATTCTGTTTCTTTATTATTCAGTCATGGAAGATTGTATGTTTCTAGGAAATTATCCATTTTTCCTGTTATCCAATTTGTTGGCATGCTATTATTCATAGTAGTCTCTTATGATCCTTTGTATTTCTGTAGTATCAATTGTAATGTCTCCTCTTTCATTTTTTATTTATTTGAGCCCTCTCTCTTTTTTTCTTGGTGAGTCTAGCTAAAGGTTTGTCAATTTTGTCTATTCCAGAGAACCATAAAAACATTTTCGAGAGCCATGCATGTTATTGTAGGAGTCAGTAGTTTCTTTATTTTCTGGGTATTTTCAATGCTATAAACATAGATACATTTTTTTAAGTTAGTTAATGAACAGCTGAGTTGTTAATGAACAGCTGAGTTGTTGCCAATTAAGGGCTATTATTTAGAACATACCTATAAGCATGATTTTCTAAATCTTTACTGTGGATACATGCTTGATTTCTTTTTGGTAAGTATTATGAGTATAACTGCTATGTCTTGGGCTTCCCTGGTGGCGCAGTGGTTGAGAGTCTGCCTGCCGATGCAGGGGACATGGGTTCGTGCCCCGGTCCGGGAGGATCCCACATGCTATGGAGCGGCTGGGCCCATGAGCCATGGCCGCTGAGCTGAGCCTGCGTGTCTGGAGCCTGTGCTCCGCAATGGGAGAGGCCACAACAGTGAGAGGCCCGTGTACGGCAAAAAAACATAATAAAACAATTAAATGGTGACATATAACAAGTGTATTGCCTGGAAACTCCATATTGTTAAAAATGTCAATTTTCACCAAATTACAGATTTAATGTAATCTCAATCAGAGTCCTAATAGATCTGTGTGCTGAAATCAACAAGCTGAATCTAAAATTATATGGAATCTAAAAGGCCTATAAGCAAAAAATCTTGATGAAAACTGGAGGACTTACTGTACTGAGGCTCACTAGGAGCTGTATTGATCCAGAGAGTGTAATACTGTATAAGAATAGAGACGTGAAACAGAATATGGGCTGACATATACACTATCAATTGATTTTTTTTAGCATTTTACAATTTTTATTTATTTGTTTATTATTTGTTTATTAAATTTATTTATTTTGGCTGCATTGGGTCTTCATTGCTGTCTGTGGGCTTCCTCTAGTTGCGATGAGTGGGGGCTACTCTTCATTGCAGTGTGCAGGCTTCTCATTGAGATGGCTTCTCTTGTTGCAGAGCACGGGCTCTAGGTGCATGGGCTTCAGTTGTTGTGGCACACAGGCTCAGTAGTTGTGGCTCACGAGCTCTAGAGTGCAGGCTCAGTAGTTGTGGTGCATGGGCTTTGTTGCTGCGCGGCATGTGGGATCTTCCCAGACCAGGGCTTGAACCCGTGTCCCCTGCATTTGTAGGTGATTCTTAACCACTGCGCCACCAGGGAAGTCCCATCAATTGATTTTTAATGAAAGTGCAATGGGGAAAAATAAGTCTTTTAAACAAATGGTGTAGGGAAATAAAGTAAGTGTATGAGAGAGAAAAAGACAAAAATTTGGACTGCTACTTTACATTATCAACAATTTTTAATTTGAAACAGATGATAAATTTAAACAAGCAAGCAAAAACTCTAAAGCTTCTAGAATACCTTTGTGATCTTAGATTAAGTTATCTAATAAAATATAATGACAAAGTGAATTTCATCAAAACTAACAACTTCTGATTATCAAATTTTTCATTAAGAAAATGTAGTGACAAACGAGACAGGGAAAACATATTCATATAACATATTTATCATGAGCTGCTATGAAACATATATAGATAACTCCCACAAATCAATAATAAAAAGACAAACAACAAGTAGCAAATCGTCAAAAGTTTAAAGTAGTCACTTCACAAAAGAGTATATGTATGTGTCCTTATGTGTGTCACTGGTAAGCACACCAAAAGATGCTCAACATCATTATTAGGGAAACATGCATTAAATATTAAATACCATTTCACATCCAGTAGAATAATTTTTGTAAGAATGTTTGTAAGAATTTTTGTAAGAATTTTGTAAGAATGTTTGTAAGTTTAATTCATTTATTCTAGTAATTTTAATGTAGATTCCATATAATTTTTCCACATATAATATCATACCAACTATGAATAAAGACAATCTTATTTTGTCTTTAAGTCTCTACATATTTAATTTTTTTCCTTGCTTTATGGTACAGGGTAGAACTTCTAGTACCCTGTGAATAAAAATAGAGTGGATATCCTTTCCTTGTTTTCAGTCTTTGAAGGAAATCAATCAATTCTTTACCATTAAGTATGATGTTACCATTAGATTTTTTTAGATGCCCTTTATCAAATTCAGGGAGTACTCTTCTATTCCTAGTTTGCGGACAGTTTTCATTTTGAATTGTCATTGAATTTCATATGTCTATTCCTAAGGTCATATGTGTTTTCTCCTTCCTTCTATGCATAGGATGAATTATACTGGTTGATTTTTTTTAAATTAATTTTATTTATTTATTTTTGCTGTGTTGGGTCTTCGTTTCTGTGCGAGGGCTTTCTCCAGTTGTGGCAAGCAGGGGCCACTCTTCATTGCGGTGCACGGGCCTCTCACTATCGTGGCCTCTCTTGTTGCGGAGCACAGGCTCCAGATGCACAGGCTCAGTAGTTGTGGCTCACGGGCCTAGTTGCTCCGCGGCATGTGGGATCCTCCCGGACCAGGGCTTGAACCCATATCCCCTGCATTAGCAGGCAGATTCTCAACCACTGCGCCACCAGGGAAGCCCTATACTGGTTGATTTTTGAAAATTAAAACAATTTTGCATTCTTGAGAGAAATCCTACTTTATTGTGTTGTTTTATCTTCTTTTTTTACATTGATGATTAGCTTGTACTGTATTAAAATTTTTTGCATCTATGTTTATGAGTAATATTGTACTGTACTTTCCTCATAATACCTATATCTGGTTTTGTATCAGAATAATGCTGGGCTCATAAAATAAGTTGCAAAATTTTTTCTGTCTTTTACTTTCTGAAAGTGTTTGTGTATAAATGGCATTAGTTTTTCCCTAATGTTTTATAGAATTCAGCAATAAAAAAAATGTGAATTTAGAGTTTCCTTTGCAGGAAATCTTAGAATGAAAAATCAACTCTCTTCAACTGGTAGAGGATTATACAGAATTTTAAAATTTTCTTCTTGTATCAGTTCTGGCAGGTTGTGTTTTTTAGCAGATTGGTCTAACAACATCACAATTGTTAATTTACTGACATAACTTGTTTAAAACTATACCTTATAATCATTAACACCTGTGGGATATTTAGTAAGAAATATCTTAAGATATTGGTTATTTGTATCCTCTCTGTTTTTTTCCCCCAAATTAGTGTATCTAGTCATTTTCCTATTTTATTAATGTTTTCAGTGAAACAACGTTAGCTTTATTAACTTATTTGTCTCTTCTATGTTATTTATTCTCTAATATTGGTTATTTGTGCTTCTATGTTTATGTGAGTTTAATTTGGTAGGTTTTCTTAGCATCTTAACATGAAAACTTGATTACTAATGCTAAACAATTTTTTTCTAAATTAAGACTTATAAATTATAAATTTTCCCCTGAACACTCTTCAGCTGTAATTCTCTAGTTTTTTTATATGTTCTGTTTTCATTGCTATATTAAATTTGTTACCTTTGTGATTTCTTCTTACACATATAGGTTATTTAAATTTTAGTTGTTATACAATTTTTAAAAGATAGATTTTATGATATGTGAATTTTGAGATCTGTTATAAAAATTTGTTAGTAAATTTCCAAATATTTAGGGCTTTTCTATTTATTTTTATCAACCGAATTTCATTGTCAAAAAAGCATTCTGTAACATTCAGTAGGAGTCCAAAAGATCTGTGTACATCTCTGTTTCAGTCTTTCCATGAACAGTCACAGGCCTGGTTGAGGAAGGCTGCATCCTGTTAAGAGCACATAGATCTTTGTGGAACTTCTGTTATTTACCATAGCTTGTACCCATGTGTCAAAAAAACAGATCCAATAAATGTTAAATTGTTAGCTCCCCTTTGAAGCTACAAATTATTTAAAGATTTTTGTTGTTGTTTCTTTTGGGATTGGAGAAGACAGGAATAAGAAGTGTGTAATGAAGGATAAGAAATATTTTGTAGTGTAATAAAACTACATTTCAATAATATACTTGACATCACCTTTAATTAGCTGTATGTTCTAGGATGTATGGGCATGAAACACTGAGGGAGGAACTGACAGAAAGATGTCAACTGTAAGAGTGAAATAATTTAAATTTTATTTAATGGCAGAGGATATTGAAACCTTTGTTTTAGAGACAGCTACAAGAAGTAAAAAACATTACAGTGTACTCTTAATCAGTAGTGGAAACCTACCAAAGTCCTCAAGGAGATACACAGCTACAGGAAATGCCCTCATAGAATAAGTGTCTACCAGGTGTGAGAAACACCATTTGCCAATATTGGGGATTTTTCATACTCTCCTGGCCCTTTTTTTTTTTATTAAGCTAGACTTTTTGAAATGCTGGCTACATGCCTGCCTGCTCATGAAGTGCAATAACTAATTCAAAACAACTTCAATGTTTTCCTGAGAGTTCATTGCTCAAGTGAGAGAATTCAAGGTCAACTTCCCACAAGTTCCCTGGTTTCCTGTTCCTTGGCAGAACCAGGCCTGTTGCCTGGCTGTGTCTATTCCTCTACAACACATGACCTATGGAAGTCTGTCTGAAACTAGTCAAACAGAAGACAAAGCTAGTCAGGGCAGTTCGCCAACATCCATTTTAGTGATCAATTCAGAATGCTACGCTATCAGTTTGCTGGGACAATCAGTCAAGTTCCATTGAGCTTAATGAAAGTCAGAGATACTTCTCTGTAGGACAAGTTTTGTGCTTACCTGTGCAAGCTCTAGATAAGGCATGAGCACGTGTTTAGTCACAACTTGCTCAGTGACTGCAGAAGGTGTGAATTTATGGCATCAAAGAATTCCTAACCTTAAAAACACCAGAAAAAAAATCATTTTTCCTGATTAGCTTTTCTGGGCTCATTTTTCAGTTACTTTTCATTTCTAATTTTCCAAAAGTCTCATCACTCTCAATCTACATAGTCACAAGTTTAGCCTTACAAGCATAGATGCCTTGTAATTCTGGATCAGAACCTTTCTTCTGTGTCAAGCCAAGATACTGTGTTTGGATCAAATCCATCACTATGACCTAATTTGTTCTCGGCTCAAAAGGAAAAAACAAT
Organism: Stenella coeruleoalba; assembly: GCF_951394435.1. NCBI lineage: Eukaryota > Metazoa > Chordata > Mammalia > Artiodactyla > Delphinidae > Stenella > Stenella coeruleoalba. The sequence goes on along the minus strand of NC_137158.1, from coordinate 67,339,076 downwards.
CACCCTTGTTGTTAGTCTAATAGAGTTTTTTCAGCTTCCCTCAACTAAGGAACTATTTAACCACTGAACTTGTAATACACTAAATGGACCTAGAGTGGCTTAAAAGAATTAAAGCTGTTTCCTAATTTATTTCAAAGCTCATTAACAGAAGAGTTTCCAGAAATGTGTTCCCAGGTTACTCCTATTTTAAATTTGACTTATATTGTTTACATTAACAAAACTTCATAAATATCTCTTGATTTTAAACACCCTTATTGGAGTATAATTGCTTAACAATGGTGTGTTAGTTTCTGCTTTATAACAAAGTGAATCAACTATACATATACATATATCCCCATATCTCTTCCCTCTTGCGACCATCCATATCCCACCCCTCTAGGTGGTCACAAAGCACCGAGCTGATTTTCCTGTGCTATGTGGATGCTTTCCACAAACTATTTTACATTTGGTAGTATATATTCGTCCATGCAACTCCCTCACTTCGTCCCAGATTACACTTCCCCCTCCCCGTGTCCTCAAGTCTATTCTTTACATCTACGTCTTTATTCCTGTCCTGCCCCTAGGTTCTTCATAACCATTTTTTTTTCCCTTCAGAGTCCATATATATGTGTCCGCATATGGTATTTGTTTTTCTCTTGCTGACTTACTTCACTCTGTATGACAGACTCTAGGTCCATCCACCTCACTACAAATAACTCAATTTCATTTCTTTTTATGGCTGAGTATTATTCCATGTATATATGTGCCACATCTTCTTTATCCAGTCATCTGTCTATGGACACTTAGGTTGCTTCCATCTCCTGGCTATTGTAAATAGAGCTGCAATGAACATTGTGGTACATGAGTCTTTTTTTTTTCTTTTTTCTTTTTTGGTATGCGGGCCTCTCACTGTTGCAGCCTCTCCGTTGTGGAGCACAGGCTCCAGACGCACAGGCCCAGCGGCCATGCCCAACGGGCCCAGCCGCTCCGCGGCATGTGGGATCCTCCCGGACCGGAGCACAAACCGTGTCCCCTGCATCGGCAGGCGGACTCCCAACCACTGCACCACCAGGGAAGCCCAATGAGTCTTTTTGAATTATGGTTTTCTCAGGGTATATGCCCAGTAGTGGGATTGCTGGGCTGTATGGTAGTTCTATTTTTAGTTTTCTAAGGAACCTCCATACTGTTCTCCATAGTGCCTGTATCAATTTACATTACTACTAAAAGTGCAAGAGGGTACCATTTTCTCCACACCCTCTCCAGCATTTATTGCTTGTAGATATTTTTTTTTTGTTTTTTTTGTTTGTAGATATTTTGATGATCATCATTCTGACTGGTGTGAGGTGATACCTCATTGTAGTTTTAATTCGCATTTCTCTAATGATTAGTCATGTTGAGTATTCTTTCATGTGTTTGTGGGCTATCTGTATATCTTCTTTGGAGAAATGTCTATTTAGGTCTTTTGCCCATTTTTGGATTGGGTTGTTTGTTTTTTTTGATATTGAGCTGCATGTGCTGCTTATAAGCTTTGGAGATTAATCCTTTGTCAGTTGCATCATTTACAAATATTTTCTCCCATTCTGAGGGTTGTCTTTTGGTCTTGTTTATGGTTTCCTTTGCTGTGCAAAAGCTTTTAAGTTTCATTAGGTCCCATTTGTTTATTTTTGTTTTTATTTCCATTTCTGTAGGAGGTGGGTTAAAAAGGATCTTTCTGTGATTTATGTCATAAAGTGTTCTTCCTATGTTTTCCTCTAAGAGTTTGATAGTGTCTGGTCTTACATTTAGGTCTTTAATCCATTTGAGTTTATTTTTTTGTACGGTGTTAGGGAGTATTCTAATTTCATTCTTTTACAGGTAGCTGTCCAGTTTTCCCAGCACCACTCATTTGAAGAGGCTGTCTTTTCTCCATTGTATATTCTTGGCTCCTTTATCAAAAATAAGGTGCCCATAGGTGCACGGGTTTATCTCTGGGCTTTCTATCCTGTTCCATTGGTCTATATTTCTGTTTTTTTGTCAGTACCCTACTGTCTTGAATACTATAACTTTGTAGTATAATCCGAAGTCAGGGAGCCTGATACCTCCAGCTCCGTTTTTTGTTCTCAAGATTGCTTTGGCTATTCGGAGTCTTTTGTGTTTCCATACAAATTGTGAAACTTTTGATTTTAATTCTGTGAAAAATGCCACTGGTAGTTTGATAGGGATTGCATTGAATCTGTGGATTACTTTGGGTAGTAAAGTCATTTTCACAATGTTGATTGTTCCAATCGAAGAACATGGTATATCTCTCCAACTGTTTGTATCATCTTTAATTTCTTTCATCAGTGTCTTATCAGTTTTGGCATACAGGTCTTTTGTCTCCTTAGGTAGGTTTATTCCTAGACATTTTATTTTTTATGTTGCAATGGTAAATGGGAGTGTTTCCTTAATTTCTCTTTCAGATTTTTCATCATTAGTGTATAGGAATGCAAGAGATTTCTGTGCATTAATTTTGTATCCTGCAACTTTACCTAATTCATTGATTAGCTCTAGTAGTTTTCTGGTAGCATCTTTAGGATTCTCTATGTATACTATCATGTCATCTGCAAACAGTGATGGCTTTACTTCTTCTTTTCTGATTTGGATTCCTTGTATTTCTTTTTCTTCTCTGATTGCTGTGGCTAAAACTTCCAAAACTATTCTGAATAACAGTGGTAAGAGTGGACAGCCTTGTCTTGTTCCTGATCTTAGAGGAAATGGTCTCAGTTTTTCACCATTGAGGACAATTTTGGCTGTAGGTTTGTCATATATGGTGTTTATTATGTTGAGGTAATTTCCCTCTATGTCTACCTTCTGGAGGGTTTTTATCATAAATGGGTGTTGAATTTTCTTGAAAGCTTTTTCTGAATCTATTGAGATGATCATATGGTTTTTCTCCTTCAATTTGTTAATATGGTTTATCAGATTAATTGATTTACATATATTGAAGATGCTTGCATTCCTTGGATAAACCCCACTTGATCATGGCATATGCTTCTTTTAATATTCTGTTGGATTATTTTTGCTAGTATTTTGTTGAGGATTTTTGCATCTATATTCATCAGTGATATTGGCCTGTAAGTTTCTTTCTTTGTTACATCTTTGGTTTTGGTATCAGGTTGCTGGTGGCCACGTGGAATGAGTTGAGGAGTGTTCCTCCGTCTGCTATATTTTGGAAGAGTTTGAGAAGGAGAGGTGTTATCTCTTCTCTAAATGTTCGATAGAATTGTCCTGTGAAGCCATCTGGTCCTGGGCTTTTGTTTGTTGGAAGATTTTTAGTCACAGTCTCAATTTCAGTGCTTGTGATTTCTCTGTGTATATTTTCTATTTCTTTCTGGTTCAGTCTTGAAAGTTGTGCTTTTCTAAAAATGTGTCCATTTCTTCCACATTGTTGATTTTATTGGCATATAGTTGCTTTTAGTATATCTCATGATCCTTTGTATTTCTGCAGTGTCAGTTTTTACTTCTCTGTTTTTATTTCTAATTCTATTGATTTGATTCTTCTCCCTTTTTTTCTTATTGAGTCTGGCTAATGGCTTATCAATTTTGTTTATGTTCTCGAAGAACCAGCTTTTAGTTTTATTGATCTTTGCTATTGTTTCCTTCATTCATTTTTCATTTATTTCTGATTGGATATTTGTGATTTCCTTCTTTCTGCTAACTTTGGGGTTTTTTTGTTCTTCTTTCTCTAATTGCTTTAGGTGTAAGGTAAGGTTGTTTATTTGATATTTTTCTCGTTTCTTGAGGTAGGATTGCATTGCTATAAACTTCCCTCTTAGAACTGTTTTTGCTGAATCCCATAGGTTTTGGTTCGTCGTGTTTTCATTGTCATTTGTTTCTAGGTATTTTTTGATTTCTTCAGTGATCTCTTGGTTATTTAGTAGCATATTGTTGAGCCTCCATGTGTTTGTATCTTTTACAGTTATTTTTCCTATAATTGATATCTAGTCTCATAGCATTGTGATCAGAAAAGATATTTGATATGATTTCAATTTTATTAAATCTACCAAGGCTTGATTTGTGATCCAAGATATGATCTATCCTGGAAAAATTTCCATGAACACTTTAGAAGAAGGTGTATTCTGTTATTTTTGGATGAAATGTCCTATAAATATAAATTAAGTCCATCTTGTTTAATGTGTCATTTAAAGCTTGTGTTTCCTTATTTATTTTCATTTCGGATGATCTGTCCATTGGTGAAATTGGGGTGTTAAAGTCCCCTACTATGATTGTGTTACTGTCGATTTCCCCTTTTATGGCTGTTAGTGTTTGCCTTATGTATTGAGGTGCTCCTATGTTGGGTGCATAAATATTTACAATTGTTATATGCTCTTCTTGGATTGATCCCTTGATCATTAGGTAGTGTCCTTCTTTGTCTCTTGTAATCGTCTTTTTTTTTTTTTTTTGCGGTACACGGGCCTGTCACTGTTGTGGCCTCTCCCATTGTGGAGCACAGGCTCCGGACATGCAGGCTCAGTGGCCATGGCTCACGGGCCCAGCCACTCCGCGGCATGTGGGATCTTCCCAGACCGGGGCACGAACCTGCGTCCCCTGCATTGGCAGGCGGACTCTCAACCACTGCACCACCAGGGAAGCCCTCTGGTAATAGTCTTTGTTTTAAAGCCTATTTTGTCTGATATGAGAATTGGTACGCCAGCTTTCTTTTGATTTCCATTTGCATGGAATATCTTTTTCCATATGCTCACTTTCTATATGTGTCCCTAGGTCTGAAGTGGGTCTGTTGTAGCCAGCATATATATGGGTCTTGTTTTTGTATCCATTCAGCCAGTCTATGTCTTTTGGTTGGAGCATTTAATCCATTTACATTTAAGGTAATTATCAATATGTATTTTCCTATTACCATTTTCTTAATTGTTTGGATTTATTATTGTAGGTCTTTTCCTTCTCTTGTGTTTCCTGCCTAGAGAAGTTCCTTTAGCATTTGTTGTAAAGCTACTTTGGTGGTGCTGAATTCTTAGCTTTTGCTGTCTGTAAAGGTTTTAATTTCTCCATCAAATCTGAATGAGATCCTTGCTAGGTAGAGTAATCTTGGTTGTAGGTTTTTCCCTTTCATCACTTTAAATATGTTCTGCCACTCCCTTCTGGCTTGCAGAGTTTCTGCTGAAAGTTCAATTTTAAGCTTATTGGGATTTGCTTTTGTGTTTTTGTTGTTTTTCCTTGCTTCTTTTAATAGTTTTTCTTTTTAATTAATTTTTGATAATTTGATTAATATGTGTCTTAACATGTTTCTCCTTGGATTTATCCTTTATGGGACTCTCTGTGCTTACTGGACTTGATTAACTATTTCCTTTCCCATATTAGGGAAGTTTTCAACTATAATCTCTTCGAATATTTTCTCAGTCACTTTATTTTTCTCTTCTTCTTCTGGGACCCCTATAATTCTAATGTTGGTGGGTTTAATGTTGTCCCAGAAGTCTCTGAGACTGTCCTCAATTCTTTTCATTCTTTTGTCTTTTCTGTGGTAATTATTTCCACTATTTTATCTTCCAGGTCACTTATCCGTTCTTCTGCCCCAGTTATTCTGCTATTGATTCCATCTAGAGATTTTAAATTTTCATTTATTGTGTTTTCCATCATTCTTTGTTTGCTCTTTAGCTCTTGTGGCTCCTTGTTAAACGTTTCTTGTATTTTCTCCATTCTATTTTCAAGTTTTTGGATCATCTTTACTATCATTACTCTGAATTATTTTTCATGTAGACTGCCTATTTCCTCTTCATTTGTTTGGCTGGTTGGTATTTACCTTGCTCCTTCATCTGCTTTGTGTTTTTCTGTCTTCTCATTTTGCTTAACTTACTGTGTTTGGAGTCTCCTTTCACAGACTGCAGGTTCGTAGTTCCTGTTGTTTTTGGTGTCTGCCCCCAGTGGCTAAGTTTGTTTCAGTGGGTTGTGTAGGCTTCCTGGTGGAGGAGACTGGTGTCTGTGTTCTGGAGGATGATGCTGGATCTTGTCTTTCTGTTGGGCAGCACCACGTCTGGTGGTGTGTTTTGGGGTGTCTGTGACCTTATTATGATTTTAGGCAACCTCTCTGCTAGTGTGTGGCATTGTGTTCCTGTCTTGCTAGTTGTTTGGCAAAGAGTGTCCAGTACTGTAGCTTGCTGGTCATTGAGTGGAGCTTGGTCTTAGCACTGGAAATATCTGGGAGAGCTTTTGTCATTTTATATTATGTGGAGCCTGGGGGTCTCTGGTGGACCAACGTCCTAACCTCGGCTGTCCCATCTCAGAGGCACAGGCCTGTCACCCGGCTGGAGCACCAAGAACCTGTCAGCCACATGGCTCAGAAGAAAGGGAGCCAAAAAGAAAAAAATAATATAAAATAAAGTTATTAAAATAAAAAATAATTATTAAAAATAAAAAAGTAATAAAAAAAAGAAAAAAAGAAAGAAAGAAAGAAGAGAGCAGCCAAACCAAAAACCAAATCCACCAATGATAACAAGCACTAAAACCTATACTAAAAAAAAAAAAAAAAAAAAAGGACTGATAGAACCCTAGGACAAATGGTAAAAGCAAAGCTATACAGAGAAAGTCACACAGAGAAGCATACAAATATACACTCACAAAAAGAGAAAAACTGAAGGAAATATATGTATTATTGCTCCCAAGAGTCCACCGCCTCAGTTTTGGGATGATTCATTGTCTACTCAAGTATTCCACAGATGCAGGGTACATCAAGTTGATTGTGGAGATTTTATCCACTGCTCCTGAGGCTGCTGGGAGAGATTTCCCTTTCTCTTCTTTGTTTGCACAGCTCCCGGGGCTTAGCTTTGGATTTGGCCCTGCCTCTGCATGTAGGTTGCTGGAGGGCGTCTGTTCTTCGCTCAGACAGAACAGGGTTAAAGGAGCTGCTGATATGGGGGCTCTGGCTCACTCAGGCGGAGGGAGTGAGGGGTATGGATGCGGGGCAAGCCTGCACTGGCAGAGGCTGGTGTGATGTTGCACCAGCCTGAGGCGCACCATTTGTTCTTTCTCCGGGAAAGAACAGATAAAAGGGAAATAAAGATAAAAGTACAAGGATATAGAAACAAAAATGATGTGGGAATGCAGAGAAAAGTTGTTGGAAAAAATAAAACGACTTGATTGTAGAGGGTTATTCAGTGGAAGTTAGATGGTTAAAGTAATGTAGAATTAGGAGGGTGCTGATTCCTGGGACAATGTATCAGTGCCTTGAATTATTTGAATAAGCAATAATTGATATTATTGATAGACCTTGCTTGCCAAGATTCTCCTCTTTTTGTCAGTTATGAAGACTGAATGTTCTGCCATCAGTTACTATTTTGGTTTAGACATTGCTCCAGAAGTTTCCTGTAAACATGCACATGTACAAATTTTTAGCGTGTGCTAACTGACTTAAATCGAAGTCAGTGCTGCTCCCCCAACCCACCTGTTTGCTTGGTGTCCTCTACAAAGGAACTGCTAATTCTCTTCTAACTGCTACTACTAATAGCAGTAGTTGCAGCAGTAGTAGTAATGTTCAAACTCTCTTGCTCCCTGCTGGTAAATTTCCTTCCACCAAGAAACATGTTCAAGTATTTCTAATATTAACAATTTCTCTCTATTGATCTTTTATTCATTATATCACATTCCCAATTTCTTCTATCAAATTTCGGCTTCTTGGATGGGGATCTCTGTCTCCATTTCACTACTTCTTATGCCCCTATAATCTGGTTTATGCTCCCTCCATTCCACGCCACTAAAATCACCCTGATGATCTCATGAAGGAGCGCCTAATTTGCCAAATTCATTAAACATATTTTAGTCCTTGTATTTCTTTTTTTTTTTTCATTTATAATCCAATTCATTCTGTTTTTTTTTTTTTTTTCTCTTTTTGCGGTACATGGGCCTCTCACTGCTGTGACCTCTCCCACTGCGGAGCACAGGCTCCGGACGCGCAGGCTCAGCGGCCATGGCTCACGGGTCTAGCTGCTCCGCAGCATGTGGGAGTCCGAACCCGTGTCCCTTGCATTGGCAGGCGGACTCTCAACCACTGTGCCACCAGGGAAGCCCTCATTCTGTTTTTTAAATTTGTTTTTAATTGGGGTACAGTTGTTTTACAGTATTGTGTTAGTTTCTACTGTACAGCTAAGTGGAGTTCCCTATGCTATACAGCAGGTTTTCATTAATTACCTGTTTTATACATATTAATGTATACATGTTAATCCCAATCTCCCAATTCATCCCACCTCCCCTTTCCACACTTGGTGTCCATACATTTGTTCTCCACATAGGTGTCTCTGTTTCTGCCTTGCAAACCGGTTCATCTGTACCATTTTTGATTCCACAAATATGCATTAATATACGATATTTGTTTTTCTCTTTGTGACTTACTTCACTCTGTAAGGACAGACTGTATGACAGTCTGTCCTTGTACTTCTTGACTTCACTGATTCATTTGGTTCTGTTTTCCTGTCATCTCTCAGGAAGCTCTTCAGCATCCCATTCTCGTGAGCCTCTTTCTATTTTGGAGATCACTGTCTCACTTTATAGTGCTTCTTGCTATACCAGCCTTTTAGCCTGGAAAATCTTATCCATGATCAGAACATTACTTATTATAAGTGTGCTAGAAATGCCCAGACTTTACCTACAATTCAGACCTCTGCCAATAGTTGCTGCCGTATTGACAACTCCATAGGCTCAAAGGTAGTGCAAACTCAAACTTGACCTGTTAATCCCCAGAGCCTATCCGCTCCTCTCCCTGTTTTCTTTATCTTTACTCAAGCAATTATTGACCTAGTTGCCAAATACAAAGACTTGGATATCATGTTTGATTTCTCGTCATCCATATTCAATTGACCACACAATTCTGTTGTCTGTCTTCTTAGTAGACCTCACATTTTCCCCCTTCTCTTAATACCTCTTCATGTTTTTATTAAGTCTGTCAATAGTCCAATGGTCTCTACATTGACCTCCTGTTCTTCAATTTTATTTCTGTTCAGTTTTCTTTCTTTTTTTTCTTTTTTTTTTTTTTGCGGTACACGGGCCTCTCACTGTTGTGGCCTCTTCCGTTGCGGAGCACAGGCTCCGGATGCGCAGGCTCAGCGGCCATGGCTCATGGGCCCAGCCACTCCGTGGCCTGTGGGATCTTACCGGACTGGGGCACGAACCCGTATCCCCTGCATCGGCAGGCGGACTCTCAACCACTGCGCCACCAGGGAAGCCCTGTTCAGTTTTCTTTATTGAAGTTATAACAATCTTTCTGAATTATGAAAATGATTGTGCCACTTCTTTCTCAAAATCTCTCTGTGATTCCCCAAGACAAAGTAGAGATCCCTTTTGTGATACGTGGGAACCTCTCTGTCTTTTGTTTCTCATTCCCTCTCATCTTCTCCATTTGCATGCTATACACTCACTGAAAATACCTGTTTGTGTGTGTTTGTCCTGCTGTGTAATACCTCACACATCTGTAATTGGTCCATTGTATATCCTGATTTCCTATAATGTTCCTCTACCTCTATTTTTCTGGCATTGTCTGTGAAGACATTACTAATTTTATGCTCAAAGACATAGTAGATTATTCTTTCTTTTTTGGCACATGGATTTCTTGGTCAAAGTTATAACACTCATCACACTTTTTCACTATTTTAATTTATATTTTCCTTTCTGTTGGGGAGCAATCCTAGGAGATATTTTTCATTTTGTAGCACAAACACCTGTCACTATCTGGAATATAGATATGGGGATAATGTTCAAGAATACTTGTTGCATAAATAGAATTTGGTCATAAATAACAGACAAAATATTTATATAAAATTATAAATGGCTGCTTAGTTTTTGGAACTTTCCAACAAATACAGAAGAAAATAAGATATAGATGAATCAAATAGAAATCATCTTGTTAAGTTAGATCTAGTGATAAGATATCACAGAAGAATTATCATGGGAAAATTATGCATATCAAATTAGCTGAACAGTTTAAAGGATAGTAAGAGAAGCAGAACAAGTGTAATAATCAAATCCAAAGTGAAATAGATAAGAAAGAAAAAATATTGACTTTATCTGTAGGAACACAGGGATCAGAAGTGATAAAAATAAAGCATAATTATTTTTAGGACTCATGATCTTAATGAAAATAGCTATTTTCATTAAGATATGGGGTATCATACACTGTCTTATAAGGAATAGAAGAGAAAATTGAAGAAGAAAACATTTCATTTAAAATGAATCATTTATTACTTCAGCATCATTAATGCCATGCCCACATTTGAAACACAGGAATGCAGAAATGTAGGAGATAAGAGATGAAATAGCTAAACATAATTTGATGTTGGAAAGTTTAGTGATTCCACATAAAAAGAGGTGGGAAGAAAATATAGGAAGCATAAGGTGTAAGAGAGGTCTCATCAACCACGAATGAGATCAGATAGATTTTACTGTGGTTTTCACCTTTTCCACTGTTTGAAGCTAGACAGTCTAGTGACTGGGGCAGATTTCAAATCCAGCAATTTAGGACAAGACTTTCAGATCAATATTATTAAGTCCTTGAACTAAGTTGAGGAAAGCACTTTGTATGCATACTTTAGGGTTTGTGTTAAATTAACAGAGACAGGTCTCCTGATGCCAAGAGAAGTTTGTAAAGAGGAAGCACACATGTTCCAAAGGCCTCAGGGCTCTTGGAAGGGTGATTTCAGAGAAAAGGAGGAGAAACAGAGCATTCATGAAAAAAAAGCACTGATTGAATGCAGATGTGCCGCCATTGACATGCCTGCCTCCTGCCCTAGTCCACTGGCTCTCTGAGATCGGATTCCAGCATACACTTTTTTGGGCGCTTTCCCCAGAATCATTCTAACCAGTCCATACCTTTTCTATTTCTTCGTTTCCTTTCAAGTGATGGAGTTTCAAAAGCATTCCTTTCATCTTTGCTTAAACTTTCCCCTACTGTAGCTAATGTTTCCTTTTCTTCTTTGTAATGTCTGGTCTCTATTTGTCTATTTTGTTGATTCCATATAAAACCAAAACAGAAATAGTACCTATACATAAATATATATGCACATATATATTTTATATATATATGTATTGCTTCTTAATACATACAGCTAGACAGAGTTTCTAAACATCCATAAACAAATTACATCCAGACTAAACTATGCTTTCCAACTCCAAAACATACACAGCAAACAACGCAATACAAAGATTTCATGCTTATCTTCCAGAACCTCTTTTTTTTAGCTTTTATATGACATTTTCAATAAGAATGATGGTTTTATGTTCATCTGTTACCCCTGACAAAATTTCATCTGTCTGCTTTAATCTATCTTAGAACTCCATTCCTTAACTTTTAGTGTCAAATCTGTGGTGCAAATTTAGATTGGTACATAGATTTTTTTTTTTAATCAGAAAACTAAGAGATGCTAATTTTTAATTTGAATTACACTAATGTTGGGTCTGACTTTGACCAGATGGTCTGGCTCTGAGTTGCTATTACTTAATTTGTCGTAGTTCTCATTAGTTTTGTTCCTGATTTTAAAATTAATGTATTATGCCCTATCTTCAATAGGAATTCATTTCTCAACAACATATCCCATGTTTCCTATATTGTACACATCGATCATAGATATTGTCTAAGGAAGAATTTTTGCTTTAATTCAGTGCAGAAGGTAAAATAAGTAAATTTTATTTTATGTAACAAGGATTTGTAAAACATTTGTTATGTGCCAGCCTCTACCTGAATGCTTCATATATATAGCAATTCAATTAATCTTCATAATAACCTCATATGAAATATTCTATATTTAATACATGGAAATTGACACAAAGCCAGTGAAGTAACATGTAGGAGATATTACAATTAATACATGACAGAACTGGAATTATAACTCTAGAGCAATCTGGCTTATAAACTTTAAGCTATGCTGTCTATCCTTAAAGTTGGCTGTCAAGAGTTAAATACCTCTATTTTAAAATAAAATTTACTGTATTTTATAAATTGTTAAAGTAATTTCAGGTAGAAAAAAGTTGCAAAAATAATATCTAAATCTACTGTGTGCTTTAAACCCAGATTCCTCTATTGTTAACATTTACCCTATTTTGCTTTATAATTTTCTATCTATATAATTACATTTTATATCTTTCTGAACCATTTGAGAATAACTTGCAGCATGATGCCTGTGTATATTCCCTACTAGCAAAAACATGTCTATCCATAATTATATTTGTATAATTGCCTAATTGTACTATATTGTATAATTGATGCAATCTTTAATTTACAGAACTAAATGCCACTTGTCTCAATAATGTCCTTCACACAAAAAAAGTCCACGATTCAATTCAAAATCACATTACATTTAGCTTTAATATCTGTTTTAGTCTTTAACAAACTCTCTAACTGTTCTTCAGTAATTGTTTATCTACTAGTTTTCAAAATATGGTATTTTGAATTGTTAATCAACTATTTCTCTTTGTTCTACATCATTCTGTAATATTTTTACTATTTGCTCTATTGTGCTTTTTTGGGGCTTATTTTGGAGTTTTCTAGTTAAATTGTGAGTTTATTTTTATTCATCTTTTAACTGATTAAAAAAATTTAAGATGTAGATTTTTCTCTGATATAACTTTAATATAGCTTTAATGTATCTTGATAAGTAGTGGTTTTATTATCATTGTATTTTACAAATTTGTAGTTTTGATTTTATTTCAACTTTTACAAACATTGGATAGAATGTTATTAAATTTCCTTATGGAAGGGTTTTTCATGACTTTATCATTAATTTTGTTTTATTTTGTTGTGATAAGGAGAATTTTGCTTATAATATTTCCATTAACTTTAATCATGATTTCTTTGTAATCCAATCAATATTATTGCTGTTCCATGAAATTAGAGCTGGATACAAAGGTGTTTTCTCTGTTATTAATGTGTAAGGCTACTTCATTAAATCAGCTGCTTATTTAAATCTTTATTTTTTCCACTTGATCAGTCTTATTGAGTGTTATGTTAACATCTTCTATTTTTAATGTTTCTCTGTCCCCTTCCAATTTCTGTAGTTTCTGCTTTATAAAAGCAATTTCTTTGTTGTTTTATGAGTAGATATTTACAACTTTTATCATCATGTTGAAATGTGATTTTTGTATTAAACAGCAGCCATTAATCCTTTATGGTTTGAACTTTGCTTTGTCTGGTATTAAAATTTAAACCCCTGTTTCTACCTTGCTCAACTCTGTTTTAGATGGGCTTATTATATACAGGATAGAATGGCTAATTCTCTATATTGTCTCTCTGAGGCAAAATAATATTTATTGGCTAATTTGAGCCTTGAGTTCCCTGAAAATTCTGTTTCTTTGTTGCTTTGATCTTTTTGATGCTTCTCAGAAATCTGATGCCAGTCTAATATTCTTGTAAGTTACTTAATCTTTTTGCCTCTAAGGATTTTATTTCTCTATTTTAAAATTCTAATAATTTACTAGGTTATGCCCTAGAGTTGACCATCTGGGACAATATTCCAAGTGCCTCGTGGACATTTTTATTATGTAAATTCGGGTTTTCTTTTACTTTGGGAAACTTTTCTTGGTTATAGAATTAAATATTTATTGTTTCATTGTTTAGAATTTCTTCTTCATGGAATACAATTGGACATATATTGGATCTTTTTTGCCTGTTTTTCTTTTTTAAATGATTTTTGTCTCAGACACTTTACCTTCTTTCTCTATCTTATTTTCATTCATGTGATTGTTTTCCTAATTTTCTTTAATGCATCCTTTAAGCATTTACTTGAATCTATTCTTTCTTAGTCATCTAGTCCTTTGAATTTTGATTTTTAATATTTTCTTTTTTCTTATAGGATCTTAATTTCTTGTCCTTTTAACTTTTCCCTTTATTGTTTAATTTCCAAGGAACTGCTCTCTTTTTTAAAAATACATTTTTCCAAGAAACATTGCCTTTTCAAGGCTATCTCGGGTAATCTTCTATTCTTTTTGAAGTCCTTTTCCTGTACTATGTGTTCAGATCTAATATAACTCTCAGTATTTTTATAGACAGACTTTTTCAGAGTGATTCTACTTCAGTATTGCATTCCCTAATTTCCCTTTTGCTTGTAGTTTTCTTTCTTTTTTTAAAGACAATCTCTTGGTTCTTTGTAAAGTTTTGTCATAGAGCTTAATTGAATAGCTTTATTAAAATTGGTCTTTATTTTACTACTAACAGGTAATTGAAATTTGAAATGTTCACTGTTTTGGGTTAGGCTGAAGTTATGAGATTCATGTGGATTTATTTGTTCTTCTTGTTGGTTTGTATAATTTTGGGGAGAAAATATTGGAATTTCAATTTAAGTCACCCCCATCATCAGAGTTACCCAGAATTAAATCTGCCTTATTGAAAACATTGCTAGTATTTTAAAATGTTATTTAATATTCATTTTACTAAATGGTAATTAATAATCAAATAGGCAGCTAGATAGCTATATAGCTAACTATATTCTATATAAAGTTAAAGCTCATTTACACTGAAAAATAAAGTAAATGATTCATTCATGGCAATCATCTTTAATAAACTGATTTTGGAAACTTTTCAAGTAGAGAATTGTCTACTTTAAAATCATTTCAATATAAAAATATTTGGCCACTCTTACTCCAAATATGTTATTTGGAAAATATTGTGATATTTAAATATTTATTATTATAATTATTTCTTGTCCCTTAAAAGTATAATAGTAAACCTTAGTAGCACAACACAGTTCATGTTTTAACATGAACCAAAAGGGAATTAAATGGTCTATTGAATTTACTGTGGAGTCTATAGGGTAAATTCTTCCTCTCCAAAGCCATCAATGAGTTCCCATCTTACTCTAGATAAAATGTTATAGTATTTTTCAGTGGTATATAAAATCTTACTGATGATGGTCTCTGGCAATCTTTCTAAAATTATGTATTTTCCATTTTTCTCACTGTGCTCCAGGCATATTATCATACTTTGCAGTATGACACACCTATTCACTCCTGCCCCAAATCTTTGCATATGATATTCTCTCTTCTTGGAAATCCTTCAGATATATAAATGCTTGTATATACAGTTACTGTAATTACCAAAATTTCTCTTTATATATATAAAATTATCAATGATAAGAAGATTATTATTCCTAGATCAAGTTATATAAAATATATCCCTCCCCACTCTCTGCCCTCATTTTATATATTTATATATTTATTTCTTCATTTTCTGTCTCCCCTCCCTAGAATATAGTTTCCCTGAGGGCAGGCACTTTGTCCTGAATTCCCAAAAACTAGAATAGAAACATCTCTCAGCATGGTTGTTCAGTAAATATTTATTGTATGAATGAAGGAGTGACTTTTTTATTTACTCATATATTTCCTTGAGGGAAAAGGATTTGTTTTCTGAAATGTAATTCATCTTAATCCCTCATGATTCTTAGCAAGGTGTTGAATCCATACATAAATGGTGTACAATAAAAACTTACTGATGAGTATTGCAGAATCATTTTATTTTATATCCTTCATTTTCTTTTCATGTCAGCAAATCTTTATAGAGTTCATATTCTATAACTGTTTAACGGGTGTCAGTAATACTAAATTTAATAAAACATGATGTCTGTCATAAAACACTGTTAATCATTTCAAACTCTAATATTTAAAAGGAACAGATTTGTAGAAATTATATTTGCAATAACATATTTTCTTTGAGATATTTAGAAAGCAGTAGGGAAAGTATTCTGTATACAACATGTGCATTGTTCTTAATTTTAGAGGTTTTGTTAAATGCTCATTTTGCCATACTAAAAACCAGAAAATAATTGTGGAAGTTATGTCAAAAATTAGATTCCAGACATAAAGAGCTAAATAATAAAACATTAACTTGAATTTAATTATATTGGCTTTACATCCATATGTCTATTTTTATATAAATTCTTTCCTGGGTATTTTTATCTTTTTCCAAGATGTATTTACCTGCTATTATGTGTATAAATGCCAGTTTGCTGGACATGAATATGGATAGGAATATCTCAAGATCTCAAAGTGCCTATGTCATAAGACAGATGAAGAATAGGACAATTCAAAATATCTTAAAATATAAATAGTAATAATTATAATAATAGCTAACATAATTTTAATCTTACTGTGTGCTGAACACTGCTCTAAATCCTTTTCATGGATTACCTTACTCTATATGAATATGCAGTGTCACATATTTATACTATATATAGATAGATACAAATATAGAGGTATCTGAATAGGATTTTTATAGGGCATAATACTGCTCTTTCTACTTCAAATAACACAGTAAAGGAGATATGTTTTATTATACTGAGAAATAAAGAGAGCCTATTCAATTATTATTTTGTTGATTAGACTATCTAAAGCAGGAAGAAACTAAGAATCAGGATTGATTAGAGCAGACTATTAAAGTGCTTTTTCTTCTTCAGCTTATTAGAACTAATGGCATCCATCCACTCAGGCAGCTGATGTATATACTGACAACATATCAGAGGTTCTAGTAGGACTGTAGCAAATCCACATACTTTAGTCCTACTTCTAGTAGGACTGTAGCAAATCCACATACTTCAGGAAGAGAACCTTCTATTCTGGCTCCGTATTATTTAGTCGGCAGGAAGTTTTGTCTGCTAAAATACTCCTTGTAGTACTATATGATGATAATGATTCAAGAGGCTCAAATGGACTAAGTTTTAATTTTTTTAAATTTTTTAACAGAAAGTGATGTATTAAAAGAAATTTATCAATGATTAAAGCACCAATCCCAATATAAAAATAATTCTGTGAGGATGAAAAATTTCTGAGTAGAATGCCCCAAAGCAAGAATAGAGTTCTAAAAATGCAGGAAAAATTTAGCTATGAGGAAGTGAGACCTAAGATTCCTATTAGAAACACAATACATTTATTATAGATAATTTGAATGAACGTTATGCTTTTAATAGCTCCTAAGTTTACTTTAGAATTTGGGGTAAATGTGTTTTTATCCCATATGGCGAGAGAATTATGACTAATATTTGTAAAGTGATGATCACACAGAACAAATATGTTAGGGAAAGTTATAACATTGTAATTTTTCTGTATCTAAAGAAAATAGATTTAGTTGAGGAACACCTAAAAAACTGCTTCTTCAAAAATGGATCATTCCTTCTTACTTTTCAAATTTTTATTCTGAAAAAGGAGAGTAGAATGTTAGTATGGTATTAGCTTTAGAGAATGCTTGGGTCAAAAGAGAGTAATAAAATTTTGACTGAAGCGTCATGCCCAGCCTGAGTCTAAATGCTTTCAACTAAAATGAATATTTTCGAAATAGGAAAAGCATCATATTTTTCATGTTCTTCCAAGTAGAAGATACACAGCTGATTTCCAGAAATGAGGGAATAATTAACCACATCCTGAAATGATAGAGGAAGAGAGGAAACAGTTCAGTTAAATCTGTGTGCATTGAGCCACTTGATACAAAGCCGAAATTGGAAGGAGCAGGCAACGGTATCAGAAAAGGAGTAAATAAGCAGCTATTTCATTTATAGGCTGATCCAGATTCCTGTGATTACATATTGTGTGTGTGTGTGCGTTCCTGTGTATAATATCTCCTAGTTTTATATCATCTCTTTAACTATTTTATGTGCTTATTATAAATTGGTCTTATTTGTGACAAGGTCAATAATGCTCTGTAGTTTCTAAATCAAATTAAATCTTTATTAGCTATTATCATACATAAAATTTGACCACTATCTAGTCCTTAAAACTCTCTCCTATTGTAGCCTTCATGACATGAATTTTATTTGTTTTCCCTCTCCTCCTCTGGCCAGTCTTATTCATTCTTCTTTATGGGATCTCCCTCTGTCTATCCTTCAAGATAACTAGTTTTCATCATATTTCTTTCTCTATTTAGCCATGTTGACTTCTTATTCTAAATATGTTTCTTGGAATATCTATTGTCATGGTTTCTATCACCAGTATTTATATAATTTTTAAATCTATATCTCTAATCTTGACTTCTACAATGAAGTCATCATATATTCAAAAGTATGGCTTATAATTCTATTACCACCCTAATTCTGTCAAAAACGAAACCAGTCATCCTTTACCACAGTCCATTCCTTCTGTATTTTACAGTTCAGTGAATGGCAACTCTTTTTACCTAGGCAAACAATATGGAAACTATTAGTCAAAACTTTTAATATTCACATTCAATTACTCCTGAAATATGATTTGATCTGTCTCAGTGAAACCTACCTTTTCTCCATACTCATTACAATGGCCTAAATTAATGACAATCTCATATGTGATCTACAGAATATTTAAATCCCTAGTATCCTAGTATGTCAGGCTGACACATTCACATATAACATTCATAATTGCACCAATAATCACTTCCTTAAATACATATTTGATCATGTAATTCTACTCTTTAAATTATCTTAATGCTGACAGTACTTTCTCCTTAGTATGTAATACAAAGTCTCCATGATCTAGGCTTCACTTTTTCTTTAGCTTCAGCTGTCTCACCCCTCCCCAGTGTATAAGTCAGTATTTAATCACTTACTATTATCCTTAAGAAACCTTGTCTCCTTGTCTTTGCATATTCTTCTCCCTCTTAGGAAATCATACTTTTCTCACCAAGCCCACCGTTAGATATCTTTCGTAACTTATCTCAGAATCTCCTCTGCTAATATTTATGACATTATTCCCTTCAATACTCCATTTTTTGGAATGAATTAGGTGCTCTTAAATATTGTCACATGACAACTAGCCCTTATTGTCTGTAATTTAATGGTCAGCTTCTTTGTCAGTCTCTTCCACTGAGTTTCTTGAGGACACAGGTTCCATGTTTTATCTAAGTCTCTTAGGGATCAAGTCCATGGTCTGGTTTTAGTAATTAAAAATTAAATAAATAATTGATGGATTGACTGAATTTGTGAAAAATGACTGTGATAGGTAGAATGATGGCCTGCCAAGATCACTACATTCTGATTTCCGAAACCTGTTAATATATTACCTAATATGGCAAAAGGGACTTTGTAGATGTGATTAAGTTAAAAGTTTTCAAATGGGAAGATTTATTCTGGATTATCCAGATAAGGCCAACATAAACACAAGGGTCCATATAAGAAGGAGTCAGGAGTGTCAGAATCAGAGAGATCTGAGGATGCCACACAGCTGGATTTGAAGATGAAGCCACAAGTCAAGGCATATAGGTGACTTCTAGTAGCTGGAAAAGGCAAGGAAACAGATTTTCCCCTAGAGCCTCCAGAAGGAACCCAGGCCTTCAGATACTATTATTTTAGCCTAGTAAAAATAATTTTGAACTTTCGACTTCTAGAACTATAAGATAATAAATACATGTTGTCTTAAGCCACTAAATTTGTGGTACTTTGTTATAGAAACAATGGAAAAGTAATACAATGACTATTGTTCAAAGCACATACTGGGAAAATAAAGTCTGTATAAGAATACTTGACTGATTAAAGCAATTGAAAAAAAGGTAACCTCTAAGGTTAATTTTTTCTGTGATCTTTATGGATAAATGGGATGAAATACCTTTTGGGTGAATTTACTATAATTAAAAAAATACTATCTTAGACTAAATAAAATATTAACACTTATAGAATTAAGCTATTTCATTTTACTATCAAGAAATTTTTATACTAAAAGTTATTTGTTGCTTATCTGAAATTCAAATTTAACTGAGTGTCCTGTATTTATATTTATAAATGGCAACCCTAATTCTGGGGAACCTTGGGTTTGGCATGTCGTGAAGATGCAGGGCCACAGAATTTCATCCCAGTGCTTCAGATACTCAAAGCTTTAGATCTGGGGTTGATTTTACTTTAATATAAGCAATCCAGGCCAGTTCTTAAATGGCTTTCATGTCTAGATTGTCTAAAATGGACGCAAAGTCTGATTTTCTCAGAGATATGAAAAATGTTCATGAATAGATGTATGTTTATAGACCCCTCCCTTGATCCACTGGATTTTTAGGATGAGGATGTCACCCAGGTTTTGTAACACCCGTCTCAGACTGCTATGAAATAACTGGATTCTCTAGACCTACTGACAGGGTAATTATGATATCTTGAAAGGAAAAGATTTTATGCTTGATAAATGGAATATTCAGTACATTAAGAATTATTTCTAATTGTAACAGTACTAGATTATATTTATGGTTAAATTAAAGGATCAATTAGCTTCTAACATATGGTTTCAAGCATGCACAAAATTTCCCTACTTTGAACAGATTATTTTTCATTATATATTTCCTCCTTCCTTCTCCTATAAAAAAAAAACAAAAAGGAAAAATGAAAACAAAAAGGTCTTTCTGGCATTCGTTCCCTAACAAACAAATGACACGTTTACTAAGATCTCCCCTCCCTTGTAAATGTTTAATTTAGAATCCAGTGTGACAGTTCTGCCTCTGGTAGATGTCTTATTCTACAGCATTTATAAGCATGTGCTACTTCCCAGCCAGAACAGAGGCAGTTAATGATGTCCATAATGCTCCATCAACATGACTTAAATTCAAAGATGTTTGCATGTGTAATAATCACACTAGGGAAAAAAAGTGATAATTAAGATTCTGAAGTACAAAAGGGTAATGCACTGTCCTCTTCCTCAGTAGGGAAGTTCATTAGCAGTGGAATCATGTCATTTGCCCATCTGTTCATAATTGCATTCACCCCAGGAACTAAGTGAAGGAAGTGACATCACATGGTCCTTATATACACAAGTCTGTAAATCACATGTATGTTCTTATCTGCATGGATAATTTGGGGTGGGGGGGAAGCAACAACAACCACTAAACCCCACCAGCAACAATAACTACTAATTGGAGCTTTTCCAGACTTAGCATAGGCAGATGACCTCATTAATTTTGTAATCTTGAGAAGATATACTATCTCTAGGAAATCTCATGGAAAAATAAAATGCTGCTGCTTCTGTGTGCTATCAAGGCCATATTGTGGGGGTAATTATCTTTCAACTGGTTGGAGACACACCTCTTGTTTGTATGTCCTAAACATCGGTGCTTAGCAGCTGCTGTAATATCAATGGGCAAATGAAACAGGCCCTCATTAGATTAGCATTGAGCTGATTGCTGGTGCCAGTCTCATTATTATTGGTGACTAAACTGGCAGATTGTCAGGATTTCTCATGGCGAGATGAGCTTTTGCAGCTCTTTGTTTGTAGTTATTATAAACAATGAAGTGAAAGCAATCCCTTGGGCATAGTCATGTCTCAGAGGATTTTTTTGTGAGTGGCAATCAGCTTGCAGAGGCAGCATTGGTAAACAACTTCTTACTTTAAGGAATGATATTAATTGAAGTATGGCGTGTGGTTTGGAAAGAGAACTTGTTAATTACTTAATGTCACCTGCTCTGA
This sequence comes from Stenella coeruleoalba, assembly GCF_951394435.1. NCBI lineage: Eukaryota > Metazoa > Chordata > Mammalia > Artiodactyla > Delphinidae > Stenella > Stenella coeruleoalba. The sequence continues at coordinate 67,317,755 of NC_137158.1, read as the reverse complement.
TCAGGCCCACCACTTGAAAGTGATTTTTTTTTTGCCTTAAATATACTTTGCCTGTCATGAACACCAATGAAAATATAGGCTTCCAAGTGGTGAAAACCTGTTTTTCATCTTAAGTAATCTGCAAATGTGAGACATTACATCATAGTCTTAAATGCAAAGCAGATTTTCTTACTTTCCTTGGAAAACAGTATTGAATTCAAAGACCATACTCTACTACATTGCAAACTATATAGAACAGATTGGATCATCAGAATAAAATTATCGATCGATCTAGAAAATGATTCAAAAACATTTCTCACAGTGCCAGGTGTGTATCTGAAAAATAAAGACTGGCATTGGGATTGTAATATCCACCTGAGTAAGTGAAGAAATGTGTCTGACAAAATGAACTGAAGCTTAAAACAATACCTGTAATATTGAAAAAAAAAAGATGATGTAAGCAATGCCACACTTTATCAGGGTTAATATATGCACAGAGGTACAGACAAATAGCTTTAATCAAACCCTCAAGAAAGAAAATAATTTTGCATGTTAAGAACACTTAAACTTTCTGGATTTAAGGCACAGGAACCTTGTTCACCCAGTTGGTTTGCTGTTGTTATCATTTTCTATATACAAGGTAAAGTCCAGAAGATTAAATTATTTTTCCAGGAAAATATCTAGAACTCCAGAACTGAATCTAATCCTCTTCTGCTGATTTGTGAGGATTTAACATGAATTGTTTTCTTCCAGTAAGACATACCTTTTCCTGGAGAACATCTCTCTGACAAAGAGGAGCCATCCAAAAAATGAGGCAAGTTTCACCCATTTCCCCAGAGATCAGTAACAAATGTGTTATAGAGTTTAATATGCACAGTTTGTCTTGGCCTTTAAAAAAATAGTTGGCAGTTCAAACCATGTATCCACAGAACTTTGATGATGCTGGAACCTTCCTGCATTTTCTCTGTATTCTCACTGTCTTCAGCAAACACCATATCTAAACTCATTACCATTTATCATAGAATTAGCTTCACCAAAACCCAAAAGCTCATCTAGAACAAGCTAATTCTTCAAGACTAGTTATTTTCTGTTAAGTGACTAAACTCTAAGTCTTTCAGGAACCGTTGTATCATAGGGGGATGTGTGTGAGATACAAAGTGAGTTATTCCTGTCTGTGGGGTTACATGACATTTACTCTACCTGGGATATCAACATAGGAACTCAACATCCATTTCTGTTTTCCACCAAAAATATTTTTAAAATATCAAAACACCTTCAACAATTCTCACTTCAAGTGCATTTTAATGTTTCCGCTCAGTAAGAATAATCATTTTTAAGGTATACATTTTAGACTTTGGTATCAACTTGTTTATAGGCAGAGAGGAACTTAAATATATTTTTGAGAGTCAGTGTTTGAGGGGTTGAGAAAACACCTTCAATAATAATACTATGATTCAGAAACATTCATACAATAGATTTTGCTTTAAATTGGACTGAGATGAGACTAAGAACCAAAAAAAAACCCAAAACAAAAACAGCTATATGCCACTTTAGAAAGTTATAAACAATTGAAGAATGCCGTTTTTTTGTATATAGAAAATACTTAGTGTCCCTTGGAAATACTAATTTTGGTTGCATTCTGGTATAATTTTAGATGGCAAAACTCATATCTACACATTTACAATATGTATGATTTTCATGAGCAAGCTCTCATTAGTGTGCAAAAACTACCACTAGTAATATGTAAACACAAGTGACTGTTTTAAATGTTGCTAAGGAAAATATATAGATGCTCAAACATAAGTATGAACATATTCCTTCTCCAAAAGTTGAGAAATTTGCATTCTCCAAACCTAAGGAAGGAAGAAGAAAATATTCTTGCAAAGTATTTAAAGCCTTTGTTTCAAAGACAAGTCTAAATATGTATCAGAAATAATTTCCTCAGTTTTAGGGCATGCTCTGTAAAAATATGAGAAGTAGAGTAATGTTAATTTAATGCTCCCATTAATTCACCAAAAATTCATATTCACAGGCTTCTGCTACTCAGAATTTAACTTAAAATTAGTATACGTTATAGTTGGTCAATCCTTCATGTGTGTGTGTGTTTTTACGTAGGAGGGAGAGTTTCCTGAAAACTTTAAATTGCATATTTTGTTCAACATGTAAGTCATAATTAGTGTGTTTCCCTTCTACCCTAATTCCTCAGAACTAGAAGTAAAAAGCTTTAGCTTCTAGATCAACCCATTTCCATTTCCTAAACCAGTGTAAACTAAGCCTAGAAATATGTTGTGGCCCTGATCTCTGACCAGGGGATAGTAAGAAAAGGAGTAATAAACTTTCTGGAAAAATCCAGATACTAAATTTTTCAGTTTTGTAGCCTTTCAGGTCTCTCCTAACTACTCAATATTGCAACTGTAGCAGGAAAGCAATTATAAACAGGGGATAAAGAAAAAAGTGTGGATGTGTTCCAATAAAACTTTATCTGTGCACAGTGAAATTTGAATTTCATAAAATTATCACATGACACTAAATAATCATCTCTTTGCTCTTAAAAATTATTTATATACATATATATGCATGTAAATACATATAACACTCTTAGCTCATGAGTTGTACAAAAACAAGTGGGTCATATTTGGCCCAGGGATCATAGTTTGTCAGCACCTATTCTAAAGTACCTAGTATGCCTAGTGCCTCTGTGTGGGGGAGGGAATTCTTGAGCCCCATGGGCCCTACAAGTCTATAGCCTGTAAGTTCCTAGTCTCATGCAGGAATTTCCAAAATAGGTACTTAGCCTATATGACTTCCAGTCTAGCACTTGCAAACACGGGTTTCTTGGTAGGATGTTAGAGGGCAATAGATTCTACCTCTATGACCTCAATCCATCCTCTGAGTTTCCACTTTATCCAGACGTGTACATCATCTTGGAACTAAGATGCTGACTTAGAAAATAATTACTTCTCAGTAGCAACTTCTGTCTTACCTGGTGTACAGTGGATACTCTGCATCTTGCATAAGACTTGGATTATGTTTATGCAACTTAGACCGTCATAGATCATATCACTTGTGGCTCTTGACTACCCCGCAGGTGGATGGCAGACACAGGTGTTAAATTCTTACAGTTATCATCTATATTTGTCCTAATTTAAATCTATTAAATCCACAATCTCCTTGGTTTTTGAATGTAGAAGCATGAAAATTATTACGAAGGGTATTAAAGTGATGATTATGAGAATTCTTCACCCATCAGTGTCTCAGATGATACTGATTTTTTAGTCAATTTAGCCCCTAAGGGTTTTTGTAAGAGAATGGGTTCTGGACTCAGGCACTTCTGAATCAAATACCACTTCTGCTACTTATTGGCTATGTGACCATGAATATATTTAGTTTTCTAATTCTTGTTTCCTCCACAGTAAAGTGGAGATGTTCATCTATCTACCTCATAGGAGTGTTACATTTAATAGGATAACATACACTGCTAAATATATGTTTCTATTAGTAGTCTGTCATTGAATAACAACTAACACAAATTTAGTGGCCTAAAACAACACACATTTGTTATCTTTCAGTTTCTGTAGGTCAGAAGTTGAGCATGGCTTACCTAGGTTCTCTACTTCAGTATCTCAGCAGGGGGCAATCCAGGTGTCAGAGGGATCTGTGGCCTCTTCAGAGGTTTGACTGGGTAAAGATCCACTTCCAAACCTCATCAGGTTGTTGGCAGAATTCATTTACTTGTAACTGCAGAAGTTCTTAAATGGTGGCTGTCGTCAGCAACTACCATCCACGTGTAGTTCCTTGCTGTGCCCACTTCTTCAACATGGCCACTTACCTCACAGCAGCACTCTAGCCAGCAACAGAGAGTTTCTAACTTCAGGGAAGGTCTGTAACTCTTTTAGGGACTTTCACCTGATCATTTGCTCCAAACTTTTGTATGCATAAGAATTCCTCCATATCCTATTAAAAATTCAGATATGTAATCTACTCCCAGTTATTCTAATTTAGTAAGTTAGGGGTAAGAGATAGGAATGTGCATTTTTAACATGCTGTTTTGATTTTCTGCTGCAAGTTGTCCAAAAAAACATGTTTGAAAAAGCAATGAATCTTTTGGGTAAAATGAAACTGCTCGACATATTCCGGAGTTTGGTCATTTTTGTTACCAATGAGAATGTGTGACATTAAGTTTGTGTTTATAAATATGTATGGAACAATGAATTAAAGGTTGTCAGAAGATATAGAAATACGGAGCTAATATTAATTATATTTCTTATTCATAAAACAGTCATTGTCAATGCAAGAAAAAGCCAATTATTCATTCTATCTAAAAAGATTAATTAAGGGAAATACCACTCCATAACACAAATCAGAAAAGAGGTGAAACAATACTGAAAAAAGGAAATTGGAATGTGTTCAGTAGAATATAATTGAAAATGTATTTCCTGTGCTATGTAAACTATTAATAAATTGCCTACAGTCTTACTGTAAAAGAGCTTAATATTTAATCAAAGGAAATTAGAGTTTATTTAAAACCTCTAATAAGAAACCAAACAAAGAATTGAGTAGTAAGGAATATTAGCACTAAATTAAAGATGCATAAACATACTAACTAAATATAGAACCACATGCTCCATCTGATTGTTCGGAGACATATTCAAAGTCATTATTCTGTGTCCTGTTATTTAAATGACATAAATAGCCAAATGATCCTATTAGAGTCAATTTTATAATTAGGCAAGAAGTCTGATATATTTTAAAGATGCCAAACTTTGGAAAGATACAAATGTAGTTTAAAATTGAACTGTATCCTTTGTTACCTAGGTGATGAGATACTTAATATTGTCTTCAGTCTACTCCTATGTAAAATGGTGGTAAATTTACTGTGGGTTTTGTGAGAAACAAATGAGATAACTGCATATTGAACTATATGGCTCATAAAAAACATATAATAAACGTTGGCTTCTGTATCCATTTTTCTCTTCCTTGAGTATTCCATATGAGAAAAAAAAAATCCTGCAAGACTTTCAGATGTGATTTTATTACCTAAAATGGAAATTTCCTAGCCTAGGTTCTCATCTATTTCTTTTCATTATTTAGTTATCTTATAAAATGCAGACATCTCTCATGGAGATTTCTATTTGTGTGAACAATGTGATCCCTAGAGATGTGACATGCCCATATAATATCAAATATTGAACTTCTGAGGGTCTAGGTTGATAAAGATGATTTTATGCAAGACCATAGTCTGTGTGAACATCTCAATATATTTGCATTATTTCAATGTGGATCTGTGAATAATTGAGTGTGGGGACACCAGAGATATTTAAAACTTCTTTTATCCTGGATTGGACTATGCATATATTGGACATATTGGGCTCTTGTCTTTGCAGTGTTTATATTTTGCAGTTGCCCCAACTATATTTTCCCTAGAAATTCAGTGCTGACTTGCATCCTAAGGATTGTCTCTATTTTTATCCAAACAAAATACAAGTCAGGGTCACTTATTCTCTCGACGTTAGATCAGTTTACCACTAGTCCTGCTCTGATCTGGAGGCTCCAGTTCTTGGACAGACATATTCATTTGGTGCAGTTTCTTACACTTTAAAATTTGGTTTAAACTATAATACTGACATATTTTTTGAGCTATATTTAATAACTGGAAACCTGGAAACTGTGACAAGTTAAGCTCCCTCAGAAGTCAAGAATAACTATGGTTCAAACGATGTCTTTCCATTCCTAGCTGAACCATGACCTGACTAAACTTTTTAAATTATAAGGTATATTGGATAATTCCTTTTTTACTGGCTTAATGAATATAAATATTAAAGGTATTGGTAAATGTACAGTATTATCTTTCTGTACATTCTCTTGAAAATCTCACCAGAACTGATTACTCACCTCAGCTGAATATGATGAAGCAACTCAAGTACTAATCTTAACTCTTTATTCACAGAGAAAACAGAAATATTTCCTAAGGTAAGAATCCCTTTGAAGCCCATAAATTTACTTGCTCACATAACTACCTTTTCTTCTTTTCTCATATTATGAAAGAGGAAGTTTCAGCCTGCTTATCACTGACCACATTTTCTAACTACTTTGGCTATCATGTCCTCTCACATTTTAAGAACACTAACACTGTCATTTATATTACCCTTGTGTAATCAACTATGCTCTCATTACTACATATTTTATATGTATTTAAACATGTTGTAGACTCCTATCGTCTATAAAACAACAACAATAATAATAACAATAGTACTTTACTTTTCTTGAGTTATCAATTTATCTCTCTCCTGTATGTCACAGAAAAATTTCTAAAAAGAGTTTTATTCAACATTTTTCATCATCGTTTCACTTCTCATTAAGTATTCAACTCCAAATCTATCTTGCCCACAACACCACTAAAAAAGTTCTTGATAAGGATTTATGTGCCCTTCATGTAGCTAAATTCACTTAAAAAATTTCTCAATAGACCATCTTCTCTGGCTTTGATTTCTATGATACCAAGTACCCCTGGTTTCTCTCTTACCCTTCTGGCTATTCTCTATCAACGCCCTTTGTGGATTCCTTTCCCTCTATTTATATAAGCTCCTCTCTCTGAGTTTGGTTCTTGGCAGTTTTTCTAAATCTTTCACTATATATACATAGATATTATGTATATACCCATACACACATATACATATATACATATGTATGTATATAGGACATTTTCTACCTTCCAGAAGACTTCTTCATTCCCATTTCTGGTCAACAATTTCCCTAGTTTGATTGATTTTGCCAGTTTTTGAACTAAATATAAATGGATTCATACAGTATCTATCCTTTTTTGTCTAATTCCTTTCATTCAACATCATTTCTGTGAGATCCAGCCATATTATTATATGTAGCAATAATAATATATTATTATATATATTCATATATATGAATTTATTTTTCATTGTTGTATATTATTCCATCATATGAATATACCACAATATATTTTCATTCTAGTTTTGACTGAGATTAGGTAATTTGGCTTCCACAAATAAATCTTTTGTGGATGTTCTTGTATATGGAAATTGATGACATAAGCATTTATTTGTGTTTGGATATGCTTCTCCATACAATGTATGCTCTTTCAGGAGACTTTCAATGATTGTGTTTTAAGATAATTTTCAACAGTTAACTGGTTATTTTAGGGAAAGAGGGTCTAAAGAGTTCCTCAGACCACCATTGTGCTTCATTTTCTTAACAATCCATTAATTTTTTTTTTGTTTTTTTCTCTTCTTTTAGCTTTTTAGTTTTAATTTCTTGTGTTATTCTTTACAAGGTTATCTTTGATATTACAATATGATTAATAATAATTGTAATATATGTCAAACAATTTAAGAATTCCAAATAATACAAGAATCTTAAAATAGTTTAAATCCATTTTCCTCCTCTTTTACCTTTCTTGAAATAATAAAGCATAATATGCTGAAAATATTGCTTTTTTTCTTCCATCTTAATAATAAAATGGCCACACAAAAATTCACCAATTTTGATAACTTTCTTTTAAAATGCACGTTAATATAACAGCTGTCACAATACAAACTAACAACACTGTTTTGAATTAAGTTAAACACAACTAAGTGCTACTGATGCCATCTTGCGAAAAAAAATGAACGAAGATTTTGGCCAACCCAATACAATGAAACTAGCCCTATTGAATTAGGAACCCACCCTTATGGCCTCACGTAATTTTATTACTTTTTTAAAGGCCCTATCTCTAAATACAGTCCAATTGAGGATTAGGGATTCAACATTTGAATTTGGGGGTAATACAATTCAGTCCATAATAACAAATGCTTTTACTGGGTGAATATTTAGCCCAAAGCAGAGATTGTTTCAGGCCCCTCAAAAAAATCGTAAAAGCAAAGTCAGAAGGTATCTGTTTCCAAGTGAATAAACTATACCCCAGAACAAAGCTCAAGAATATTGTACAAATATGCAAATTTCCAGCATTCAACAAGTTAAAATTAAAAATACCTGGCATTCAGTACAAAATTATCGGCCAGGCAAGGAAGCAGAAAAATATAACTGATAATAACAAAAGGGAAAAAAATCAATATTGGATTGGATATAAAACGAAGAACTAACTATATGCTGCCCTATAAGAAACACACTTTAAATACGAAAACACAAAATTAGGGTAAAATAATGTAAAAAGGTATACTATGCCAACATTAAAATAATACTGGAGTGACTATATTAATAACAAAAGTAGATTTTAGAGCAAAAATTGCGAAGAAGTTTGTTTCATAATAATTAAGGAGTTAGTTCATGAATAGGACATAACGATCCTGAACATTTATGTGCCTAAAGACAGAGATTCAAATCACAGGAGGTAAAATTGGTAGAACTTCAAGGACAAATAGACCAACCCACAATTATATTAGGACATTTCAATATACTCTCTCAGTAATTAATAATATAAGTAGCAAAATATCAGAAATGATATAGATTTGAACACTATCAACCAATGTCACCTATGGAATATTTCATACAACATTAGAATGCACATTATTTTCATATGCACACAGAATGTTTATTAAGGTAGAGCAAACCCTAGGCCATAAAACAAGTCTCAAAAAACTTGGAAGGATAAAATCAGGCAAAGTATGTGCTCTGAATACAATGGGAAATATTTTAGAAATCAATAACATAAAAGCAAAAATAAACAAATGGAACCTAATTAAACCTAGTTTTTGCACACTAAAGAAAACATCAACAAAAAAAGACAATCTATGGGATGGGAGAAAATGTTTGCAAATGATATGATTGACAAGGGTTTAATACCCAAAATATATAAATAGCTCATAGAACACAATATCAAAAAGCAAGAAACCCAACAAACAACTATTGCCAGTGTCTATGACATAGATGAATCTAAAAATAATTATCCAGAGTTTCAGAAGTCAGACACGATTCTGTTTATATTCAACTCTATAAAACAAAACTTAATCCATATTATCAGAAAGCAGATCAATTGTTGCCTAGAGAACAGACAGGAAGTGGTTGTAAATATGAATTACAAAATGGCAGAATATGCTTTAGGACTGATGTATTTGTTTCTTATCTTGATTATGGTGACTGCTTCATGGTCATAAACAAATTTGCAATGCATTATACTATGTGATTTAAATATGGGTAGTTAATTTTAAGTTACTGATACTTTAATAAAGCTGTTAAAAATGATACAGAGAGATTTCTTGCTTTTTCTATTCTCTGAAGCACCTTATAAACAATCCAGATGGTCTACTTCTTTCTTTTTTTAATTAATTTTATTTATTTTATTTTTAACAACTTTATTGGAGTATAATTGCTTTACAATGGTGTGTTAGTTTCAGCTTTATAACAAACTGAATCAGTTATACATATACATATATCCCCATATCTCATCACTCTTGCGTCTCCCACCCTCCTACCCTCCCTCTCCCACACCTCTAGGTGGTCACAAGGCACCAAGTTGATCTTCCTGAGCTATGCAGCTGCTTCCCACTGGCTATCTATTTTACATTTGGTAGTGTATATATGTCCATGCCACTCTCTTACTTTGTCCCAGCTTACCCTTACCGCTCCCCATATCCTCAAGTCCATTCTCTAGTAGGTCTGTGTCTTTATTCCCATCTTGCCCTAGGTTCTTCATGACCATTTTCTGTTGTTGTTTTTTAGATTCTCTATATATGTGTTAACATACGGTATTTGTTTTTCTCTTTCTGACTTACTTCACTCTGTATGACAGACTCTAGGTCCATCCACCTCACTACAAATAACTCAATTTCATTTCTTTTTATGGCTGAGTATTATTCCATGTATATATGTGCCACATCTTCTTTATCCATTCATCCGATGATGGACACTTAGGTTGCTTCCATCTCCTGGCTATTGTAAATAGAGCTGCAATGAACATTGTGGTACATGACTCTTTTTGAATTATGGCTTTCTCAGGGTATATGCCCAGTAGTGGGATGGCTGGGTCATATGGTAGTTCTATTTTCAGTTTTTTAAGGAAATTCCATACTGTTCTCCATAGTGGCTGTATCAATTTACATTCCCTCCAACAGTGCAAGAGTGTTCCCTTTTCTCCACACCCTCTCCAGCATTTATTGTTTGTAGATTTTTTGATGATGGCCATTCTGAATGCTGTGAGATGATATCTCATTGTAGTTTTGATTTGCATTTCTCTAATGATTAATGATGTTGAGCATTCTTTCATGTGTTTGTTGGCAATCTGTATATCTTCTTTGGAGAAATGTCTATTTAGGTCTTCTCCCCATTTTTCGATTGGGTTGTTTTTTTTTTTTTTGTTATTGAGCTGCATGAGCTGCTTGTAAATTTTGGAGATTAATCCTTTGTCAATTGCTTCATTTGTTAATATTTCCTCCCATTCTGAGGGTTGTCTTTTCTTCTTGTTTATGGTTTCCTTTGCTGTGCAAAAGCTTTTGCGTTTCATTAGGTCCCATTTGTTTATTTTTGTTTTTATTTCCATTTCTCAAGGAGGTCGGTCAAAAAGGATCTTGCTGTGATTTATGTCACAGAGTGTTCTGCCTATGTTTTCCTTTAAGAGTTTGATAGTGTTCAGTCTTACATTTAGGTCTTTAATCCATTTAGAGTTTATTTTTGTGTATGGTGTTAGGGAGTGTTCTAATTTCATTCTTTTACATGTAGCTGTCCAGTTTTCCCAGCACTACTTATTGAAGAGGCTGTCTTTTGTCCATTGTATATTCTTACCTCCTTTATCAAAGATATGGTGACCCTATGTGTGTGGGTATATCTCTAGGCTTTCTATCCTGTTCCACTGATCTATATTTCTGCTTTTGTGCCAGCATCCTACTGTCTTAATAACTGTAGCTTTGTACTATAGTCTGAAATCCGGGAGCCTTATTCCTCCAACTCTGTTTTTTTTTTTTCTCAAAATGTCTTTGGCTATTCGGGGTCTTTTGTGTTTCCATACAAATTGTGAAATTTGTTGTTCTAGTTCGTGAAAAATGCCATTGATAGTTTGATAGGGATTGCTTTGAATCTATAGATTGCTTTGGGTAGTATAGTCAATTTCACAATGTTGATTCTTCCAATCCAAGAACATGGTATATCTCTCCATCTGTTTGTATCATCTTTAATTTCTTTCATCAGTGTCTTATAATTTTCTGCATATAGGTCTTTTGTCTCCTTAGGTAGCTTTATTCCTAGATTTTTTATTCTTTTTGTTGCAGTGGTAAATGGGAGTGTTTTCTTAATTTCACTTTCAGATTTTTCATCATTAGTGTATAGGAATGCAAGAGATTTCTGTGCATTGATTTTGTATCCTGCAACTTTACCAAATTCATTGATTAGCTCTAGTCGCTTTCTGGTAGCATCTTTAGTATTCTCTATGTAGAGTATCATGTCAGCTGCAAACAGTGACAGCTTTACTTCTTCTTTTCTGATTTGGATTCCTTGTATTTCTTTTTCTTCTTTGATTGCTGTTGCTAAAACTTCCAAAACTATGTTGGATAAGAGTGGTGAGAGTGGGCAACCTTGTCTTCTTCCTGATCTTAGTGGAAATGGTTTCAGTTTTTCACCATTGAGGACAATGTTGGCTGTGGGTTTGTCATATATGGCCTTTAATATGTTGAGGAAAGTTCCCTCTATGCCTTCTTTCTGGAGGGTTATCATAAATGGGTTTTGAATTTTATCAAAAGGTTTCTCTGCATCTATTGAGATGATCATATTGTTTTTTTCCTTCTATTTGTTAATATGGTGCATCACATTGATTGATTTGTGTATATTGAAGAATCCTTGTACTCCTGGGATAAACCCCACTTGATCATGGTGTATGATCCTTTTAATGTGCTGTTGGATTCTGTTTGCCTGTACTTTGTTGAGGATTTTTGCATCTATATTCATCAGTGATATTGGCCTGTAGTTTTCTTTCTTTGTGACATTTTTGTATAGTTTTGGGATCAGTGTGATGGTGGCCTCAAAGAATGAGTTTGGGAGTGTTCCTCCCTCTGCAGTATTTTGGAAGAGTTTGAGAAGGACAGGTGTTAGCTCTTCTCTAAATGTTTGACAGAATTCTCCTGTGAAGCTATCTGGTCCTGGGCTTTTCTTTGTTGGAATATTTAAATCACAGTTTCAATTTCAGTGCTTGTGACTGGTCTGTTCATATTTTCTATTTCTTCCTGGTTCAGTCACAGAAGGCTGTGGTTTCCTAAGAATTTGTCCATTTCTTCCAGGTTGTCCAGTTTATTGGCATAGAGTTGCTTGCAGTAATCTCTCATGATCCTTTGTATTTCTGCAGTGTCAGTTTTTACTTCTCTTTTTCATTTCGAATTCTATTGATTTGAGTCTTCTCCCTCGTTTTCTTGGTGAGTCTGGCTAATGGTTTATCAATTTTGTTTATCTTCTCAAAGAACCACCTTTTAGTTTTATTGATCTTTGCTATCGTGTCCTTCATTTCTTTTTCATTTATTTCTGATCTGATCTTTATGATTCTTCCTTTCTGCTAACTTTGGGGATTTTTGATCTTCTTTCTCTAATTGTTTTAGGTGTATGGTTAGGTTGTATATTTGAGATATTTCTTGTTTCTTAAGGTAGGATTGTATTGATATAAACTTCCCTCTTAGAACTGCTTTTGCTGCATCCCATAGGTTTTGGGTCGTCGTGTTTTCATTGTCATTTGTTTCTAGGTATTTTTTGATTTCCTCTTTGATTTCTTCAGTGATCTCTTGGTTATGCAGTAGTGTATTGTTTAGCCTCCATGTGTTGTTTTTACAGATTTTTTCCTGTAATTGGTATCTTGTCTCATAGCATTGTGGTCAGAAAAGATACTTGATACAATTTCAATTTTCTTAAATTTACCAAGGCTTGATTTGTGACCCAAGATGTGATCTATCCTGGAGAATGTTGAATGAGCACTTGAGAAGAAAGTGTATTTTGTTGTTTTTGATTGGAATGTCCTCTAAATATCTATTTAGTCCATCTTGTTTAATGTATCATTTAAAGTTTGTGTTTCCTTATTTATTTTCATTTTGGATGATCTGTCCATTGGTGAAATTGGGGTGTTAAGTCCCCTAGTATGATTGTGTTACTGTTGATTTCCCCTTCTATAGCTGTTAGTGTTTGCCTTATGTGTTGAGGTGCTCCTATATTGGGTGCATAAATATTTACAACTATTATATCTTCTTCTTGGATTGATCCCTAGGTCATTATGTAGTGTCTTTCTTTATCTCTTGTAATAGTCTTTGTTATAAAGTCTATTTTGTCTGATATGAGAATTGCTACACCAGCTTTCTTTTGATTTCCATTTACATGGAATATCTTTTTCCATCTCCTCACTTTCAGTCTGTATGTGTCCTTAGGTCTGAAGTGGGTCTCTTGTAGACAGCATATATGCATGTCTTGTTTTTGTATCCATTCATCCAGTGTATGTCTTTTGGTGGGAGCATTTAATCCATTTACATTTAAGGTAATTATCGATATGTATGTTCCTATAACCATTTTCTTAAGTGTTTTGTGTTTGTTATTGTAGGTCTTTTCCTTTTCTTGTGTTTCGTGCCTAGAGAAGTTCCTTTAGCAGTTGTTGTAAAGCTAGTTTGGTGGTGCTGAATTCTCTTAGCTTTTGCTTGTCTGTAAATCTTTTAATTTCTCCCTGAAATCTGAATGAGATCCTTGCTGGGTAGAGTTATCTTGGTTGTAGGTTTTTCCCCTTCATCACTTTAAATATGTCCTGCCACTCCCTTCTGGCTTGCAGAGTTTCTGCTGAAAGATCAGCTGTTAGCCTTATGGGGATTCCCTTGTGTGTTGTTTTTCACTTGCTGTTTTTAATAGTGTTTCTTTTTATTTAATTTTTGATAGTTTGATTAATATGTGTCTTGGCGTGTTTCCCCTGGGATTTATCCTGTATGAGACTCTCTGTTTTCCTGGACTTGATTAAGTATTTCCTTTCCCATATTAGGGAAGTTTTCAAGTATAATCTCTTCAAATATTTTTCTCAGTCCCTTTCTTTTTCTCTCCCTCTTCTGGGACCCCTATATTTCGAATGTTGGTGCGTTCAATGTTGTTCCAGAAGTCTCTGAGACTGTCCTCAATTCTTTTCATTCTTTTTTTCTGTATTCTGCTTTGCAGTAGTTATTTTCCCTATTTTATCTTCCAGGTCACTTATCCGTTCTTCTGCCTCAATTATTCTGCTATTGATCCCTTCTAGAGTATTTTTAATTTCATTTACTGTGTTTTTCATCACTGTTTGTTTGCTCTTTAGTTCTTCTAGGTCCTTGTTGAACATTTCTTTTATTTTCTCCATTCTGTTTTCATATGATTTCTTTGGATCATCTTTACTATCATTATTCTTAATTCTTTTTCATGTAGACTGCCTATTTCCTCTTCATTTGTTATGTCTGGTGGTTTTTTCCTTGCTCCTTCATCTGCTGTGTGTTTCTCTGTCTTCTCATTTTGCTTAACTTACTGTGTTTGGGGTCTGCTTTTCACAGAATGTGGGTTCATAGTTCCCATTTTCTTGGTGTTTGCCCCCAGTGGCTAAGGTTGATTCAGTGGGTTGTGTAGGCTTTCTGGTGGATGGGAGTAGTGCCTGTGTTCTGGTGGATGAGTGTGGATCTTTCCTTTCTGGTGGACAGGTCCATGTCCGGTGGTTTATTTTGGGGTGTCTGTGGCCTTATTATGATTTTAGCAACCTCTCTACTAATAGGTGGGATTGTGTTCCTGTCTTTCTAGCTGTTTGGCATCGGATGTCCAGCACTGTAGTTTGCTGGTCATTGAGTGGAGCTGAGTCTTGGCATTGAGATGCAGATCCCTGGGAGCTTTTCTCCTTTTGATATTACATGGACCTGGGAGGTCTCTTGTGGACCAGTGTCCTGAAGTTGGCTCTCCCACCTCAGAGGCACAGCCCTGATGCCCAGCTGGAGCACCATGAGCCTGTCATCCACCCAGCTCAAAATAAAAATGAGAAGAAAAAAAAAAGGAAAGAAAGAAAAGGATAAAATAAAATAAAGTTATTAAAATAAAAAATAATTATTAAAAAAAATTTTAAGTAATAAAAATAAGAAAGAAAGAAGAGAGCAGCCAAATTAAAAAACAAATCCCCCAATGATAACAAGTGCTGAAAACAATAGTTAAAAAAACAAACAAACAAACAAAAACCAGACAGATAGAACCCTAGGACAAATGGTAAAAGCAAAGCTATACAGACAAAATCACACACAGAAGCATACACATACACACTCACAAAAAGAGAAAAAGGGAAAAAAATTTATATATCATTGCTCCCAAAGTCCACCTCCTCAATTTGGGATGATTCATTGTCTCTTCAGGTAATCCACAGATACAGGGTATACCAAGTTGATTGTGGAGCTTTAATCTGCTGCTCCTGCAGCTGCTGGGAGAGATTTCCCCTCCTCTTCTTTGTTCCCACAGTTCCTGGGGTTCAGCTTTGGATTTGGCCCCACCTCTGCATGTAGGTCGCCTGAGGGCATCTGTTCTTTGCTCAGACAGGACGGGGTTAAAGGAGCAGCTGATATGGGGGCTCTGGCTCACTCAGGCTGAGGGAGGGAGGTGTACAGATGCAGGGCAAGCCTGCATTGGCAGAGGCCGGCATGATGTTGCACCAGCCTGAGGCGCGCCATTCATTCTCTCAGGGAAGTTGTTCCTGGATCCCGGGACCCTGGCAGTGGCAGGCTGCACAGGCTCCCAGGAGGGATGGTGTGGATAGTGACCTGTGCTTTCACACAGGCTTCTTGGTGGCTGTGGCAGCAACCTTAGCATCTCATGTCCATCTCTGGGGTCTGCACTGATAGCTGTGGCTCACGCCCATCACTGGAGCTCCTTTAAGTGGCGCTCTTAGTCTCCTCTCCTCACGCACCAGGAAACAAAGAGGGAAGAAAATGTCTCTTGCCTCTTCACCAGCTCCAGACTTTTTCCCAGACTCCCTCCCGGCTAGCTGTGGCGCACTAGCCCCCTTCAGGCTGTGTTCATGCTGCCAACCCCTGTCCTCTCCCTGGAATCCGACCTCCAAAGCCTGAGCCTCAGCTCCCAGCTCTCCCCGACCCTGGTGGGTGAGCAGACCTCTCGGGCTGGTGAGTCCTGGTCGGCAGTGATCCTCTGTGAGGGAATCTTTCTGCCTTACCCTCCACACCCCTGTTGCTGCACTCTCCTCTGTGGCTCCGAAACGTCCCCCCTCTGCCACCACCCGCCCATCTCTGCCCACAAAGGGGCTTCCTAGTGTGTAGAAACCTTTCCTCCTTCACAGCTCCCTCCCACTGGTGCAGGTCCCGTCCCTATTCTTTTGTCTCTGTTTTTTCTTTTTTCTTTTGCCCTACTCAGGTACGTGAGGAGTTTCTTGCCTTTTGGGAGGTCTGAGATCTTCTGCCAGCATTCAGTAGGTGTTCTGTAGGAGTTGTTCCATATGTAGATGCATTTCTGATGTATTTGTGGGGAGGAAGGTGATCTCTACATCTTACTCTTCCGCCATGTTGAAGCTCCTCTTCAGATTGTCTACTTCTTAAACACTGGTAAAAGTAATCTGAAAATTCTATCTTGTCTAGGAATATTTAAGGTAGGGAGAATTAAGAAGTGGTCACTCTGATTCCCAACTTATATTCAAAGATGTTATTTTATTATTCTATTCCAGCACTGGTTCGATTTTGCATGTAAGATTTTTATAGAAAGTTAGTAATTTTCTTTATGTTAAAATTAGTGTCTTAAAACTTTCCATCAGATAGTTGAGTTTTTTAATAGTATTTTTGGAAAAAAATATAACTTAGAAGACAGTTTTGATTCTGAATCATTTCTTGTGGAAAGCATAAAACACATATTTTCTTCCTTTCTTTTGGAGTTATGCACCAAAAGAAAAAAAAATGTATAGAATTCAATAGAGTGCTCTGTAAATTTAAAGAAAAAATGTGTTCCTTAGTTTGAAGGAGGACTAAGTCTACAGTATTTCAGGTCTTACTCTTTAGGAGGACTGTGGTGGATGAAAGTGATATTATAAGATAACAGCAGAACAGCTAAAGTTAATATATATACTTCAAAGAGAAGGCTCAAGTGTCATGATTTTTATGGTATACAAATACTGTAGAAAGTTTCAAAAGCTAGATTGAGTTGTAATTTATTTTACCCTGTTTACTACATTCCTTCCTTTGGGGAAAAAGGATTAATGAGTAAAATCCATGGTACAGGAAAAAAAGAAAAAGAAAAAAGAAGCTTGCGATCAAATGCTGTCTCAGCAAATAAGGAAATAAAATATTCTATTTATGAAATAAATCTTTCTGAACCTAGAAACAAGGTAAATCTGGAATATAATATATTAGGACATATTATGCAATAAAATAATGGATATATACACTGGCATGAACATATTAATATAGAGATTAACATTTCTTTTCCATGAACATTTAAGCAAATATAAATTTAGATTAACGGGTTTCAAATATATTTACTTTGCCCATTGGTACTTGGAACAACATTACACAATGAATCACCTTGACATTCAAGTCCCTCCACAGTATGAGCCCAACCTACATTTCTAATTTTATTTCCTACTCCTTTCCAACAAATGCTTCAGCCAGATTGTAAATATTCCACAAAAACAATATGCTTCCCTACTCCTGAACTTTTACTTACAGTATTCTCTACTGTGTTGTCTTTTCTCATCTCATCACTCTGAAATCTTATTTTTCTTTCAACATTCACATAACAGATAACATCTCCTTCTGTTTATTACTTTGGACTCAAAAAATTCATTTTTCACCAAAGCACTTTTCCTATTCTTTCCAACATTACAATCACTATTTACTAAATTTGTCCTCCAACTGAAAAGAAATGCCTCTCCTAATGATTTAGCTGATTAAAACAGCAAAGTTAATGTATTTTGGAGAATTGAGTTGAAAATGTTTCTATCTATTTATCTATCTGTCTCACCCTTTGTTTAAATTATGTGAGAAATCATGGTAAAATATGATGAGAAAATAGTGTTAACATTGTGGGTAAGTCTTGAGTCCTGTAGTAATGTCATTTAACTTTAAATCTACCATAAATATATATCACACAGCATCTGACCTTTTTGGTATTATCTACTGACCCCCAAATCAAGTCCCTTTATTTTTTTCCCTTCCCATTTACATTTCTTTTGCTCTAGCTCAGCACAATCCTCTTCCTCAATACTCCTGCCTTAAATCCTTAGTAATTTCAATATTCTGGTAAATGATACTCTCAATAACTCAGCCCATCATAATCTGGAATTATTTTTCTGAGTAAGCTTTTCCTTCACCCTACCTCAAACATTCATTTTAGAATCATATCCCAGAATGTCACCCCAAACTGCAATCTACAAATAATTTCTCAGCATGCTTCTGTAATTCCCAGATTTCCAGCTCACTCTCTCTGGTACCCTGACATCAATAATAATTTAATTATTCTGGCAGGTCAACTTCAAACCTATACAGGCACAGTACAGGGGTAAAAGTTGTTGTCTACATACTATATGTCTAAATATTTAAATTTTTATATCAATTAACAAACTACAAAATTAAATAACTTATTACCTTCTTCCTTGCAAATATATCTTCATGATGACTAAGAGGTTTTATATAATTGAAAGTTGAAAAAAATATCAAAGATGGTTACGTGCAAGCATTATTTCAATATTTCTGCAAATCCCTTTTGCCATATAATCTAATATATTCACTGATTCTGGGAAATTTAGTGTGGACAGTATTGGGAGGACATTCTGCCTACCATATGGCTTTGTTTAATATCCTTCAAAGTTTAGTGAGGTTTCCATATATTCCTGATTTTTAAACAATATCCCATAACATATGTATATATGTACTCATATATAAATACACATATATATGAATGACCCTAGACCCTTCTCCAGCATCAGCCTCTCTATCCAGCTTTGTTGTTTATAACCTTTAAAAAAATAAAAACAAATCCAAAAACACTGAACACTTTGTAAAGTTCCTATCATGAGATGTATAAGAAATAAATGCAATTTCAAAATCGTTTCATAGTGTAAGTAAATATAACACATTTGATGCTGAAAAATATATAATTCTCAGGATTTAAAAGAGAGTATCTGTTCTTTAACTGTCATTTTGGAGGTTCATATGTTATTTTCCTTGGAAATGCCAGTTTTTCCTAAAATTTTCTATATGACATAAATTAGGGTTATGGAGATTATTTTGCTCTAGTATAAGGTACGATGTTAATGTGTGAAATTCCTTCTTTAACTTTAAATCACAATTGTTATTATGCATTTGTAATTCTATCCAAGTGTTTTCCTATTGATCTTTTTTATCCTCCATAGCTGTTTGTCATTTATCTTTCCTCATTGCAGTCTGAAGTTAGAGTCCACATTTATGGGAAAAAGTCTGCCAACTCTAACTTCTAAGCTGCTTCTTCTACTGTAATTATAAGCTTGGTTCTGGATAAACAAAAAATAAAATGTGTGAGCTTAATGTTTTAAATGTGAGTCAGTAGAATTCGTAAAAGAAACCAAGAACTCTCCTAAAAGTCAGAGTCTTTACACCAGCCATTTCAGTTCTGACTTAACCAGTGTGTTAAAGAACTGAGGCTTTGGAAGTATTTTTAATATGGGGAGTTCTTTCTCTTATTTTCACCAAAATTCCAGCAAAGAAAGCTTATAATTCATTTTCATTTTATAGTTCTCTGTTATTTCAACAACTGAATATCAACATTACTACATGATGAAAAATATTGTCTATTCCCCATAATTTTTAGCATTATTCAAAAATACTGATAGGTTCTTTGTGCCAAATATTCTGTTTTTCATTAATATTTTGGCAGTAGCACCAAGTTTGACACTAGAACATTTTAACTTGGAATCATAATTGTGTTTATGTATTCATGGGCTTAAAATTATGCAGAATACTTTAGATAAAACACATCCCAGCACAGTTTCATTAAATTTGGTTCTAAAAGCATAATTCACATGATTTTTTCTCGAAATTACTACTTTCCCTGACTACTCTTTCTTTATATAAACTTTTTCATAAACCTATACTTAATTAGTTTTTTAATCTTTGCTGAATGAAAATTATGTAAAACATATGAGAACATGTACCTTCCTTGCAAAAAGCTGCAAACAGTGTCTGAAACAGACTGAAATCACTGAATTTAGTAAAACGGGGAAAAAAGTTGAAGTTAGTCCAACAATTAGGTCCACAATGCCAAATTACTGTTTCTAACAGTTTTTCTTTTTAATGTTATATGAATATCAAGTGGACCTTGCTTCATTTAAGTGAACTCATGAGAAGGAAAATAAATATATAATTTATTTGAAAAAATATTAAAATATTTATAGGATGCAGAGGACTGTGATTTAGTAAAATAAACATCATTCTAAATACACAAATGTAATTCCAGGTACACATGCTCAAATTCAGTTGTACAAGATATAATTCATTATTTTTCAAAAATAAATTTGTATTTGAAATCCTATTTCCCCATTAGTTTGGAAGGAAAGTCAATTTTACCATCACCCTGATTTCTTTCACACACACCAAGATTTGAACAAGGTTCTGAGTTTGGGGTACAGAGTGGAAAGGCTCCAACTCAAAGCAGGGCATTCAGGGAGGCTTGGTCTACCGGCCAGGTGGGTAACCGCAGGTACACATGTTATCCTAACCCTCTGGCCCCATGAAGGCAGAAAAAGCTGGGGCATCCATTCAATGGTTAGGCTTTTTGTCCTTTTCCCAGACTGGAAGCCTTGGTACCCAAGGCTCTGTCTTCCTATTTGACAATTAAATCATTCTCCTTTGAAATCTTAACTTGACAATTAAATCATTCTCCTTTGAAATCTTAACTTGAACTCCACGATTCAGGAGGTGGGGTATAGATCACAGTCACTCTTTAACTCCAAGCTAAACTTCCCTGCTGGCCTTGTGCAAATCTCTACTGTTATCTCAACCTCAAAACCCCCAATAACCTACCTTTTTCTCTTCCCCCGAGCAAACTTTGCTTCATAAATCCCGGGTTTCTAATATGAAAGCCAGAAGGGAGATTGTCCTCTGGCAACTTCTGTCAGCCAAGTTAATAGGGGTTGGAAAAATACTAAGAAAACAGAACACAAACACAAATTAATAGCATAGGATGTTATCCTGATACAGTCTTTTGATTTGGTTCTTTAAATCAAGGCTATATAAGGTAACTTTCTACTACTTTATTATGTATGTACTTGTATTTATATATTACCTTCTTTAAAAGGAATTGAGAAATCATTCATTTTTTCTAAAAGAAGTTCCTAAACTAAGACATAGTCTAGAAAGCTTTCACATTTTCAAATATGAGAACTAATGAAGTATCACAGAGAATTTAAATTTATAGGAATGACATTACATCCATAATCTGAACTCCAATCATAAGTTTTATTACATTAGATTATTCCTGTACTAAAATAGAATAATAATTGAAAAGAAAGCTTTACCAAAAAACATACAAATGTAGTACAGAAAATAATGAAATAAATGTTATGATAAGGTAACAAAAGCACTGTGGCCTGACATGGTTCTTCCATAATACAAAACAAAACAGAAGATGGTGAAAAAGTTATTTTCCATAATCTGACTCTAATTATGTTACTCACTTTTTAAAGATCTCTAATGGGAGATGAGATTTCTCAGTGTCAGACTTAGCTTTGTTCAGTATCAAATTATAAATTTATCCTTGAGAATGAGTATTCCTGTTTCACACACATAGAACTAGCAGGGGCTAGTTGTCCCCTTCTCTGTGGCAGTAATAGATGAACATACTAAACATATTTATTTCATTAGCAATGATAACCAGAATGGTGTAAAGCTTTAATTCCAATTATGGTTTCTATTATAGTATATGAAAAATGTAAAGTAACAAAATTTATAATTGGGATCCAAATTGTAACTTCAATTTTATTCTCATAAATTTAAATCTCTGGTTACTTTTTTATAACCTGTTTATGCTTTAGAACAAAACAATTTGACTGATTCTTAAAAAGAAAATTTTATTCTTAAATATTTCTGACATATAGGCATATATAATACTCATGCAGAGTTTTAATAATACTAATAAAAATAATAAAGTAACCATCAGTGGACCCACCACTGAACTTGAAAAATATAATTTAGAATATCTTGTATAACTTTTTGCATTTCTGTATAGTGTTACTAAATAATAATCCTTCAAAAAATATTCATGCTTTGTGTTGATTGGTTTATTTCACACAATATTATCATTTAAGAATTTATCAGATGTGTTGTCTCTAACTGTAGTTCTTTCATTTTTATTGCTGTATGATAATCTAGTATTTGAATATGCCATAAAGTTTTCATCTCTTCTATTGTATTCAATTTTGACTCTTTCAAACAAGGATGCTGTTAAAAAATATTGTAAATGTCTCCTGTATACAGATGTATGAGTTATTTTTTTCTGTGTGTGTACCTAATGGGTTATAGAGTGGAATACACACACATACAAATATACACACATACTCTGAATATGAGCACTTTGTTTATGTATTGCACATATTCATCTTTTTTCTTATATCTAATGTTTTCAGTTTCTTAATAGTGAGTTTTAATGAACAGGTGGTTTTTAATTTAATTTGTCAATACATTAATTTTCATTTATGATTTTTTCTTTTTGTGTATTGTTTAAGAAAACTTCCCCTACCATGTGTTCATTAAGAGTGTCACCTATTTTAAAGTCTACATCATTGATTGCTTTCCCTTTCACCTTTAAATCTATGTTCTACCTGAAAGGAATTTTTGTGTGTGGTTTGAAGTAGAGGACTAGGCTCATTTTTTTCCCCCATATGGACAAGCATTTTGCTGTCCTAACAGCATTTATTGAAACTACTTTCCTACTCCCCTAGTATGCATTGACATCTCTTTGTTCTTATCTGTCTTTTTTTCCTGTTCCATTGATATATTGGTTTATTTCTGTATCTATTCAAACTGTCTTAATTATTGTAGATATTTAATAATATTGGCATCCAGTAGAGTAAGTTTTCCAATAATATCCTTCTGCTTTGAGTCTGTTCACAATTCTTGGAGGTTACATATCTTTAAACTTTCAAATCAGCTTAAAAAGAACAACACACACACATACACACCTGTTGAAAATTTAATTGAGTTTATGTTGCATCTACAAACAATTTAGAGAGAAATTGGCATACATATGCACACAGATACACACACTCAAACACATAAATTTGGATCTTTCAATACATACAAGAACATAAAATATCTTGCACTTATTTAGATCTCCTTTTTTATTCCCTATATTTATTTTTGTTGATTTATTTTAATGACTAGTACTCTCAGTACAATGCTGGACAGTCATAACAAGCATTTTTGTTTTGTTTTCTATTTCAAGAATTGTCCATTGGGACAATTTAGTAGTGTGTTTCTTGTTTGTTTAACATTATATAACCTAACTGATTTTTGTCTAATTTTTTTTATAATTCCTATGATATTTTTCTTATTTTTCCTATTATGGTTACAAATTTGTTCTCTTTTTAGTTCTTTCAGCATATCCTTTATATACTCGGAAATTATGTTACTAAGAATACTTAGATCTATATTTCTTCCTAATAAAGGGATTTTTGATTTCGGTATACTTTTTTGATACCAACATGGCTAAAACATATTTATGTAGGTTAGTATTTCTCCATCATCTACTTTTATGTTACCACTAATCTTATATTTTATAGTGTCTCTTACAAAAGGGATATCACTGGCTTTTGTTGTGTTTTGTTTTTTTCCTTTAATTGGAGTAATTAATACCTTTACATTTACTGTACTTACTGATATTTTTGGGTTTAAGTTTAGTAAGCTAATCTTTTACTATTTGATTCAGTAATCTTTTTTTTTTCCTTTAAATATGTTTTGTTGCCTTATTTTGGAATAAGTGAGTATTGTTTAATCTTTCCTTTCTTTTTTTCCTATCATTTTTATACCCTTTTTTAGTTACTTTATTGGTTAAACTTGAAATTATAACTCCAAATTTGAATGACCAAAAGCTACTGTTCAGAAACCATACTAAAAATGGTATACAGGATAAACAAAAATAGGAAAAGATGTTCAACATCATATGTCACTAGGAAATTGCAAATTAAAACAACAAAAAGATATCACTACATACTTATTAGAATGGCCAGAATCCAAAATACTGACAAAGCCAAATGCCGGCAAGAAGGTCAAGTAATACTTCCCTTTTTGCTGGGTAGGAGTGCAAAATGGTACAGCCTCTTTGGGAGACAGTTTGGCACTTTCTTATAAAACTTAACACACTCCTACCATAAGATCCATCAGTAGTACTCCTTGGTATTTAGCTAAATAAGGTGAGAACTTGCTTCCACACAAAAACCGGCACATGAAACTTTATAGCAGTTTCATCTATAATTGCCAAAACTTTGAAAAAACAAGGTGCCCTTTAATAGGTGAATGGATAAACAAAAGTGATGCATTCAGACTATGGAATATTATTCAGCACTAAAAAGAAATGAGCTAATGAAACATAAAGCCATGAAAAGGCATGGAAGAAACTTAAATTCATACTGCCAAGTGAAGAAGGCCATTCTGAAATGTCTACATATCATATGATTACAGGTATGTAACATTCTGGAAAAGGCTAAACTATAGAGACAAGATAATCAAAGGTTGCCATGGGCTTGGGGATGGGAGGGAGACATGAATGTGTAAAGCACAGGGAACCAATAGGGCAGTGAAACTATCTATGTTACTGTAATAGTGGATACATGTCATTATGTATTTGTCAAAAACCAATAGAACTGTACAATGCAAAGAGTAACCCTAATGTGAGCTAGGGGCTTTAGTTAATAATAATTGATCAATATTGGTTCACCATTGTAACAAATGTACCACACTAATGCAAGATATTAATAATAGAGGAAACTGTCAGGAGAAGGATGAAAGGTACTCTCTGTACTTGGTGCTCAATGTTTTTGAAACTCTAAAACTGCTCTGAAAGATAAAGTCCAATAATGAAAACCAAAACACCTACTCTTAAGCAGTATCTTCCTTCTAGGATAGTAAGGATCTTAGCACACTTCTCCCCTGTGACAGCCTCTACAGAATTTTTAAATCAACTGTGTTGAGTAAAATTTACATACTATAAATGTATACATTTAAAAAGTAAAGTTGAATGGATTTTACCCAGTGTGTATATCCACATAATCACCACCACAATCAAGATATAAAACATTTTCATCACCCCATAAGTTTTCTTATACATCTTCCCAGTGAATCCTCATCTTCCACTCCTGGCTCTGGGTAATTATAGATTTGTTTATATCTTAGATTCTTAAAAAACATTTTATAAAAGGAAGTATACAAAATGCACTCTGTTGTGTCTGGCTTTTTATGCTCAGTTTAATGTCCATGATATCTGTCCATACTATTGTGCATATCACCAGTTTATTACTTTTTATTGTTGAGTATTCCATCATAAAGATATACTATGATTTGTTTATCCATTTACCCACTGATGGACATTTGGTTTGTTAAAAGTTTTTGACTATTATGAATAAAACTGCTATAAATAATTATTCAGAAGTCCTTGTAGGATATATGTTTTCATTTATTTTGAGAAAATATTTATGTGTAGAATTCTTGAGTTGTATGGGTGTTGGATTTTTAATATTCATTTTTATTAACTTTATCCTTGTTGGGTATACGAAGTGTTCTGAATCAGACAAAGATTTCTTACTAATTTCACATAGCGATTATGTGTGTTGTCCTTCCCTTCCTTATTCTAGCCTTGTCCCTGAGGGAACATGATGAGAACCCACGGAAATATTTCCTACCCAAGTAGCCAAACACTCCCTAGTACAGGAGAGAAAAAAGTGATTTGTTTTTGCTTATAGAAGAGAAAGAGGCAGCGATCCTTCTGGCTTCTGAAAGGATCTTCTCATTACTCCAATTTCTTGATATGTAAGTAAGATCTCTTCTAGAGCCAGATAGCCTCAAATTGTAAGAACTAGAGATGTCTTCGAGGTCAGGGGCCAAATTCCTCCTAGAAATGTAAATAAGTAGGAAGGTAATTTTCCAGTCACCAGTAGCTTGCCAAGAGTTAAGATAGAGACCTATCCCTGGATGTAACCATGGAATGGGGGAGATAAGAGAAGTTTTTATCATTTTTTTGAATCAGATAAATTAGTTCTGTCATTAGGAAAACAAACGGCTACAGATCTAATCCTTACAGCATGTGAAAATGTTTCTAGGAGAAGTGAAAGAAAACAGTCTTAACTTTATTTCATGTACATTTCTATTAATGAGGCTAGGGCTCTTTTCAGGAACATGTAGAAATCCAGGTTTAATTCTGAGAAATTTTATGTATGTTTAACTCTATGAGAAACTGCCTAATTGTTTTCCAAAGTGGTTATACATTTTTTATCCCCATGAACAGTGTGTGAGAGTTCCAGTTTCTCTATATCTGCACTTTCTAAAATTTAGTTGTTTAATAAAGTTGTAGTGGTATCTCAGTATGGTTTGTGATTATTTTCTGCCACAAATGAAAACATTATTTCCTGATTTCCGTTGTTCCTGGTTTCCATTGTTCCACTGTTAAGAAGTCAGCTGTTGGCCTAGCTAGCTCTTTTTAAAGCAAGTTTAACTTCCACTATAGCTACTTTAAGATTTTCTCTTTGGGTTTTTATTATGCAGTGTGACAATGTACAATACTTTTGTCCTACTTTGGATTTGGTGGCTTTCTTGAATCTGATGTCCTTCATTAGTTTTAGCAACTTTTCCTTCAAATATCACCTTTACTATCTTCTCTCTCTTTATTCCTGTGAGGTGTGTTAAACTGTATGTCAATCCTTCTCACTATATGTTAGAGATACTTTATACTTTCTTCTGTGTTTTCATCTTTTTTCTGTAAAGAAAACATAAATTTAAACTCTTATGTATGCCATATACAAAAATAAATTCCAGAAGTTTAAAGAGATAAATCTGAAAACAAAAAAAGGTATAAAATTATTATTAAAAAGATATGAGGATATTTTTATAATCTTGGAAATATTTACATATGAAAGGTAAATAATTACTTTCCATACATTTCAGCTACAAATCCATAAAAACTAGGCAAATATAGAACAGGCTAGTCACAGAAGAAATAACAGATGCCAATATATACATAAAGATTCTAAGCCTCATTTTTAGTCAGGGAAATGCAAATGAAAACAAATGCTTTTTCTCTTTACTCATATTAGTTAACAAATTGAAGAAGATTGATAATTTCCAAGGTTAGCAATGGTGTATTCTTTTGTGGTTTTTTTGAATTTTATTTTATTTATTTTTTATACAGCAGGTTCTTATTAGTTATCTATTTTATACACATCAGTGTATACATCATGTCAATCCCAATCTCCCAGTTCATCCCCACACCCCCCCACAACCCCCACTTTCCCCTCTTGGTGTCCATATGTTTGTTCTCTACATCTGTGTCTCTATTTCTGCCCTGCAAACCAGTTCATCTGTAGCAATGGTGTATTCTTACACATTATTGGTGCCAATATAAATTATTTCTACTACTTAGCAATTCTGAAGTCAGTATGTTATACAAAAGGTAAAGTACACTTATTTTTGACCCAGAAATTCTACTTCTGGCAGATTATTTCAAGCAACTCTAAGATTTGCACAAATATCGTTGGATATTCATTTGTAACCTTGTTCTTTTCTCAATAGTATTTTCATGGTGTCTGTTTACCTGCCTCCTAAACTGTAACTTTTAAAATTCAGTTTGTTTTAGCTGTGTTTCTTTCACACAGCATATTGTGGGATTTTGTATTTGAGTCATTCCAGAAATCATTTTATTTTATTCATTTTTTTATACAGCAGGTTCTTATTAGTTATCTATTTTATACACATCAGTGTATACATGTCAATCCCAATCTCCCAGCTCATCCCACCACTACCCCCACCCCCGCATTTTACCCCCTTGGTGTCCATACGTTTGTTCTCTACACCTGTGTCTCCATTTCTACCCTGCAAACCAGTTCATCTGTACCATTTTTCTAGGTTCCACATATATGTGTTAATATACGATATTTGTTTTTCTCTTTCTGACTTGCTTCACTTTGTATGACAGTCTCTAGATCCATCCACGTCTCTACAAATGACCCAATTTCATTCCTTTTTATGACAGAGTAATATTCCATTGTATATATGTGCCACATCTTCCTTATCTATTTGTCTGTCAATGGGCATTTAGGTTGCTTCCATGACCTGGCTATTGTAAATAGTGCTGCAAATTAACATTGGGGTGCATGTGTCTTTCTGAATTATGGTTTTCTCCGGGTATATGCCCAGTATGTTTTTTTCTCTTAATGCTTCATTTTGGATAATTCTTTCTGTCCTATCTTCCAGATGCCAATTTTTTGTTCAATTTTGTTTAATCTACTGTTAAACATGCCCATTGGGTTCCTAATCATATGATGTTTTTCAATTCTGTAATAGAATGCCTTATGTCTTTCAATGTGTAATGTCAATTTCATTATACAAATTTTGTGCTTGGCTTTTATATGCTTAAACATAGCAAGGATAGTTATTTTCAAGTGTCCCGATGATGTTTCTCCAGTTTTTTTTGTTTTGTAAACCAGTTCTTAGTTGTCTCCTACTGCATGCCATCTTTGATTGTGTACTGCTCATTGTATTTGCAAAATTATTTGTTTCAATAATGTCAGACATCGGATGATGTTTTCCCCTGCTAGAGAGAATTTTCATTTGTCTCTCCTAGTTCTTGGGTCATAGTGGTTTGGGACACCTTAATGCTTTAGGTTTGGGAGCACCCAGATAATGCAGAGTCAAACTGTAGTACTTGCAGAGACATTATATTCTTGTTTACGCTACTTGAGAGCAACACTGTAGGATTCCCAACCCAAAGCAGAAGATGATTACCAGAGACTTCATCCCTGATGGATCCTTAACCCCAAAGAACTAGTGAAACTAGAACTGGAAAATGGCAAAACTTTTCCGTTAAAAAAAAAATGCCTCCAAATAACAGCCCATTTCTCTGGATTCTCTTTCTATTCTATATCTCAGGCCAAAGAAACTTCACTATTTTGGTACTTCCTAGATGATTTTAAGGAAAGTATTTTGTAATATAGTATATAGATTTTATGATTATCAGAAAGATTTGTACCAGTTACTGAGAAAGCAGTTGACAAATGTGGAATTTATCTTAATACTAATTTTTTTTTCCTTAAATAAAAAATATACATGTTACCTATCTTATCACAATAATACATTGGTCAACTTTTTTTTCTAAAATTACACAGATGAAATCATTCTGTGCATACTCTTCTGGACATGTTTTTTAACCCTTTATTTTGTTGTAAGACATCTATTTTGATATGTGTAAGTATAGTTCATTTATTTTCACATATAATATTTTATTGTATGAATATATCAACATATATCTGTTTGTTATATTATTAATAGATATTCATATTGCTCCCAGTTTTTAACTATTACCAGAAAGGTGCTCTGTCAAGATAGATAAATTCTGCACTATATATGAAAGCTTTTATCTATAGTACCTTCCAAGGAATAAAATTATTTTTCCTTAAAATATACCTGTTTTCACTTTTATTAGATATTACCAAATGGTTTTCCAGAATATTTATAATAATTTACAAGCCCACCAGCAGCTAACTAGAGTTTCTGCTTCTTTGTTTCCATGGCAACGTTGTTTTATCATCACTCTATTTTATTTTTTGCCAATCTAGTTCTTTAATCTGATATCTCATTATGAGTTTAGAAGAGAAGAGCTAGGATAAAACAGATCTGCATGTTTCCTCTTGCCATGTACCTATTTGTCCTTTTTTTCTATATGATTGTGTTTCTTTCTTATTGGTTTATAGGAAATATGTATCGTTTTCTTCTACTATATGTTACAAATATCTTCTGCTACTGTGTAGCTTGTCTTTTATTCAATTGTTCCTTAGATAAATGTCTTAATTTCATTTTAGTTGACAAATTTATAAAACTTCTTTAAAACATACTTTTTTTATCTCATTTAAGAAATTCCTATCTGAGAGAAGGAAGATATATATTCCTCTATATTTTACTCTAAAGTTAGTCTGGGGTTGATCTTAGGCATTATGCGTATAAAATTTCCCATTAAAGAATGTGGATTACTAAAATTCACAGCACCATTTGTTGAGATGTTCAAAATAGTCTGACTAATAAACAATAGCGTATTGGTTATTTATCAAATATGAGTAGATTTATCCTCTCTCCATTCTTTTTATTGCTCTGTATATTTTTCCCCGAGCCAAAACAGATCCTCTTAATTATTATGATTTTGTAATAAGTTTCCACATAGAAGATATTCCCCACTTCAGTCCTGTCTTTCTTCTTAACTATTCTTGGCTCTTCTCTTCTCCATTTTAAAATCTACTTGTCCACCTCGTACATTTTGGTATTTTAGTTGGAATTCTATTGAATCTCTAGATTAATTTTAAAAGAATAGAAATCTTTATGAAATGAGTTTTTATCCCTGAGTGTGGTATTTCCTTTCATGTACTTACTACTTTCTTAATATCTTTCAACATATTTTAATACTTTTTTTACATAAAACTTGCATGTATTCTTTTTTTAAACATTTATTCATGAGCAAATTATAATATTGTTTCTATCATAATGAGATCCTCAAAATTATGTTTCTGTCATTGCATAGAAATCTAGATGACTGTTGAAATGTCTGTAAAAATAATCACATAATTCATGAATGTTGTTAGTTTCTTTTTCTTTCTTTCTACGTATTACAGCTCTTTTTTTCTTTGTGTAAATATAAAAGCTAAGATCTCTCATAATATGTAGAATAAATGTCATAAAACTGAATATTTATAGCTATATTGTTTCTGATTTAACATCAGATAATTTACTGAGAGTTTTCTGCAAGTAAAAGAGCTTCTTTTTATTCCAACATTGGTATGAGTTTCCTATCCTAAATAGTTCCTGAATTTTATGAATGATGTTTATTGTTTTGTCTAATTCCTAATGTAGCATTTCATGTTTTAGTTTTTTAACTCAGTGGCACAGTGGTAAGCCTTTGCACCTCATTAACATTTTACCTAAAATACATTTAAATAGTAATATATCATGATAGTAATTTAGAAATATTTATATGCAAGTAATAATGATCTCACAAAAATTTGAGCGCAGGTATAGATCTTCTTGATGAAACAAAGAAAGAAGATGATAACTGAAAACCAATTAAAATGAAATTAGCCAAAGGGATAAGTTTGATTTATCTTATTAAATAATATTTGACTAAATTAAAATTCTAGCTTCTTGAAATATTTTATGAGTTATGTTTTTCCCTAGAAATTAAAATTTGAATCAAATTATGACTAAGATTAAGCTTCAATATTATATTACTTTTTACTATAATATTCTCAACTTTAAAAAAATCAGCCACAAACACACAAAAGAGCTTTTTTTATAGCATCTTTAAATACTTTGTGTAATTCATACCACAGAAGAAGAAAGACCATTATTAATATTTCCTTTTTGTTTATTATAGAGGGATTTTAAAAGAAAACTAACAAAATTCTAAACTGTGCTCTTAATGAATGCTGCAGAAAACAAATCCACCTCCTTTTTTAACTCTAAGATAAATTAATCAGCCATTGATTGTTCTGGTCTTTGTGAGGCACTTAATAAAGAGATCCATATAATGCTCTAAAAAAGATACTATGGAATATTTTAGTCCTCTCAGTTTTCAAATTATTCTGAACACTCACCCTTACCTTGCATTAATTTTTTATGCCAGCCATTAGAACTTTCTGGGAAGATGGAAAGGTTCTCTAGTCTGCACTGTGCAATGCGGTAGACACTGGCCACTTAAGGCTATTGAGCACTTGAAGTCTGGTTAGTATGACTGGGGAATTCTTTTTTATTTTAATAAAATTTAAATAGCCACATGTGACCAGTGGCTACCATAAAAGACAGCACAGCCTGACATATCATGTATTTATTTAATTGTTTATGTGTATATTTTCTGTTTCTTACCACCAAAATTTATGTTTGATAAGAGCAGGGTCTTTGTTTCTTAATGTTCACTATTATAACCGAAGTGATTAGAAAAGTGACTGGCATGTGGTTATTTTTGTGTCCTCTAATACTTTAAAAATAATAGATATTCAAAAGTTTTTTCTATTTAATTTAAGTAAACTATGTAATATTTTCTTTAAAGTAAAGGTTAAATAAATTTTAAAAGTCCTAAGTTTAAAAAAGCAAAAAAAGCCTCCTTAGGCAACTCTTACTCTGCTTAATTTGGTTCAAGGAAATCCACCAAGCTTTCTCCAAGGAATCTCTCTCTGAAAGCATTTAACTTTGGGAGTATATACTGCTTACTTTATTAAGATGTTACAAGTTTAGTAAAGCAGAAAACTGATAAAGTGATATGAGACCCTAGAACTCTCAAAAAAATTTAGTTCAGGAAGTTTATTATTTTACCACATAAACTCACCTGCTCTATGCTTTTGCTTAGGTCCACATTCCAACTTAGAAATCTAGTCTAATAAACAAAATGTAATTATAAATTCATGTTGCATTCTTTTCTTATCTCAGATTACCACCAAATAATATCATAATTTCCATAATTCCTGTTCCTATATCTTAACAGCAAATGAATGGTAGAAATGCATGGAGAGGTGAGGGGTTTACATTGAAATGCATTCTCAGACTTAAACCTTACACCAAACAACTTCACTTTTCCCACTCAAACTGAATATTTTTTACTTTTTACTAATTCTTCATTACTAGGGTATATCGTAGGCAGAATGATGACCTCCCAAAGCTGTTCATACCCTGATCCAAAACCTGTGAATATACTACTTTACAAGGTAAAGAGACTGTGAAGATGTGATTAATTGTCTTGAAACTGGGGGATTATCCTGGATTATGCAGATGGGCCCAGTGTATATTCACAAGGGTCCCTATAAAAGGAAGTGAGAGGGTTATAGTCAGACAAGGAAAGTGATGACAGAGCAGAGGTCAACATGATGTTATTGCTGGAAGAGTGACAAGCCAGTAGATTTTAGTTCAGTGAACCTGATTTTGGACTTCCAACCTCCCTAACTGTAGAATAATAAATTTGTGTTGTTTTAAGCCACATAATTTGTGGTAATTTGTTACAGCAACAATGGGAAGCGGATCTATGACCAAATGATTTATCATACAATCTGCAATATTTTTAAAAGAGGAAGGGCTATTGAGCATGACAATGGGACAGCAGCTAGAAACTGGAAATGTCCTTGCCAAATTGAGAGAATGTTTACCCTATTATGAGGCCACTTTATAACTTTGTCAGGAAGTGAGTTAACTTTCATGATAATTGTCCTTTCATATATGCAGTATTGAATAGCCTTATATGAACTAATACAATATTTATGTGAGTGTAAAAACTTCCTGAAAGTAAAAGTCAAAGCACCATTGAGCACTTATAAACATAAAAAATTTTGGTCACATTTTGCTATCAGTTATTCTCCCTGAAGTCCATCTCTTAGGAAACTAGGCTATAAGCAACAAATTCTAATGTTAATTACTTTATTAAGGCCAAAGAAAATGCTACCCAAAACACAATACCGTATCCTAATTATGAGAGAAACTTCAAACAAATCACTACTATGGGACATTCTACAAAATACCAAAGCAGTAAGCCTGAAAACTGTCAAGATCATCAAAAACAAGGAAAGTCTGAGAAACTGTCACAAACAAGAGTAAACTAAGCAGACAGGACAACAATGTCATATGATATCCTGAGTGGGATCCTGAGACAGAGAAAGGACATTAAGGAAAACTGAAGAAATTTGAATTTAGTATGGACTTTAGTTAATAAATAAATAATGGTTCATTAACTGTGAAAAATATACCATATTGCTGTAAGATGTCAACAGTAGGGGAAACTGGGAATGGGATATACTGGAACACTCTGTGCTATCTTTGTAACAGTTCTGTAAATCTAAAAACATTTATTTAAAAACTCTATAATAAATTCTAGTTAAAGCACTTTAATTCAAAAACATATGAACACTAGAAAAGCAAAGACAGAACATCATGATTGTGAGATATATGTCCACATTTTAAAAATTCTGACAGCCAGTAAATTTCAAATCTATGTCTTCTATAATCAGTATTATTTTTCTTGTTTTTAAAATATTATTGATCAAGATTACTTTTATTTTCCCTTCCGGTTCTAACCTACTCTGACTTTATGACAGACCCAAAAGTTTGAAGAGCTAACTTTTGAAGACAGTATTTTCTATATACACATGTATGTATACATATAGAGCATACGCAACCCTGATGTTGTATTTAGTATCTTAACAATTTTAACTTCATTGATTAGGAGATGCAGTCTATAACTTGTAGGGGAACTGATTGCCAACAATCTCCCTACAAAACACACATGTTCAGTCATTCACTTATTTGTTCACTCACTCTCACTCTTTCCAGACTCCACTCACAGTCATAGAGCTAATGTGAGTCAAGGTAAGGAAACAAACCATCTGTTTTACAAGGAGCACCCAGTGACAGAGTAGAGATGGGCCTGTACTTGGGTTCTTGCTTCCCCGGTCTTTAGACATCTCTTCAATGAGAAGTACCAAGTTTTGTATGTGAAAGAAAAGTTGAGGGAGCCACAACTAGCTATTTTATTCTGATCTCATGTCTAAGGAGATTCCATAAAGGTTTGGGACTAAGGTTCTATTATAATGCATAGTGTGGATTTCCTCGTGATGGGTCAACTTTATATTTCTCTCAGGAAGTTTTGGTGACAGTAAGTAGCTTATCAAATATTTGGGTCTTAAGTCATTTCTGTTCCTTTCCATAACAGCCAAGACTAGCATTTTCTATCTGGGAACACTTGCAAATACAGAATCTATCTTTAAATTATCAAATTAAAAAAATATAGGCTTATGAGTATAGGAAGAGAATTTTATTCATACATGTGATTTTCACAAAACTTTCCATAGTCAATTTCAGCACCTATATATTACATTTAGTCTTATTATGCATTAATATCTTTATATTGTTTTCAACATGATAGTAACTTTTAGAAAAAATGTTTACATGTAATGCATTTATTATTATTTTAAATATAAATAAATAGTTTTCAAATTTTTTAGTTTTAATATCTAATGTAAACATTCAGAGTTATGACCCACAGAAACAAAAGTAATTTGGTTCCCAAATACTTAAGAATATAAAGGGATTCCAAACAAAATGATTTTGAATCCCTGCTTTAGAAATACAGGATCTAGGATCTAGGTAGTCTGGAAGCTTGAGGAACAGCCAGAGAGTTCAGGAGCAAGAGTGTGAATATTGCAAGTCCTGGAGATGACTTACTCTTCAGAGATTTATGGGTTACTGGACATGATGGAGAAAGATTTACATTGTTACCAATTAATATCCTAAGTCTTGGTATGCACTCCAGAATCTGAAGAGCTGTATATTTGAATCAAAACTTTACAACCATCCTTTCAGGACTTACTGTTGATTTTTTAAAAAGATTGTATGTGGTAAAGAATGTTTGAAGCTATCAATTGCTTTATTTTATATATACATGTAAGTGTGTGTGTATATGTATGTGTGTGAAGAAATGTACAGAAGATTACCAAAAAAAGAACAGAATATTATACTCTACGTTTTTAGCAGATTGCCTGGGGAATAAGAAGGAGAGAAAATGGTGTGCCCATGAATAAAATCAATTTATGTAAAATGATACTTGCCTATGTGTATGTGTTGTTTTTATAGTAGATTGTTTAGAAAAGCTGTTAAATATTTCTCTTCCAGCTTATGGGGAATCTATTTTCAGTGAATAAGAAAGTTGTTGAGTATTATGTATATCACATAATCCTACCTTAATAACAAAGAAAATACTGTGTATCCAGTATGTGAATGTATGCTTGTATAAATATTTATGGGCAAGAGAAAAGGAATGAAAGTATACATACAAGGCCATTAACATTGGCTGTCTCAGTGATGTTAAAAAGAAGCAAAGAAAGGTATCAATAATTAGTTTTACCTTTATACATTTTGTAATACATTGCTTCACTTGTTGAAAGAAGCATGCATCCCTGTAATGTGAAAAAGATAAAAGTTTTAATTGATAAAGATTAATATGAAACATTGTTTATCATGCATGTTAAAAACAGGTCACAAAGCAATCTGTGTAGTAATTCCCATTTACAAAAATTATGGATGTGTGTGTGTGTGTGTGTGTGTGTGTGTGTGTGTGTGTGTGTATGCATGCCTAAGTAAAACTCTATCTATTGTCCCAGAATTGTGCCCAAGGCACAAAGCTGAATTCAAAGCTGAATTCAAAAAAAGTACCAAGTCATCCGTTCTAAATTCACATAGCCAACAATGAACTGACAACAGTTGGAATCTGACACCTTTATCACTCAGAGGTGATAAAGCCTCAGGAACAAATAGAAGAGGGAAAATTAAGAAGCATTTCAGAGCAAGACTGTGACCTTTCTCTTCCACTCCAAGGAAGTAGAGTCATTTATCTGACTACATTGAAAGGGAACCAGAGCAAGATGCCAGTGAGGAAGGGGCTACCCAAAAAGAAAGGGGTATGTGAGTTATGTGTAAGTAGGGGAGAGGGTGAGGGTTGGTTTAAATGATTATTGCAACTCTTAGGAAAAATAACACCATTTAACGTTGTGACTCCAATAATTGTAGATTCCAATTACATATATCTAAATGTCTGGAAGTATGTACACTACTGTGATAATGATACTTACATCTGGACTCATGGAAATGTCTTATTTTCCTATTTTTGTTTATGTGAATATTTTAAAATTGCTACTGGAATATATATATATTATTTTTAATGCTATTGCATTAACTTATTTCTATATACAATATAAACATCACTCCTAATAACATATGTTATCGATTTGCTACCTAATAGAATCTAACTCTGATCGGAAATTTTAAACAGAATTTCTGGAACTTTTAAAGCACAACACTGGCTTCACATGCTAACTATTAGCTTAGCAGGGAGAAGCACTACTTTTAACTTTTTCTAAAAATGTGGTGCATAACTTCTTCATTCTTGCAGCCATTCAGCAAAGATTCACTGGGACCACTTTGTGCTAAGACTAATTAGAGACAGTTTTCCCTGTACTAGATAACTGCCATCTATTATCTCTCATCTTCTTGGGCCCATCTTGTTAGAACAGAAAACTATTAGACATTAGAAACATTTTCCTC
The DNA here is from genome assembly GCF_951394435.1 of Stenella coeruleoalba. Taxonomy (NCBI): domain Eukaryota; kingdom Metazoa; phylum Chordata; class Mammalia; order Artiodactyla; family Delphinidae; genus Stenella; species Stenella coeruleoalba. The sequence continues at coordinate 67,280,517 of NC_137158.1, read as the reverse complement.
ATGACATGTATATCATCTTCTAGAAAGGATATAATAAATAAGTCAACAGCTTTCCAGTAAAACCATACCATCAACTATTCTCCTTCTACTCTGATAATCAGTAGACCTTCAACGTAAATGTATTTCATAGTTTTAGTGAGCTTGCCAATCACTTCCAATGCTGTTTATTACCAGGGACATTTGGTTTCTCCTAACCCTAGTATGAATTTGAAACTGATCTTTCACCTCTGAAAAAATTATTTTCTTCCTATCACAGATATAATTTTATTATACATGAAGTCATGCATACAGGCAATCATTACCCTATTAAAGTCCAACTCCTTCTAAAACCCACATAAGTGTAAGGTATTCTTTCTAAAAGTAGAAGCTAGAATTATTGGTCTCTTACACTACTTTTTTTTTAATGAGTTTAAAGATAACTAAGAGATGAAAATACTTACAAAAGAAAATACTGATCAATGTACATCAGCATGAATTTACTTGTGGGTATTTGTGTATAAAATACATATAATAAAATGTATAAATATGCTAATTTATCTATGACAGATAATTTAAAATATCCATCTAAGGAGTTATTAATTCATGTTAAGAATTATGGTATCATATGCTTATTTATAGCCTCACATCTCTACAGTAAGTTACTGGGTAGTCCAATTGGTTCTGATTTTCTGACAATTCCTACTCTATCTTGGTTTAAAAAAAAAAAGCTTCTTACTCATTTCAAAATTGAATGTAAGCCAAAAGCCATTTTATTTACTGTTAAAAAGGTTTCTGTTTGAGAGGAAAAACGTTTTGAGCCAGTCTAACTATAATGGAAATTTTTATTATGGTTTTGCTTTGTAAAACATATCACCAGATAATCATTTAAATCTACCTTTACGATCTGAGGAATTATCTTACGTGTAATACAAATCGTTATTTTTTCCCCTTTGGGGAAAAAGTAAAGTAAGAGTAGGGCCACACAAACAAGTTCATTCCAAAGAAAGCAAAATATTACTACTCTTTTAGTTATTGAAATCTTTAATTATTTATATTTTACTGATTCCTTTTTCAAATGTTATGCTTTAGTTGTTAATTCTCTAAAATATATGATATAGTTTCACTAAGTACGATGTGCTAAATTCCTCTAAATTTTGTTTTCCATAGTGATTCTGCCCTTTCCTCAGCTCAGAGGGCGTGTTATCTGCAAGATAGGGAATGATGTCATTTTATGCAAAAAATAATTTACCACCTGCTAGAAGGAGGAGGCATATTGTGGCAGCTGCATCACTGATTTGAAAAAGCAGCAAAATATAAATGTATAGATGAGTATGTCAGTGTAATGGTGGGGAAGTGAAACATTCTTTCCCCAACAACAGCTGGAAAATTATACTAAGCAGAAAATAGTATCTTTTGGCTTCAAACCAAATGTTTCTATCACTAGTACTACACAGAGCAAAAACACCACTCACAAATGAATTCCATATTCTGTTTACAGAAGCAGCATTTCCACAATAAGGCATATTAGATATGGGGGGGGGTGAGAAGTAAGAAAAAGATATGCTTTATGACCCTATTCATTCTCACATATAAGTCTTAGTCTTCAGGCAAATAAGCAAGAAATAATAACCCTTGAATCCTTTATGTTTCCCTTTAAAGATTGACCTCACGTGAAGTATAGATTTTTTAAAAGAAAGGTGAAAGCTCCTTTAGAGCTTTATAAAATACCAGTAATAACTTCAGAAATAATCTGTCTCCAAATAACAAATTTAATCAATTATGAATGAAAAGAAAGCTCTGTGTGTTCATAAAGCATTTAATAAATAGATGAGTCTGTGCAGCACATACAACACAATTATATGAATCTGTAAATAATTTTTTTTCTTATATAGTTTGTAAACAATGACTAATGTAGAACTTTTCACTGAGAAACAATCACAATGTGTTTTTTCTTACTGTTTTTTAAGAATAGAGGAAGGAACAAAGTCTAAGGGCATGTTACTTTCTTTTGCAACACATGGGGTGGGAGATGCCCCATTCATCTTTACAGTGGCTGCAGACATTTTACATTCACTCTCAATTATTTAATCAATGACATTCTAAATGTCACATTCTAAAAGTAACTTATAGAATTTTAATTTAAAATATAACGTTTTCTTCCATTGTTTTTCACTGACTTCAGATATCAAAACTTTCCATAATTACTACTACAATTTTAGATATTTTCATACAGATAGTTGCTTTTAAGCATTGGCTAGCTAATTTTTCTCAACCATGCTGGTGATATGTTGATCATTTAAGTAAAAGTTAACATTTATTTAAAGCTGGTCCACATAGCAGGTAATTATGTGGTTAATTTTCTAGCAATGTTTAAATTTGATTTTTTAGATGGGAAAACATCAAACTTTAGTATGAGATTTTTTTCTGGTGTTCTTTGAATGAAATATTTTGATTAAATAGTTTCTCTTGGTTTTATGTCTATTTTAATTTTTTAATTTGATTTATTTATTTTTGGCTGCATTGGGTCTTCGTTGTTGTGCGTGGACTTTCTCTAGTTGTGGTGAGCAGGGGCTGCTATTGATTGCGGTGCGCGGGCTTCTCATTACGGTGGCTTCTCTTGTTGTGGAGCATGGGCTCTAGGCACATGGACTTCAGTATTTGTGGCACGCGGGCTCAGTAGCTGTGGCTCGTGGGCCCTAGAGCACAGGCTTGGTAGTCGTGGTGCACGGACTTTGTTGCTCCGCAGTATGTGGGATCTTCCCGGACCAGGGCTTGAACCCGTGTCCCCTGCATTGGCGGACAGATTCTTAACCACTATGCCACCAGGGAAGCCCTAAGTCTGTTTGTAAATGTATCAAAAATTATGCATTAAAAGCAAATGCAATCTTCGGCTATTGGACATTTTCACATTTGTAATGGAAAATTCAGTGGTTTGAAATCTCTCTTTTCTCTACGTTACTCTCTATCTGGCATGGTGCTATACAATGTATATACCCCTACTAAGACTCTCCTTAGTTTCTTCTACTGTTAGATACTTGAGTCCTTGATTGAAAGTAAAATAGAGAGTCCTTTTGTCTAAAAAGTGCCGAATGTAAAAAGAAGAGAATCTGTGCACGTAGGCTGCAGGAGTACTGGGCCTTTGCTATTCCCAAGTCATCACAAGTGAATCCACTGAGGGGTTTTCACACAGAGGATACTCTGATTCCCAAATCAGTTCAGCGAGGGACAGATTTTGACTCTTCAAAATCCAAGACCTGTTCACTGACTCCTGTTCTCTAACATGTCTCCACAGATGATTTTGCTGCTAATGAGACCCAGGGTACAGAGCCTCTTGAGAAGGCTCTAGACTACTGAGATTGCCCCAGCACCCATCTCCCCATGTGCTGACTCAATGTGCAGAGTCGATCCAATGTCTAGATCCCCAGACCTGACCAGTACTCTTACCTTCCTTCACCCAGGACAGCGTTTTCACCCTACACACACCAGCCCAATTAGTTGGGCTTATATTTTGCCAGTCCCATTCTCCAAAGGTGGATTTTACCTCATAGACCTCACCCATGGGCTAAAGCTTTTCCATCTACCCAGGTCTCATGTATTCACTGGCATGTTTTGTAATTTTGGAACATACGAGGATCTTAGCATTATTTTGGTTATTTCTGAGTTCAATTATTTGATCAGAGAACATAGTCTTTAAGAAATTCTCTTCTTCATAGTCTTTAAGAAATTAATTCTTTGAAATGTACTGATGATTCTCTTGGGAGAATCATTGGTGGTACGCAACCAAGTTTTTATTCATTTTTTTTACTTTAAAATCTTTTTCTCTGATGTTATGTTTGCTGGTGTAGCATTCGTTAGTATGTACAGGTATCATATAACTTTTTCTATCCTTTTATTTTCAATACTTCTGCATCATTTTAAGCATACCTTGTAGAAAATATATTACTGAATTTTTTTCAGGGAGAAGTTGCTGATCTGCACACATCAGTCTTTTGGTTAGTGAGTTTAGCCCATTTAAAATGACTAGAATTTTTGTAAGTTAGGAGAGATGTTTTTATGTCTTTTTTTTCCTTGAATTTCTCCTATACTAACTTCCAGTGAAAGATCAATTTTTCCCTATTGTTTTAAAAGTTATAATTCTGTTCTTTACTGTACTTCTTTCTTTAACATTTAATCTATCTTTATGTGTAATTTTCTTATTGATATCTGAAACTGAACAATGTGTATATTTTATTCTCAAACATGTACCCTTATAAAATGCTAAATGATGGTTCCTTCCTCCTCGTCCCTTCCGTTCAACTTCTACTGATGTAATCTGAAATTTCAGTTCCAAATTGAGAGATTGTGAACTGAGAATGATAATAGTATTCATTTCCTAGGGGGGTTGTGAAGTTTGAATATTATTATTATATTAATTATTTCCACCTGTGCCTTGCACATAGTAAGCAATCAATATTAGCAAGAAATATGATCATTATTATGGATAAACATTTTTACGTCTTATTTTATTTTTTTTTTTTGTGGTACGCGGGCCTCTCACTGTCCTGGCCTCTCCCGTTGCAGAGCACAGGCTCCGGATGCACAGGCCCAGTGGCCACGGCTCACGGGCCCAGCCGCTCTGCGGCATGTGGGATCTTCCCGGACCAGGGAACGAACTCGTGTCCCCTGCATCGGCAGGTGGACTCTCAACCACTGCTCCACCAGGGAAGCCCCTATTTATTCTTCATTATATGATAAATCTCACTCCTTTAATGCTTTTTTGCTGGAGTTAATCATTCAGATGATTTTCAGAAAGGTCAGTGTGAGATAATATAACTAGAAATATTTTCATTTTACATTTAAATACTATGTTGATATAAAATTTATAATTTATTCCATGTAATATAAAATAGATTAATTTGTTTATGCCTTCTTGCATATATTGTTGCAACTGGGAACTCTAATTTTGTTCAATCAGATTTTTTTTTTGAAAGTGTTCTGCTTTTACCTCTCTAGAGACTTAGAAACTTCTCTTTACCTTTCATGTTCTTAAATTTCACTATGCTGTCTGTATCTGTTAATCCCTCATCAACCTCTTCTATTTAGAATCTTACAGGTTTTTACAACCTAAGGATGTATATGTTTCTCCAACTTTTAGAAATTCTCAATCATTATTTCTTCAAGTATTTCCTGTCTTCCAATTCTTCTTGAAATTCACATATACGTGTACATGTATATTATAATTAAAACTTGCAGTAATCACCACCAATATATTAATATTAACTTAGAGCAAAAATAGTTTTTTTAGGGAGTAGTACTTCTATAACTGATAATATTTAGAGTTGGCAGTACAGTGTGTTAATATAAAGCAGACCGACTTTTAATCAGTTCTATTACGATTTAAAATTTTTCTTTCTAAAATGCACCACTTTATTGTCTACAGACAAGGTGAAACTATTCCCTTGGTCCTGCTCATGCACCTTGATTCTACAGTGATCAGGACAATCTGTTTCTGAAAATACTGTGACATAATATACAGGTAGTTTATCAACCCTCTTCATTACACCTTATTGCTGGAGCAAATTTAGTCAACAAAATTCACAGTAACATTTGACTTTAAAGTAAGGAGAAGCTAAGATTGTTTAAGAATAGTGAATGTAATTTGCAAGTAAGTGTTATGATTTCTGGAAATTTTAAAGTGAAAAAGTGTCCCCATGTTAAAAAACCAAAAGCTCATATTATAAATGCTTATTATTTTTAATAAGCAAATGCTCATTAAAATGAATGAGACCTTTGCACCATTTTACCCAAAGCAATTTTGTGTAATAAGAGAAATTCCTTTGAGGTAGTCTCTTATGGAATTTAACTTCAGCTCAGTAAATTGTTTCTCTGTTTCTTTTGAAATGAGAAGTTTTAGAAGGTGAATGAACATGAAGGTATAATAAGTAAAAACAAAAAAGTGCAACAGTTACTAATGATGAGTCATTTTTAAAGTGTAGGAAAAATGTAGTTATACTTTCACATCAAGTCATTTGCCAAAATATCAGACTCTCTTTGACTAACGTTTGAAAGCTATAGCTGATGGAGTATTTATTTTGAGCAATGCTAATTCTAATAATTGAAAGAGAAAACTCATCTGTTGGAAGAAATCAGTCTCTATCTCTCCAACTTCATCTTTCCTTACTGCTGTTACTACTCCCCAGCCTCACACTTAAATCCCAGCTATTCCAGACTCATTACTTATCCCCACAGATGCTATCTCATTTCTCTGTGTCTTGATTCATTCTCTTCACTGTGATATGCTCTTCTTTCCCATTTTATAGGCATTTAAATTCTACCCTTCTTTCAAGGCCTATGTGTGATCTCTGAAAAGTCTGTCTTGGGCAGAATTCATCATTCTGTCCTCTGTGGAGGAAAGGGCATTGTCCTTTGCTTTTATAGCACTGCATATATAATTAGTATATATTAATTTATATATATATATATATGATTAGGGTATTTGAATTATCTGGTATGAGAAATAAAGATAAGCTTTAGTTTTAAATCTTCTCTTGCCTCTAAGTTACAAAGTAACCATCCAGGTAGGTGGGGCTTTCTATGGGTCCATAATAGGACCAAGAACAGAATGTGAAAGAATAAAATATCACCCATGACTCAGCCATGTAAAAGAGTGAAATAAGGCCATTTGCAGCGACATGGATGGACCTAGAGATTGTCATACTGAGTGAAGTAAGACAGAGAAAGACAAGTATCATATGATATCACTTATATGTGGACTAAAAAATTGGTACGAATGAACTTATTTCCAAAACAGAAGAAGAGTCACAGATGTAGAAAACAAACTTATGGTTACCAAGGGGAAGGCAGGGGGGAGGGATAAATTAGGAGATTGGGATTGACACATACACACTACTATAAAAAGAGATAACTAATGAGAACCTACTGTACAGCACAGGGAACTCTGCTCAATACTCTGTAGTGACCTATATGGGAAAAGAATCTAAAAAATCTAAAAATCGATGTATCTGTATAACTGATTGACTTTGCTGTACAGCAGAAACTAACACAACGTTGTAAATCAACTATACCTTGATAAAAATTAATTAAAAAGAATAAAAGGTCACCCATAAGTAACTGCTGCTGTGCATGGTGATGTCATGCCCTCCCTGGCCGGGACAGCAGCGCTGATTTTGATGCAGTTAAATCAATTTTTCATCTACAATGTAGGTTTAGACTTTGTTGACATTGTCCTTGGGGTTTGTGTGTGTGTGTGTAGTTGTTGTTGTTGTTGTGTTTGATGCAAGCATTACTTATTAGCCAACCAACAGTAATTAATAGATTTATCTCCCCAAACTGCCAGGGATCACTGGAAGGAGATAGGACATGGAGTAACAGAGCATACCTTGGATTATGATGTTATTATTTTAAACTGAATAACACAGGGATAAACCTATCACACAAGGTCTGTTGTCCCAAAAAGTTACAGGTGGGAAATTGATGTGCTTTACTCCTCCCCTGCACAAGTTGGGACCCAGAGTAAAGAGAAATTGTGATGTTGATAACATAGTAAAGCTTCCCCTTTCCAAAATACCTTAGAGGAAGCTAACTCTTGGATTTGAAAGTATGTAAAAACTCATGCTTAGAATAAGTAAAAAGGAATGAGCATGGTAACCTATCCATATTTTTTGACTCAACATAATATTTGAATTAGTTGGTGTTAAATATTAGATAAATGACAGAGAAAAGGAGGGAGGGAGGGAAGAAGGAAAACAATCTAAATACCATTAAATTATGTGGTCACTATTTTGAAGTCTATTACCATGGAATTTATTCTGTGTTACATGTAGAAAATATAATCTGACTTTCTGTCATTTCCTTAAAAAACACAGCATACAATATTAACAAGGAAAGGGTCAAAGATTAAAAAAAAAAAAGAAACACAATTCTATATTTTGACTGAAGGTTGTAGTCCATTGTTTTCCTCTGGGGTTTATTCCACATTTCTATTGAGGCCCCTAGGGATGTATACTACTTTCTATCCAACTTATATTTTGAATGAAATTATTTAAATTGTTCTGCTTACCTTTTCTTTCTTCCCTTATTTTAACCTACCAGTTAAGTAACAAAGTCCCAAAAGTTGTTTCTTTTCCTCTCTTCATGTTATTGTATATATAAGATAAATTTCAGTATATAAGATAAATTTCAGTCATATGCCAAAACAGCAAAAGGGCTTTAAAAATGGTACTGATACTGTTTATTCCCTGCACTCTAAAAGATAAGCAGGTTTTTCTTATTCTTGATTCGTTTTCCATTTAAATGATGTTTTGCTACTCCAGGTTTCCCAAATATCTGTATTCACAACAGTTACAGGTTATTGTTAATATTTATCTTTAAAACCTGGTTAATTAATTGCCTACTGGCTGCATAGAGGGAACTTCAATCCTATTAAAAATGGATAATATTTTCCCTTAATATTTTTAAGTAGATTTCCCTTGTTTCATTTTACAGTAAAAACAATAATAAAAATATTAGTGGCTGTTCTGAATTTCTTCAACTCCCAGTCTTTACTGGTCAGGATGACTAGCTATCCATCCATAGAAAGACAGAGCTAACCCAACCTTTACCATAATCACTGACTCTGATAAGCTGGACGGTGAGTAGGAATCAGTCCTTTGTATCCTAGTTCAGGGAAAGAACCATGACCCAACGTCAGAGGGTGTGGCTTCTTCACACTCCTCAGACGCTTCCTCCACAGCATGACAACTTTTAGGCTAACAGGACATTCAGGGAAGGACCATAGCAGCTGCTTGTCACAGACACATACACTAAGGAGATACCATGCATTTGTTTACTATTGGAAATTTGTGTAAATGAAAGATTTGTGTTCGCTATTGAACTGAGAATTTTTTAAAGAACTAAGGTTTTCCTCGTATTACTTCACATAGTTAATAAGAAAAATCCTCTTTCTCTCTTTCAGACTTAGCTCTCTATTTTTTTTTTAATACAGAGAAAGATTTAAAAATTCTCTTTATTTTCTCAAGCTCCCAAACTCTAGCCATGATATCATCACCCACATAGTTTCTTCTTCTGAAAATTCTATTATGATTTAAATGGAAAATGCCATTTAAATACCATCTATTCACTGATGTAGGCTAGAAATAACAGTTTATACTTTCCCTGTCAGTTAGTGAATTATATCTTGCAGATATGTATGTTTATTCTGTCCAAAGAAGGCTGACTGGCTTGAGGGGAAGACTAATATTTTTTTCCCCTCTCCCTCATTTTTTTTTAAATGGTAGTTTGCTCATATTTCAATTCAGTAGGTTGAAGAAAACAATCATCACTGTTTTGGTAAGAAAAATAATTAGTATTTAAATTTGTTAACTGATAAATACAGGTAGGGTCTGAAAAACCAAGAACTCACCATGAACTGATTCAGAAATGTTGAGCTCTAGCGGTGATGGAGGTGAATGCAGGGAAATGGCAGCACACATGGATCATTCTGTAAATGTGCTTGAACATATGTCCTTGCTTCAGAGAGAGACATTGTATGCAGAAATTTTAAATCTCTTTTTTAAAGTTATTATTTTTGTTATTAAGCCAGAGTATAGTTTTTAAGAAAAGTTTAATTTCTTGGGAGACAAAATATGCATAAATTTATTTCTCCTACTACTGTAATAGTAACGATAACAACAGCAACAACAACAATAATAATAATAATAGATTTGGATTTCTTTTTTTAATTGAAACATACTAATAGTTAACTTAAAATGCTGCATGTTTTCTAGAAGTGAGAAAAGAGGAATAAACTTAACATTAAAGTTACTTTTATAATATAGAAAAAAATATGCCCTTTCCCCTATTCCTTCTACTATATCACTTTCATTTTCAACAGCCCTCAAATCCTCATTAATATCCAGAGCACACATGCAACTAATTGATCTGCTGGGTTTCCCTTAGAGAATCCTCAGTCTCTGATGAGAAATAAGGTCAGAAATAGAGTACTTATTATATTGAAAGTGGTCATTGTAGTCACTTTTTATATACTATACATAATAAACTTGCATAATATAATGTGATAATTTGATGCAATTTCCTCATAATTAGAAATTACATATTATTAAAATAAAGATTTTTCTAATTGCCTGTGAGTCAATCTTCTAAATTCACATATTTTTAGAGACTATGAAGCAAAATCTTCCCTCTAGGAAATAACTGAAATACTTTCATTCATTTCCAAATAATTTGCTAATAAGGAAAAATAAGAAAAAGCTTAAAATCTTAAAAGCAACATCTTAATTTAATCTTTTTGCTGATTTTAATGTTGTGAATTTTATACAGAACCTTTCACCTCAAAAAGAGCCAATTCACATTTCCTTGTTAGGTATATACTATGTAATTCAGATGTTAATTAAAGTCAGTTAATGTCACATAAAAACAATTACCAAATCGAAAGTTGAATTTAAAATGGTCTGCCATAAAAAACAATTGAATACAATTAAGATTTTTGTTGACATAGCAACATTTCTTGGCATTACCATTCTTATAGGATTATGTCAGTACAAAAATGTCATTATTTTCTACCTTGTGACATATTTATATGTCTTATATAGATTCCAAATAATAGAAATACCTATCAATACCAAACATTTAAGGAAGAAATTATACCAATTCTCTACAATCTTTTTCAGATAGAAACAGGAAATATTGCGTTGGCCAAAAAGTTCATTTGCTTTTTTCCACAACATGGCATCAGTAGTACTTAGTTGTCTTTTTTATTCTAAACAATTTTGTTAGATTGTATTGTGACAGCTGTCAAATCAACATGCATTTAAAAAAAAACCCATCAAAACTGGTGAATTTTTGTGTAGCCATTTTAATATTGAAGATGGAAGAAAAAAAGCAACATTTTTGGCATATTATGCTTTATTATTTCAAGGGTAAAAACACGACTGAAATGCACAAAACGATTTCTGCAGTGTATGGAGAAGGTGCTATGAATGATCGAACATGTCAAAAGTGGTTTGCGAAGTTTCGTGCTGGAGATTTCTCGCTGGATGATACTCCACGGTCGGTAGACCAGTTGAAGTTGATAGCGATCAAATCAAGACATTAATTGAGAACAATCAACGTTATACCAAGTGGGAGATAGCCAACATACTCAAAATATCCAAATCAAGCGTTGAAAATCATTTTCACCAGCTTGGTTATGTGAATCGCTGTGGTGTTTGGGTTCCACATAACTTTATAATTGTTATAAAGTTTCATTTAAGCAAAAAAAAACCTTCTTGGCCGTATTTCTAGATGTGATTATCTACTTAAATTAACAAAAACGTTCCATTTTTAAAGCAAATTGTGATGGGCAGTGAAAGGTAGATACTGTACAATAATGTGGAACAGAAGAGGTCATGAGGCAAGTGAAATGAACCACCACCAACTGCACCAAAGGACGGTCTTCATCCAAAGAAGGTGATGTTGTGTATATGGTGAGATTAGGAGTCCTCTATTATATGAGCTTTTTCCGGAAAACCAAACGATTCATTCCAACAAGTACTGCTCCCAATTAGGCCAAATGAAAGCAGCACTCGACAAAAAGCGTCCACTATTAGTCAACAGAAAACACATAATCTTCCATCAGGATAATGTAAGATTGCATGTTTCTTTGATGACCAGGCAAAAATTGTTACAGCTTGGCTGGGAAGTTCTGGTTCATCCACTGTATTCAACAAACATTGCACTTCAGTTTTCCATTTATTTCAGTCTTTACAAAATTCTCTTAATGGAAAAAATTTCAATTCCCTGGAAGACTGTAAAAGGCACCTGGAACAGTTCTTTGCTCAAAAAGATAAAAAGTTTTGGGAAGATGGAATTATGAAGCTGCCTGAAAAATGGCAGAAGGTAGTGTAAAAAAATGGTGAATACATTGTTCTATAAAGTTCTTGGCAAAAATGAAAAATGTATCTTTCAGTTTTACTTTAAAAACCAAAGGAAACTTTTGGCTAACCCAATACTTTCTTACTCATTCTGTAAGGCCAGCATTATGCTACTATCAAAACCAGACAAAGACAGTATAAGAAAACTGCAGGCCAATATCTTTCATGAACATAGAAAAAATTCTAAATATTATTTAGAAAAATATTCTAAATAATATTTTCTAATATTTATTAGAATTCTAATAATTCTAAATATTAATTAATCTAATTAGCAATATATTAAAATAATTAAAAACCACAAACAAGTGGAATTTATCCCAAATATGCAAGCCTGGTTCAACTTTCAAAAAATCAATCAATATACTCCATCATACCAACAAGCTAAAAGAAGAGCACATGATCATATAGATTGATATAGATAGATCAATAGAGGCAGAAAAAGTATTTAGCAAAACCCAACACTCATTCATGATAAAAACATCAGTAAACTCAATATAGAAGGAACTTCCTCATCTTGATAAAGAATATCTACAGAACACCTACAATTAATTTGAGAAAAACTGGTGAGAAACTCAAAGCTATTTTACTAACATCAGGTTCAACATAAGGATGTCGCCCTCACAACACTCCTTTTCAACAATTATACTGAAAGTTCCAGCTACTGCAATAAGACAAGAGAAGGAAATAAAAGGTATACAGTTTGAGAAGGGAGAAATAAAACTGTCTTTGTTTGCAGATGACATGATGACCTATGTAGATAATCCAAAACAATCAAAAAACAAAACAAAGGAAGAAAACTCCAACTCTCCTGGAACTGGAACTAATAAGAGGTTATAACAAGGTTACAGGATACCAGGTTAATATAGAAAAGTCAAACTCAGTCTCATATTCCAGCAATGAACAAGTGAAATTTGAAATTAAAAATATAATACCACTTATATTTGCACAGAAAAGAGCTGTTATTTTTGATAAATAGTATTTTCTTGTGTGTGAATTTTAACTACAACCCCAATATTTATTTTAGAATGAATTAAAGGTATCATGGTAAAAAACAATGATGAAGATTTAGAAAATTTTTATAAAGTTTCATCAGTGATTTTTAAAAATCCTTGTTAAATTTATACTTATTTGGAAAATAATTAATGACATGTGCTACTGCATCCAACATCAGTGGTGCCACTGAAATTCAATTTATTTTATGTTTTGAGAGCTATTCTACAGATGACATTTAACTGTGCTGTAACTTTTATCCCAATTCTTTTTGTTATATTGTTATTTATCTTGTATTTTATTCCTGAACAATTTGATTGAAAAGTACCAATAATATATAGAAGGGAATATATACTATCTATATATTTTAGAGAATTGTAATAAAGACCCATTTACCCACTTCTTCACTTGAAAAATAGAACCTTACCAATCCATTGTGTCTCCTTTCATTTTATTCCCCTCCTTCTCACCATAGATGACCATATTGTGGATTTTATCTTACTATTTTCCTTTCCTTTCCTGATAGTTTTATCTCACAGGCACCTATTCCTAAATAATATATTACTTAGTGTTACCAGTTTTAAACTTCATACCAATGGTCTCATACTACATGCAGTTTTCTGAAAAATTTTTATGCTTCAAAATTGTTTCTTTATTTATATATATTTATATCTATATCTGTGCTTTATTCATTTTCATTGCTTTTTGATATACATTTGAGTTGTTTTCTATTCTTCCTTTTTTTTAATTAATTTTTATTTGAGTATGGTTGCTTTACAATGTTGTGTTAGCCTCCACTTCACAACGAAATGAATTGACCATACACATACAGATCTGCTCTTCCTTTTTCTCTAATTTTAACTTTTTGCCATGAACATTCTTGTAATTTATCTAAAAAATATAAACAAAGTGAGATTACTAGGTCATAGGATGTGTACATACATTTAACTTTACTAAATCATGACAAATTTTTTCCCATGTGAGTCTTCACTTTGCAAACATCATTAACATGTATTTATCAAGGAATTATTTTATATTTTAACTTTTTTTTATGCTCAGAAGACTCCTTCCACTGATCTCATGGGTACTTTCTTCTCATCATTAGATTAACTCAAGTATTAACTCCTAAAAGAAGTTTTCCCTACCCAGCTGAAGCTGCTTCCCATTCCCTGAATCACTCATTAATATATTATTATCCCTTTTATATCTTTGTCAATTTTTAGTTTCTTGCCAGTAGGATATAAGTTCATTGAAGGCAAGTTTGCTTTTTGTCTTCTTCATCCCTATGTCCCCAGCACCTAGAACAGTGACCCCATACACTGCTGGCACTTAGTGTATTTGGTTGACTGTGGTACTGTTCTGATGTCCGTATTCAGAAGGACATGTATCCTTTGGATTTAGAATGGCGTGCCCTTCAGTATTATCACCATCATTCTTTTCTGTGTATTATTTGTCTATGAACGCCAGTTTGTTTGTCTCGTGAATTTTTATTCAGAGATCAGCTCAATCTTACCCGCAGTTTTGACAAATACGACATGTTAATTATAATTATTATACATTTTTTGCTGAAAAAGCATTGTTTTCTAAAAAAAGTTATCATTCTGATACTATTTATTTAAAACCCTAAAATGTAACCAACGGAAGTTTCATTAGTTTGCTACACGGACTTTTCAATACTCATATGCTATGGTTTTCATCTTTTATGACTCAAACTGTATATGTATAGCAACTAGTTATCAGAGAAACCAATGCTGAATTATCTTCAGTTATATTTCATTTTGCATTCTTATTTCATTCGTACTTCAATGGGGCTAAGGCCATTATTGTGTCATTCAATAAGGTTCAAGAAAACTCAAATATACATTTTGAGCTGCAATTAATATCAAACATTTACCCTAAGCCAAAGCTTTGGCCAAAATATTTATTTTGATTTATTTTGTCAATAGTTTGGCTGTCAACACATATGTTTGTGTTTAAATAGATGGTTCTGTGTTTATGCAGATGTCTACATAGAATTAAAACAGGGATTGTTTTGTCTCAACTTCTGTGTTTTAAGCTAATTTGAAATGACTTCGCAAGTGTTCAGTAGTACTACAGTGTTAACTACAGTTGCTGTGACACTGACTAGAGGTAGATCCATCACCTGTGGTATTAGGCTCTGTAGAGATTCCTCTTTCAAATATTCTGCAAGATATACGCAGTTCCATCAGTGAAGGTTAATTGGGGAATTATTTTTAATCTGAGGGTTATTAAAAATGAGTATTATTATTATAGGTATTTTATTATTTAAATGCATCCTGGAGAGGAAAAGTATTGAAAACAAACTTTAACTTGGAAAAATTTAGCCTAGAGCTATTGCTTCAAAAAGTGGTTAGAGCACTTTGCAGAGAAACATTCTGTGGATTGTGCAGAATATTTTCATTTGCATTACCATACCTGCTAATCAGCCTAAACAGGATAGTTAGTATGAAAACATAATGTAGTAATACTAAGCCTTTTTTTAAAAAGACAATTCAAAATATAGGGCATAGTGAGTTAGTGGTGGAAATTCTTGGTGATAAAGGAGAATGTAAACAAGTTTTATTCTCTTTACATCTTTAATTGCTCCATTTTGGATAACACATTTATTACATACAGAAACTGAATGTCTGGGACATCTAAATAAGTATTAGTTCAATTGTTTTCCCCTTTGTCTTTTATATCCAAAATCTTTTAGACTGTGACCTAGATTCAGATTCAGTGACACTAATCACCAATATTTAACAAGAAAAATTAAAATATAAAGTATGCTAATGTTATTTCTCTGAGTATTCTACCCCTAAGGATTATTTGTTTTTAATTCTCCTTACTGTGTAACAACACTCCTAGGAAACATTCAACAATAGTTATTAAATAAAGATAAGTTTTTTGAAAGAATAATAACAAACTTAGGAAGATAATTTTTATATCCAAAGATACAAGTGAGATGTGTTTTCCAAAGGTTAAAATATATTTTTTAAAAAGATATAATAGATATAGGCTATTGTTCTAGGAAAACAAAATAAAATATTGCCTATTTTAAGTGAAGTAAAGGATATTTTGTTTTGTGTATTATGGACTTATATATTTAAATTATTTAAAAATACTTTTTATACTTACTGTTTTTTAGGACATGAGTTGTAAGCAGCCAGATGATCTACTAGAATAAAGTATAACAGAATAGTTAAACTTTTGGTAAAAAATTGGTAAAATAGAGTACCAATAGGCTCTGTAGAGTTTCCTCTATTTTACCAATTAAACATTAAGTTTAATCTGATTGCTTCAGATTCTTTAAGGATAAGTACAAAATTCCATAACTACTTCATAAACACATCCAAAAGTACAAAATATATCACTTAGAAACACATTTTGTAAACTGACATACATATTTTTCTTACATCTTTTATAAAGGAAAAGAAAGAGGTTTGCATATACACCTGATTAATTTTTGAATAAACCACACATTATTATATATAACTGGAATTGAAATGAAGTTATTTGATTTCCTTAATTATCTATATTCTCTGTTTATGAAAAATTAGAGGAATTTAATCTCAAGAATTCCACTAGTGTATAATATTGCTAAAATATATATATGGCAGACTTCTTGTCTCAGCTTTGACATGTAGAAAGCTAGGAGAAGCACCATTTCCATCCTTACATAAAAGAAAGAGCAGAAGAAACTTCAAAGTAATTACTTCCTTGGACTCAGAAAACTGATCAATAAGGGCAATCAAATAGCACAAAACCTGGGTAAAAACAGGTGACTGCAGAGAAAACAAGGATTTTAGGATTTTCTTATTTTGAATAGAAATTTTTGAACACCATATAAGCTGATAAAGAGATACTTCTTTAAAAATTGAAGTATACTTCAATTTAATGTATCAGCAAAGTGATTCTGAAAAAGAATGTATATATTCTTTTTCAATTACCGTTTATTACATGATATTGAATAAAGTTCCCTCTGGTATACAGTAGGTCCTGTTTATCTATTTTATATATAGTAGCTTGAATCTGTTAATCCCAAATTCTATTTGGAGCAACATGGATGGACCTAGAGATTATCACATTAAGTGAAGTAAATCAGAGAGAGAAAGGCAAATATTGTATGATATCACTTATATGTGGAATATCTAAAAAAAAAAATGATACAAATGAACTTGTCTACAAAACAGAAATAGACTCACAGACATAGAAAACAAACTTATGGTCACCAAAGGGTAAAAGAATGAAAAGACAAGTCAAAGCCTGGAATAAAGTTTTTGCAACCCTTATGTGTTATGAAGGAATTCTCTCTAGAATATGTAAAGAATTATTAAAACTCACTATCATAAAACAAACAATTCCCACCAAAATATACATGCAGAGATCTGAACAGACACTTCACGGAACAATGTATATGGGTAGCAAATAAGCATGTGAATGGATGCTCAATGTCATTAATCTTTGTGAAAATTCAAATTAAAACCAAAATGAGATACCACTGTACATATATTATAATAGCTAAAAATAAAACAAAACAAAAACAAACGTGGAAATAACAAGAGCTCTTGAAGATGCTGAGAAACTGGAACTCTCATGTTTTGCTGGGAGAAAGGCAAGAATGGTACAGCCACCTTGAAATATAGTTTGGCAGTATTTTTTCTTAATAAAGTTAAACTTATACTTACCATTAGGTTTAGTAATTCTACCACTAGGTATTTATTTAAGTGAATTTAAAACTTATATTCACCCCAAATCTGCATGCAAATGTTTATAGCAGTTTTATTCATAACTGAAAAAAAAATGGAAACAACCCAAATGTCCTTCAACAGATGAATGGTAAACACACTTAGATGCATCCAGAAAGTGAACTATTACTTAGCTAAACAAGTAAGTAACTACGTATTTACAAACATATGGAAAATTTTCAAAGCACTTTATTAAGTGTAAGGAACTCAACCCAATGGCAATACATTGTATGATTTCAATTTTATGACATTCTGGAAGAGACAAACTATAGGGACAGAAAATACATCAGTAATTGCCAGGAATGGGTGTGAAGGGGAGAGCTGATTACAAAGCAGCAGCAGCAGAAAGAAGTTTGAAGAATGATAGAATTATTCTGTACAGTATCGTGGTGATAGATGCACAGCTCAATGCATTTGTCAAACCCACAGAAGTGTACACCACAAAGAGTGAATTTTACTGCATGCAGATTTTTGAAAAAAATCAACCAGATTGACAAAAAGAGGGGGGACACCAGTATGGAATCCAGACTGTGGCTAATATATCTAACCATATTACTAATATGTGACATAACAACAGTGAAACAAGTGGGAAATAAAAGAGCTGTCTTGAGTAACTCAGAATATTTTGACTAGATACTATAAGATGAAAGACAAAAATAATACCCAAATACTGTGCCTTAGTGGAAAAGCCTAAAGGGCTAGGCAATTTTGAAACAACTATACATATATATGATTTTTGAACAAATAATTAAATATAATATAGATAATGTGAGCCAGATCTCTCACCTTAGGAGAAAAAGTTGTAAATAAGCAATGGGCAAATGATAGATATGGTGTTGGACTGAACTTGGAGATATGAGTAGGAGCACATATTCATTATAATATGTATACATATGGATGGATACAGAGATGAATATAGATGTGCGTATACATGGCTTAGTACACAAATATACACTTCTTAACCCTGCTAATGCCAAGAGAGGCTAGAAATGGTCTCTGTACTACCAAAGAAAACACTTAGCACCCGTATTTTGGTTTCCAAATACAATTGTCCAATTAAAGCAACCAGGGCTTCTTGGGGAAATTGCTGTGACAGGGAAAATACAAGATGATCCTGGAGTAAATTTCAGTGCCAGAAGGTAAGGTAGTATCAAAAATAAAAACAAGAGTAGCAACAATGACAATAACAACAGAAACAAGAAGAAGGAGAAGAAGAAGTGTGGGAGGAAGGGAAGGAAAAGGAAGAGGAGATGAAAGAGAAAGAAAAGGAGAAGGAGGAGATGATGACAAAGGAGAAAACTGCAAAAAGCTTTCTCTGGCTAAAACTGAAACAATTTGATTCATAAGATAAACAATGATAGTCCTGGATTATAACTCCCTGATTCTATAGTGATATAAGTAAATAATTCAATGTATGATTAAATGGAGGAAAAAAGACCACTCCTTTTTTACAGATGGATTCCAGTTTATATATGTAGAGGGAAGGAATGAACTAGAGAAATCACCATTAGAACATCACACCAGTAATTGCTGCAGGAAAGATAGATTAAGTAATATTACATTTAGTAGAAGAAACAGGAAATTTGCATAACTTTTAAAAGCTTCTCCTCCAAGATATTTATTATTTACTATGGTGTTTTTAACATGTTCACAAATTTTTTGATACTCCTTCCTCCAAGAAGTGAGCTTAATTCTCTCCCCTTAAGCATGGGCTGGACTTACTAACACACTTCTAATAAATAGAGTACAGCAAGTGAAGAAAAAAAAAAGAAAGAAAGAAAAAAGAAGAGCAACTTGACGGTGAAGAAGAGAAACCTAACAGACACTACCCTAACCAAGAGATCAAGGTTAACATCACCAGTAGTAAAAATAGTGATAGAATGTATTCTCTGATACAAAGCAATGAGGACACATGCTGTTCTTCCCCCAAATCCATATCCTCAGTCTAAGCACGAGAAAACTTCAGACAAAATGAAACTGAAGTTCATTTTATTTTAAAACCTGAGTACTTTTCAAAAATGTCGGGTCATGGAAAACAAAGAAAGGTGGAGAAAATGTCACAGATTCCAGGAGACAGGAATACGTACATAGTAGGGGTAGATAATGTGGGACTGGGTGAAGGATATGTAGGACTGTATTCTCTTCGCTATCTTCTCTAAGTCTAAATTTATATCAAAATGAAAAATTTTAAAAGAGATTTTACACTTAAAAGAATTACAGAATAATGCCTTAGAAAAAGTAAGCTATATCATCAGAGAAGCATTGCTGTTAGACACACCTATTTAATATATAAAATGCAGTGTTTATTGGAAGTGGATGCAGAATCAGAGTATATATTGCTCATCTATTTTTTTGCAATTTTTTTCAATTTTGGGATATTGATTGCAATAAGCGATTTATGCACAGAGGGAAAATGTAAGGAAAGAAAATGAAATTCAAAAATTGGTCATTTTTACAATTTAATATTTGAAATAGTCTTGTAGTAGTATGTTAGAAATATACAATTAAGCAAAGTAATTCACTGTGTTTTGAAGAAGAAAATGTTTCCTGCCTGCTGTCTTAATACACAACAGTTATCTGTGTGGATCCTTGAGTATGGAGCAGGATTAGTGCACTACACTTTCCAAAGATAGTTTAGTTTCCCCGCAGTGTGGAGAGAAAGAAGTAGCCATCTGTCCTAAAAATAGATAGATACAAAGCTGTTAGTGCAAATATGTGAATTTTTTGTTTGCTTGATATGTGGAGTTTGAAAATTAAGGCAAATTGTGAATATATTTCTCTTGGTTGTGTGGCAATTTCTGCAGAAGTAGTGATTTATCAGTTTGGAAAAAGTCTGTCCTTTATTTAACAATGTCAAGAAATGCAAGTGGACAGGTACATACATATTTCATATGTATATATTTTTTTTAAATTAGGAAAATACTTAACTTTTTCAGCTCTACCATACATTATATTTCAGGCTCCACTGGTATATAGATAAATATTTTTATGGACACAGACTATATTGTTCCTTATTTCAATACATTGTATAATTCAGAAATGTTAAATTGAAATTATTTTCTTAAAAATATATATTTTAAAATGTTTCATCATTCATTTATTCATTCAATAAAAACTACATCAGTTGCTAACTTTTTGCATGTGTCAGAGAGATTCTGATTTCACGATACGTTGCGATCAAGTTGAAGACACAATGGAACCTGCATCTGTAGGGAAATGTTCTTGCTTTTGAAGCACAAAGGAGTGGAAGACCACCTAGAAGAAAAGACATCTCAGGTGAATATGGTTTCTGCTGAATACATATAAAGCAGCACTCCTTAAATTTCAATGTGAATGCAAATGACGTTGGGATCTATTCAGTAGACCTGTTGTGGGCCATGAGCTTGGCATCTTTACCCAAACTATGGCAGTGCTAGTGGGGCTCAGGCCCCAGCTGGAGCATTGCTGCAGCGTATACATGTATAAATACCCCAAATCAGCCTCCAGAACACTGACAGAAATATATCCCAGTTTTAATACAAAGACAAGAGAATAGAAATGTATAAAGAGAATAGACCCCTGCACCAAGGTATACACTCCATGAGGGAAGGGGTGTTTGTCTGTCTTGTTTCCACTATGAATCTGGTGCTCATAACAGTGCTTAGCAGTGCATAACAGTGCTTAGCACATGGTAGGCATTCTATAATAATATTTTGAGAAGTGGTTAATCGATTGAAATGGATTATCATATGAAAGACAGGAATGTACATCTTTGTACTTCAATATTATGGAAAACAAATAAGAAAGTCAAATACGTATTAGAGTTAGTAGTAGGTTGAAAGAATACAACAGACTCTTAACAATGCATAAAAACCAACTAATAAACAAACAGGACTTCTGAGATTATAACATTTTTTAAATATGAAAAAAACCTAACTAAAGAAGGTAAAGAATTTAGGGGTGAAGAAGTATTAGTAGACCCTACCACACACACACACACACACACACACACACATAAAATATTTATTTATACTTTAAGGAGAAAGTGCATAAGTTTCTGTATGTATGTAGACAATTGTTTTTTATAAGTTCTTATGTACTATATTTTTAAGAAATTATGTCTACATCATCAGTATATTGTAACAATCAAATGGAGCAATTTACTTAGAGCAATAAATAAAGTTCCTAGTGTATAATGAGTTCAGTAAATTATCATTATTATTGATAACTATAATTAAGTAAAATAATGTACAATAATTCAGTGCATAGATAAATAGGTAACTATGAGGGGTGATGAAAAGGGCACGGTATTTGGAGAAAGGACATTTTCTTTTGAGTCCTGGTTTCTTTGCTAATGGATTGTGTGACCTTGAGCAATCCCACAGGTTGCTCTGGATATTAAATTTAAAAAGAAGGGAAAAGGTTTTATAAGCTCTGCAGTGCTAAAAAATATTAGTTTGTATAGGCCTAGAAAAATAGAGACTATTTCTTAATCTTTTAAATTTCATGATATTCATGTCAATTTATGAAGATTTACTGAAAACCATACCAAGTGAGAAATATGCTAAAATCCTCGTATTCAGGCTTAACAGGTCTAAAATCTCACTACCAAATAGTCTTAAAGTTAGTAAAAAGCTAAAGAAAATTCACTAGCGAATGTGAAGCTTCTTGGAGGGCACATGAAGGAGTGTAGGTTGCACTTATGCGTGTGGTTTTATTAAGGTATAAATCTTCCAATATTTTGCCAGCTAACGGACAGATGGCTGCCCTAAAATGGAATCTGGATGCAGCATCCACATACTGAATGTCATTATACACAGCAACAGTTGTGTTTAGCATATCCATCATTTGAATTCTAGTTCAGAGGAAAGACAAAAAATCATAGGCTTTCTATTATCACCAAGCACTATGTCCAAATGATAAAAACAGAAGGCTTTTCCAAAGAACTGACACTTAAGGAGAGCATAGCCATAGTCGCTAGGAAATGTAAGGTTGGCAAAATGAACAATCCCAGACCTGTGGAATAGCCTATGTTAAACTGTACCCAGAAACAAATAATTCAAGGCTCAGGGAACATAAGAAAGGAGATGCAAGATTAAAGAAAGTACACATATAAGGCAGAAAACAGAAAACTCCTCCGTGTGAAATTTGCATCATATTTTACACAAATCCAGCTGATACTTCTGAGAATGAGAACAAAGCTCAGAATTAGTTAGCTCAGGCTGTCATAACAAAACACCACAGACTGGGTGGCTTAAACAACAGAAATTTATTTTCTCACTGTTCCGTAGGCTAGAAGTCCCAGATCCAGCTCTGGCAGCCTCAGACCCTGATGAGGCTTCTCTTCATGGCTTGCAGTGGGCATCTTCTTGCTGTGTCCCAAAAGGCAGTTGCAGGGTGGGTGGAACAAGGGAACTGTTGTGTCTTTTCTTATAAAGACACTAATCCTACCAGATCGAGGACCATATTTATGACCTCATTTGATATTAATTACATCCTAAATGCACTGTTTCCAAATACAGTCACATTGGAGCTTAGGGCTTCAACATATGAATGGCTGTACATTTTAATAGGCTGTACATTTTAATAACTACACTTTTTCTTCTGGAATTGCTCTGTGATACGTTGTGGACAACTTGGTGGACAGGGCTCTGATGACCACCAAATATCAAACCTGCCCCAAGTCCCAGCTACCACTAACTAGACTACCTTAGGCAAGTCACTTCTCAAAGTCTGTTTTTTATTTGCAAAATGAGGGTAATAATAATGATATCTACCCTAAAAATTTTCTGACTGGTTCATACAATAAGCATGAATAACAAACTTGATGAATTAAATTTTCCTTAAAATATTTCCCTTAAAATATATTTTTCCTTAAAATTCCCATAAAATATTTTTCTTTAGCTGGCAGCATTTTGATAGCTAATTTCCCAAGACAGTTTTACCAGTATTTTGGTCTTTACAAATTAAAAAATCTTTTGGAAAAATATATTTAAAATATTCGTATTCTTTTTGGCAATAATGATTGATAAAGATTTATATGAGGAAATAATTTATATGCAGGAAAAATCTTAAAAGTAATTTGTGTGTGTGTGTGTTAGCCTAAATGCATCATTAATGGTGGTGATGGGTGCTACAGATGTAAAAGGAAAAATAACAGAGTAACAATGGACAATTTATGAAGTAAGTTTCATTAATAAGTCCAATTTATAAATGGTCAAAATAAGACAGAGGTTATTGAACAAAGCCACAAAGCTAGTAAGCCATAGAGGTAGAATTAGAGCTCAGGGAATATGGCTCCCATTTTTGTAAATTAAATCATTATGATTGGTTATTTGGAACATTAAACAGGGCATTCTAGCATGACTTCACTGTATTCAAGGGTTTTGATATCAGGAATAAGAATGAATATAATGTAGACACATTAATAGAAACAAAATAAGGCATAATAATCACAATTATAAGGTATAATTGTTTACCATTAAGATAATTATTTGTCAAAATATAAAATTAGGATTCTTTGCTCTTTTTACTAACCCCTAGAACACATACTGTGATTTTTTTTTTTGATAGCTCTCGTTAGAAATGTTAAAATCTCTCTCTCTCTCCCTCAGAGTTTTGATGAGGTTACTAAGGCAGTTTTAGAAATGTGATTATTATCAGTGTACTACCCAGAAATTATTCATTCCTTAGGTCCTGACATACTCATCAAACACATATTTAAGAGGACTATCAATTTATTAATCACAATAAAAAATAACTGTGGAGGGAAACTGAATTCTTATGTCAGCTTATCAGCAAATATTCTCTCTTCTCTCTCTCTCTCTCTCTCATTTTATTGGCTGATATTGAGCACTGTCATTGAATTATGAAACCCAGATTTATATTCTGAATTATGAAACCCAGATTTATATTTAAATCTGAAACCCAGATTTATATTTATATATATTATATATATATTTATATATATACCTGTCAAATAGGCACTTTTACTTTTTAGGGCTCTCTCTCATTTGCTCAGTGCTGTAGATACATTGACCCAAACCCTTTTTCATGACTGAATACAGCTTACCCCCTATGATTGGTTAATATTTTTCCTTCAAACAGAATACTCTCCATTTTGTTAGAGTTCAGTTTTCTTAGTTATAATTACAACCCAACTCTTTTTGATTGTCATAATGCATTGTATTCACCTTTACTGGTCATGAATGCCCCCTAAGCTTCTCAGTCACAAGTTTATAATAAGATCTTGAATTTTTTAATCATTACCCAATCTCATCAAATAGTTAAAGATTTTATTGTTTTACTGATCAGAAGGAAATAAGACACTGTCTGAGGACTCTTCAATTTTTCCAGAGAAGACTGAGTGCTGACCAACATATGTTGCCAAGGTTGTTAAACAGTTTCTCTCAAAACAAATCTGATGTTATTAAAACAACAAAAACAAATTGTGAGTGCAGTTAATTCTGTAATTTGAATCCTTCGAAGTATATAAAACTGTTAGAGTGACTGGTAATATTAGGGGTCTCCAGTTTAATCATAATAAAAAAATGTGTGTTAAACTAATCAAAACATCCTTTTGAAAATAATTGTGCATATATGTTAATGAATTTTCCTGTTTACTTAAAACACCGATTGAATAGCTGAAAGTTCCAGATGCTGTAGTAAGCCTTGATGTTATCATAAATATAAGATGTGGTTTTACCCTTGTCAAGCTCTCATTCTAAGTGGAACAACAGACAGTCATTACAATAAAGATTAAGTTCTGATTTTGGTTCTTAAACTTGATCAGTTCATATCACCAATCAACTTGATGACTTCTTTTGGACTATCCTTAGGCTTAGGGATATAACGCAGTGAAAACAGATGTGAAGTCTAGGAAAATGAAGTTAGATAATTGTGACATGTTCTTTGGAAGGGGTTGAGGCTTTCTAAGGTTTCAGATTAGCTTTTTTAATGGAAAATTTCAAACATATGCAAAGAAAAAACAATGGTAAAATGAACCCACAGAAGCCATTACCCAGCTATCATATTCATCATCACTTTTTTCATACACCTATGTTTCTATTCATGTTCACCGTTACCCTTTGGAAACAAATGCCAAACATAATATCATTTAGTTCATAACTATTTCAATAAACTTCTCCGAAAGATAAGTATACTTTGAAACAGATATCCATGATTAATTTATAATCCCTAACAACCCAACAATACCTACCTTAAAAGTCTCCAATAGACAATATTCAAATTTTCCTGATCATTTCATTTTTTTCCAATGAATTAGGATCCAAATATTGTGTTCAGTAAATGTGTTCTTAAATGTCTTTTATATGTAATTTATCCTTCTCTCTTATTTGTTTTCTTTCAAAACATTGTTTTGAATAAACTGCAGTGGATTCTGTATTGGTTTTATAATTTCTCACGTTCTGTTTTTTGTTGATTGAGTTTTTCTGGCACTTAAAGGAGAACAAAAGCAAAACCAAAAACATTTCTCTGTCTCTATATTTCCTGAACACTGGTAGATAGCTCTGGAGGTTTGATCTGATTCAGGGAAGGGTTTTTGAAAAGATTCATTGTAAGTGTTGGTGTGTCCTTTCATCAAGAGTCACATGAGATCTGGTCATTTCTATTTTTGTGAGATTATAGTGGCTATTGAGGAAACTTGCCAAGATCTTTTTTTTTTCCAACAGGTGTTTGTAAAATGGTGATATTCTTGATCTATCATTTCTCTTTTTATCAGCTGGGTTCCTTCTGTAGAGAGGGAATTCCCCTCATTGTCTATTTGGTTAACCTGAGGTACAGCTCCTAAAGGGAAGGCAGGGTTATGCTTGATTCTTTCCCTTCATTTACCAGTTTTCAGGACAATGGAAGCTCTGTAACATCTTCCACATATGTCTAAAGAAGATTTTTGTTTGTGCTTTTTAGTACTATCATTTTTGAAATAAAAAATTGTAACATACTTAATGTTCTTCAATCCATTACTGTTAAAATCTTATTAGAGTTCAAACTGTCTTCTGTATTATCAATGCAAGTCTCTTCAGGTTGATATTGAGCATTTTTGACAAGACTGGAGTAGTTTTTGGTGGCTTCATTGTTTTATGATAAAACAGGGAGTCCAAGCTCATATTTTCCACTTCCTGTTGCAGAACTGAAATTAGCCAAATCTCCAAAAAGCACAGGTTCCTGTGGTATGTAGACAATAGAGACATAGCCTTTGCTCTCGGTTCCTGATGGTTACTGAATCGTTCCCTATTTTTTGGCCTTTTCAGCAGTTAGAGTGAGATAATATTTCTTTAACAGAAATTGCCTCACTCATACTGACTCATACTGATATTTTCAATTCGAATAAAATATTTTAGCATTTTACCTAGCTTCTTTTATTTTATATTTATTTTTCTTTTCTCTTTGGTTAAAGATATTGGTTCTTAAAGACTTTAAGTAATACCTTAGTTTATATAGTGTATACATATAATAGTTTATGAATAACAATACCAAAATTATGACCCCAAATATGTTTTTACTGAACATAATTCTAGGGTATTTTTACCGTTCTTTTTTACTCCTAATTTATATTTCCTTATTGGCATTACAGTCAAATTACAATGTTTTTAGGTCACTTGGCATAATTTCTTTCTGCTTATCTAAGCTGTCAACTCAATGCAAATTTCAGTTCATTTGTTATGTAAAAAATTTACATGATTCCAGCATGAAATCTAAAACCCAAGATCTAGCAGAAAAGTCTAGATATTGCCCCTGACGCATCCTACACTCTCCTCTCCCACATAAATAACAGTATCTTTCACTGTATGTTTTTTTAAAAAATAAGAGAATACAAACATGTTTAATTCTATCTATAACTTTCTTAGTTAAGAATTACCAAACTGTATACATTGTCTCTTTCTTGAGTTTTCACATAATTTGTACCCTGAAGAGTTAGTCGTAGTCTATATAGCTATTCTTTACACTCTGTATAGCTGCATAATTCTCCATCATGTGAATGAAACATATTTTATTCAACCAGTGCCTATAGATGGACATTTGGGTTATTTCTAGTCTTGTCAATATGGTTTCTACATTAAGAGATTCTTCACAGTATGTCTATCCCTGAAGGAAACTTTATTTGGTTAGTTGTGTGAGTTCATAGAACCTAAAAGCATCAACAACATAAACTTGACGTGCACTCACTTGCACTTCTTTCTTGTATTCAACTTCAAATTGAACCTGGCAAATCCCATTTAACCTTCTTCTGAGATTGGCTTACTAAATCATCCAGTGAGTACCTTTGAATGATGTATGGGTCTTCTAGCTCTCAAGGCACTAGAAACATCTTTTTCTACCTTCCACTTTGTCCTGTAAAGAAGCTGATACCACAAAGGTCTTCGTGATCTTCCTGGGTTTTTTCCCATTCTTATATACTGTGCCACTCGTTTTGTTATTGTTATTGTCTATGGATATTTTGGTTTTGCTATCTGAGTTGTTCAGTCATTTGTAGGAGAATTTGTAGAAACTCAAAACTGTCACCATCTCTCCAGGTTACTAAATTCTATACCAGTGTAATAGGATATATATTATCTTATATAATATAATTATCATTGATCTGAGATTTTAATTATATGTATATGAGTTTCTTTGCAGAAAATAAAAAATTTTGACTTCATTATAAGAATGGACATTATCCTTACTATTCTAAAATATTCTTCATGCTAGTGTTTGCCCAGTCCCATAACTTATGACTAAGACCTGCAAATTTTGGTGTCTCCTTTATTCTTTAAAAAATGAACCATGAAAATGACAAAAATATGATTTCAATGGCAAAAATAGGTTCTAAATCATTTGCTTTTCATTCAAAACCTGCATGTCCAAATGTGCTTATGGTAGATAATTAAATATGGTTATTCAGTAAACAGGAAAAATTGAACAGCTTTAAGTATGTTTTATAATCTATTTATAGTTATTTTTAAATTACAATATCAAGTTGTTGTGTTTTTTTTACTTTTTAAAAACCACAATACTATTTAGGCTTAAAATTGTACTATAAATTTTGGAATCATAAAGCCAATTTAGTCATTCAGAATACATATTTTAAGAACTTATGTTAATGTGAGAACATACCTTCTTATTCACAGATTATAGCTCCCTCATCATATAAATCTTAGAATAAATCCATCTCTTACAGTATGAAATTCAATTTAATTTACTGATTGACAAATTGGTTTAGTCTGTAGTTATTCAGTAGTATTTAATAAGCTCCATTGTGTAGGTGGCACATATGCTAGACACTCAGTGTTTTCTAAATATTTCTTTTTTACCATTTCACCTCCTTTAAAATCATTTTATATGTTTTTTTCTTTATTTTCTTTTTAAAATTTTTTTTGAGGTGGCGTTGGGTAGAAGTGTTAGAGAAGGGAAAGAAACTGTATAAAAGCACTGTAAATACTAAATTCAATACCCCAAAATGATCTGAGTAAGACACTTGCAAGCTACCTTCATAAACATCAAATGCAGACGATACTAATTACCTGCAATTTATATCGCAGACATATATAGTAAAATGGATAACCTGAAAAACACCTCACTAAGAAACACCTAGAAATCATGGGTAAATAACCTTTTAGGAATCAAAAATAAAAGCGAATAGAAAATAAAGTGGGTAGTCAAGTACTACATTTGCCAGTCTTGGTAACAGAAAAGTTTGAGTATTAAGAAATGCATAGAAAGAGACCAGGCAGGCTGGAGTGCTGTAATTGAGTCTTCTATGTAAAATAGCAATATGTGAGTCCCTTAATTCAATAGTGGAATAGAAGGAAAAAAAGCCAAAGTAAGACAACAAGGAATTATCTGTTATGGCCTAAATTCTGAGTGGGGTAAAAATAGATATAACTCATATTTTTAAGCACAAGAAGCATATCTTCATGCAGATCTGGGGTTTGAATTTATATACATTCACAGAATATTTTAAGCCAATAAATAAATTGTGTAAAATGCAAATTTAGATAAATTTTAGTAAATCTATAGAACTCAGAAAGACAAAAGCAATATTTGAATATGGCCAGCCCCTCCACACACATTTTTTAGACTGACAGCATATTTTTAAAATGACAAAAGTACGTAATAGCAAGAGTGTAAAATAGTATACTGAAAGTGATAACACAGAAATATCTGTCAACATAGTATTTCATAATCATGCACAAAATAATTTAAGAATGTAGCCAAAACAAAAACATTTTTAGTCAAACAAAAACAGATTTATTACTAAAAGACCCTTATGTAGGAATTTCCAAAGTGTGTATTTTGGATGGAAGAAATTAAAGCCAGAAGAAGGACTATGATGTAACATGATCAGTTAACAACAACAGCAAAACTGTAAACATATGAGTAAAACTAAACAAAGTTTGACTGAATAAAACAAAAATCAAAATGGTCACTTTTGTAGGTAAAAATAAGGTGGAACTAAAATATTGGCTTATAGTAGAATGCAAGTCAAATGACAGTTAATTGAAGTTAAGAATTTCTAATGTTCTAGAATTATTTGAAAGAAAAATATAAAAATATATTAACTGTAAACTTTGCTAAAATAATATGAACATTTAATAATTGATAACAGTTAAAATAATTGAAATATAAAATATGATGTCCAAAGTACTAGAGGGAGAAGAATGATAAGCCCCAAATGAGGAAGAAATGCAATGAGATATGGGAAAGAATATGGAAGTGCAGAGTAAAAAGCAAGAACCAAAAAAGATATTAGCAAAAATACAAATATGTCAATAATTATAGGAAGTGCATGTGGACTTAGTTTGCCTGTTAAAGGAAAATTGTAGATACAAGTTTTAAAAATCTGTTGTTTACATGAAATACACCTAAAATATATAAGCACAGAAAGTCTGAGAAAATAATATATATATGATATACATTATATATCACAATATAATAACAATATTAATAAATAGCAAATAATATTAAACAAAAGAAAGATCAAAAGATTAAACAAAAGAAAAAATAGACTAGGTGGCAAAACTATAAAATAAAGGTTACTGCATACATTAAACAATATAATTCATTGGGAAGAAACAATTTTAAATTTGTCATTACAAAATAACATAGCCTTAAACACATATAAAACAAAAATGAATATAACCACTGAGTGTTTTGAAATTCACCAATATTGTGGGAGATTTTAACACCCCTCTTCAAGTAACAGGTTGATCATGTCTCTTGAGGATACAGATGCCTTAAATAACATTAGTAATAAGCTTGACTTAAGGGCTATGTATAGGATCCTGAATCTAGCAATTTAGAAATCCACATGCTTCTCAAGAGCACATGGAATTTTAAAATAATTTAACATATGCTAGCCCATAAGCCATGTTTCAAACTTTAGAGAATAATTATTGTGAAGAGTGTTTTATCTGACAACAGTGTAATTAAGATATAAGTAAAAATAACTTAATGAAAATGCAGTAAATATATCCTCTTGAATGAATCATAGATCAAAGAAGGAATCATAATGGAAATTAGAAAATACTTAGGTATAAATATTAATGAAAATGGTGCAGAGCTCAACCAACAGGATCTAGGAGAAATAAATTGAATGTCATTTATGGCATTGAATGTTTAAATTTAAGAAGAAAAAAATGAACAAATACCTCATTTAAAAGTTTGAAAAAAAGAGATTATAGAATAATCCACAAAAATGTTATAACATGTAATAGTATAGAGCAGAAATTAATTAGATAAGACAAACAAAGATGCAACAGAGGGTTTAAAAAAGCCAGTGATTGAATTGATAAGGCTCATAAAATTGATAAAACCCTGGTGAGATGAATCAAGAAAATGAGAGTGTTTGTAGAAATAACAAAAATATTAGAAATTAAAAAGGAGACAAAGCTATAATTAGAGACTAAGAAACTAGAAAATGCATATATTAACTTACTTTAGGAAAATTATGGAAATATGACAAAATAGACTGTTTCTTAGTAAAATATAACTGAGTAAACCTGGCTTAAGGAGAATTAACAAACATCCATATACCTACAAGTATATTGAAGGAATTGAATCAGTACATGAATCTACAGAAAGACAGAGAGAGAGAGAGAGAGAGAGAGAGAGAGAGAGAGGAGAAAAGGAAGAAGGGAAAAAAAATTGCCCCTGATAGTTCTGTAGATGTTTCACCAAAAACTAAAAAAAAAAAAAAAAAAGGTGCCAATTTCAGAGTATTTCTAACACAGACAATAGAAGCAAGACATTGGTTGGCTCACAGATAGATAAAGAGACCAATGGAACTAAATAAGCCTAGACACAGACTTATTAGCTATGAAAAAATGACATGAGAGAAGTGAGGAAATGATTTTAAAAATCTAAACAAATGGTTCTCTATGAAAAATAAAATAAATTTGAACTCCCAATTTACCCAACACATAAAGATCAATGTGCAAGTATAAAAAAATCTTGTTATGGCCATTGGTAAAGATATTTGTGAACAACATAATATGATGCTTGACTGTATTAAAATTTAAAATGCTTATGCAACAAAAGAAAAAAACAACTATGAGTTACAGGTGGGTAAGGTACTTGCAATGTATGTAACTCTTAAGGGTCTAGTAGAGATTACATCAGAGACACTTTAAAATCATTAAGCAAACTATCCAGTCTATAAATAGCAAGGTAAGCAAATAACATTAAAGGACAGTTCAAGCAAGTAAACATGAAAAACCAATAAAAATATGAAATGAAATTTCAATAATAATCAGGAAAATACAAACTACAATAACAAAGAGACAATTTTCATACTCATGAAATTAATAGTCTAGTTTTACTGAAAAGTTTTCTTATTAATGAGAATGTTAAATACTGTAATCACTTGGAAAGACAAGTTTAATGAATAGCTAGCACATTTGAAGATAGTAATACCCCTTCCATCCCACTCATAAATACTCAAGATCTTATGCATATTGAGATGTGTAAAATGTTCAAAGCAGCAACATTTGTGAAGCAAGAAATTGGAAGATATCTAAATGCTCACTGAAGAAGGAATAGATTTTGTATCCTTACAGTGTTATATAACAGACAATGAATGAACTAGAGTTACTTGTATCAACATGGGTAAATCTCAAAAACATAAATTTGAGTGAAAAAGGTAGAAGGATATGAAGAGAATAATATTATTTGTATAAAGTTTAAAATTATGCAATCTAGCAGAAAAAAAAGTACCTTGTTTAAAAAAATAAGTACCTGCAGTAAGGTTAAAAAATATGTGTGTAAAAATAATAAATATCAAATTCAGTGTAATGGTATCCTGGTAATGGGGAAATGGGGTGACAGAGTGGCAGACACTGAGGTTTTCATAGCCATTTGTAATGTCTTGTTTCATAAACTGAGGAGTGGTTACACAGGTGTTGATTATTTCATTCTATATGCCTTTTGACACAATTGAAGTTATTTGTAATTTATTTTGAAAGTCAACTTCAGATTTTCCACTTTTGGTTATGCAGGGAATTATTTGCCACTTTTATGAACCTAAGCATGAACTAATGGCATAAAAAAAAAAGTCTTTCTATAGCCCAGCTGAAACTGGTTTCTGATATTTAAACAAAAGAACTTAGATAACAGAAAGAAACATGATAGGGCTAGACAGTACTTCTACTAGATAACAGACAGAAATAGCATATAACTAGATAATCTGACTAAAAATATTTATTTTGTTCTAGAACAGTTTGATGTCCCCTACAAGGTCCCTCCCTGTGTAGCCACCCCCATCTCCCCTCTGCTAACTATGAGTATCCTCACTGTCGACACTCAGGAACAGAAAGTTCTGGGAAAGATGATCTGTGATATAGGTTTTTTGTTTGTTTTTGGTCTTTTCTTATTACTGACATCAGAAAGTCCTATCTCTTCAAGGGCACTGGCCTCCATATCTCTAGGGGATAGTTCAGAAGATAGTATCTGAATGCCATATGTTAAGCCAAACATCTTTACTGGAATATGCAGACATTTGGGTAAGTTTTCTGGTTATTTAATAGCATTATAGAAAAGAGAGAATTAATAAACAGCCTTAGTGCCTGCCCAGAAGTGCCTATAGAAATGCATAGAGAAAAGTCAGGCTCTGCATTTTGATTAAAACATTTTTTTTTTAACCACGAAACAGTATTGTTTGGTCAGTTTGTCACATCTGTGTTTTAATTCTGAATATTTCACCTACTACCTATGAAAACCTGAAAAGATCCTTAAACTATTATCTTTTTTTTCATCTGTGAAACTAGAACAATAATAATTCATAAGACTGCTGTGAGAATCAATATGTGCAATTCTTTAAAATATTGGTTACTATTAATAATTCATAAGAAACATATGTATAATCTCCAAATTCAACCATTCTCCTACAAATCTTTCTGATGCTCAAATTAGCTTATCCTCTGAAATCTAAGATTTCAGAAGAGAATAGTGAAGTCTTCTTGTTAAAAAAAACACAAAGTGGTAATTCCAAATTGAGACATTTTCAGTGCCTACTCTAGCAACTCCCATTGCTCCAACAAGGAAGAAGGAATTCAGATCTGATGTAGAATTCAAAATTCTATCTGTGTTTGCTGCAGATTTAGTTGTTTTTTTTCTTTTGATTTGATGCAGCTCCCTGTTAAAAGCAGGTTAATTTTTAAAAAATTGTATATACAGGGAAAAGAGGCAGGACAAATATTTCTGAGATCTTGGAATGCATAATAAAATTTTGCAAAAATCACAATCTGTACACTATAGGCTTATTGTGCAACAGTACATTAAAGAGACCTAATTAAAAACACAGCAAGCATATCTTAAGTAGGTATATAACAGGCAGTCTTTTAAAAGATTATGTCACATAAGGCACACCTGAACTCTGCCCTGTGAAGTAGGGTCATTATTAGCCATGTTTAACAAATGAGGAAACTAATGCAGTTGTTATAATTTCTACATGTGATCAAGTTAGTGGCTGAGCTAGGATTTGAAACCAGCTCCTTGCCTATTGAGCCCAGGTTCTTATATGCTAACTAGCACCCAGAAACCTGGGCTATTTTCCTGAAATAGCCCTGGCGCTGAAAGGGCTATAACTCTACATTCAAAGAATATTCTATAATGACAAAGGATGGAAAGGCAATCCCGTCCTGAGGTCTCCAAACTGCAGTAGTAGCTATCAATCACACAGCAGATAAATAGATTTCAGAAGTTTTGTGTACAATATGTTCTTGGGTTTGGGCTTAAGTTCAGGCTGACATATAGTATTTCACTGCTAATGTGATCTCTTTCAGCAGAGGGAACATTCCTTTATAAAATTGTGTTGCATAACTTGTTTGCTTCCTAGCCAAACAATTTTTGAATTTCCGTATAATTTCTGTTAAATCTATTTTTAAAGTTGAAGCTTAGGTCAAGTGCAAATATGAATATAGATTTATCCAGCATGTATAATTTGTAGTCTGTGTGGAACTGACTCATATGTCTTCAGTATCTGGCAGTCACGTGAATAGCTCTCCTGCTAAGAGTGACCTATTCATCCTTCAAATAAACATCCACAAGAGGAAGAAAAACAATATGTACAGTTCCAAAGAAGGGACAACATATCGTGCATGAGCCAATGTGCTTGAGTCAGTTCTGTCAACAATCTTTGGAATTAAAAGTTTCTCATTCAGAAAGCATGTGGAAATGCTGAGAAATTCTAAATGTAAGCAATCTAAAAACACTAGGATTATATTGCTTTTAAAATATAAGTGAGTGACCAAATAGATAAACAAGTTTCTTGAATATCTGCAGAATTATTCTGGAACATGAGTTATTCAGAAACATAAAGTCTATGTGATATAGAGACATTTGTTGTATTTCTCCTACTTTAATTCAGAAAAATGTATTTATTTGTTTCTCTCTTATCATTTATATTCTTCTCAAATTCATCTGTATCTATAGGGATATGCATAAGGCAAAATGCTTCAGGTATTCTATATGTTTTTCTCTATGAGGGGAAAAAATAAACCACCATGTTCACATTGATAGATTTAAAAAAATTTTTTTTAAATCTTTATTGGAGTATAATTGCTTTACAATGGTGTGTTAGTTTCTGCTGTATCACAAGGTGAATCAGTTATACGTATACATATATCACCATATCCCCTCCCTCTTGTGTCTCCCTCCCACCCTCCCTATCCCACCCCTCGAGGTGGTCACAAAGTACCGAGTTGATCTCCCTGTGCTATTTGGCTGCTTCCCACTAGCTATCTATTTTACATTAGGTAGTGTATGTACGTCCAAGCCACTCTCTCACTTCGTCCCAGCATACCCTTCCCCTCCCCATGTCCTCAAATCCATTCTCTACGTTTGCGTGTTTATTCCTGTCCTCCCCCTAGGTTCTTCAGAATCACTTTTTTTTAATTCCATAAATATGTGGTAACATATGGTATTTGTTTTTCTCTTTATGACTTCACTCTGTATGACAGACTCTAGGTCCATCCACCTCACTACAAATAACTCAATTTTCTTTCCTTTTGTGGCTGAGTAATATTCCATTGTATATATGGACCACATCTTCTTTATCCATTCATCTGTCAACGGACACTTAGGTTGCTTCCATGTCCTGGCTATTGTAAATAGTGCTGCAATGAACATTGTGGTACATGACTCTTTTTGAATTATGGTTTTCTCAGGGTGTATGCCCAGTAGTGGGATTGCTGGGTCATATGGTAGTTCTATTTGTAGTTTTTTAAGGAACCTCCATACCGTTCTCCACAGTGGCTCTATCAATTTACATTCCCACCAACAGTGCAAGAGAGTTCCTTTTCTCCACACCCTCTCCAGCATTTATTGTTTGTAGATTTTTTGATGATGGCCATTCTGACTGGTGTGAGGTGATACCTCATTGTAGTTTTGATTTGCATTTCTCTAATGATTAGTGATGTTGAGCATCCTTTCATATGTTTTTTGACAATCTGTATATCTTCTTTGGAGAAATATCTATTTAGGTCTTCTGCCCATTTTTGGATTGGGTTGTTTGTTTTTTTGATATTGAGCTGCATGAGCTGCTTGTATATTTTGGAGATTAATCCTTTGTCAGTTGCTTCATTTGCAAATATTTTCTCCCATTCTGAGTGTTGTCTTTTCGTCTATTTATGTTTTCCTTTGCTGTGCAAAAACATCTAAGTTTCATTAGGTCCCATTTGTTTATTTTTGTTTTTATTTCCATTTCTCTAGGAGGTGGGTCAAAAAAGATCTTGCTGTGTTTTATGTCATAGCCTGTTCTCCCTATGTTTTCCTCTAAAAGTTTTATAGTGTCTGGCCTTACATTTAAGGCTTTAATCCATTTTGAGTATATTTTTTTTGTATGGTGTTAGGAAGTGTTCTAGTTTCATTCTTTTACATGTAGCTGTCCAGTTTTCCCAGCACCACTTATTGAAGAGGCTGTCTTTTCTCTGTTTTATATTCTTACCTCCTTTATCAAAGATAGGTGACCATATGTGTGTGGGTTTATATCTAGGCTTTCTATCTTGTTCCATTGATCTATATTTCTGTTTTTGTACCAGTACCATACTGTCTTGCTTACTCTAGCGTTGTAGTGTAGTCTGAAGTCTGGGAGCCTGATTCGTCCAGCTCCATTTTTCTTGCTCAAGATTGCTTTGGCTATTCGGGGTCTTTTGTGTTTCCATACAAATTGTGAAATATTTTGTTCTAGTTCTATGAAAAATGCCATTGGTAGTTTGATAGGGATGGCATTGAATCTGTAGATTGCTTTGGGTAGTATAGTCATTTTCACAATGTTGACTTTTCCAATCCAAGAACATGGTATATCTCTCCATCTGTTTGTATCATCTTTAATTTCTTTCATCAGTGTCTTATAGTTTTCTTCATGCAGGTCTTTTGTCTCCTTAGGTAGGTTTATTCCTGGGTACTTTAATCTTTTTGTAGCAATGGTAAATGGGAGTGTTCCTTAATTTCTCTTTCAGATTTTTCATCATTAGTGTATAGGAATGCAAGAGATTTCTGTACATTAATTTGGTATCCTGCTACTTTACCAAATTCATTGATTAGCTCTAGTAGTTTTCTGGTAACATCTTTAGGATTCTCTATGTATAGTATCATGTCATCTGCAAGCAGTGACAGTATTACTTTTTCTTTTCTGATTTGGATTCCTTTTATTTCTTTTTCTTCTCTGATTGCTGTGGCTAAAACTTCCAAAACTCTGTTGAATAATAGCAGTGAGAGGGATAGATTTTTTAAAATGCATATGTCATTTTCAATAAATATGAAGAGTATTACCAACTGTAGAATAAAACTGATTTTCTGGGAATGTTTTACATGTTTTCAATATAGAGTGACTAAAATAAGGAGGTTAAACTAATGTTCTGAAAAATCCATCTACCTTTAAAATGATAAGTGACTATTTGCCTGCTATGTACTATATTTATAATAATTTTAGGATAAAATTTGAAAGAATGTTTGAAGAACTTAGGGATGCCTAAATAGTCTATTCCTAGATGTGAACACCCCTTATCTATCATCTAGCATGACTTATATTCATGTGGGTTTTCATAAAAAAAATGGAAAGTTACACTACTTCTAAGGTGTAAAGGTATGAAGAAAATACATTAAATAGAAGAATTTGTAGTACTATATAGAATTTAAAACAGTGGTATACAATCACGGAGTTTAGCAGCCTATTACACATTTGAAAAGGCATTTCTATGGTTTTATCATTACATTGGACACATCACATTTATATTAATGTGATTCCATCTTACTAATGTAGAAAACATTAAGAATTAAAAAAATGGAATTCCAGACTCTCATAGCAATATTACCTCCAATTTGGATTTCCTGATCCAGAATTTCAGGGGTAAT
Organism: Stenella coeruleoalba; assembly: GCF_951394435.1. Lineage (NCBI taxonomy): Eukaryota > Metazoa > Chordata > Mammalia > Artiodactyla > Delphinidae > Stenella > Stenella coeruleoalba. The sequence goes on along the minus strand of NC_137158.1, from coordinate 67,242,065 downwards.
ATATCACATTTTTCCCTTTAATATTGGCTTTTTGTGGTGACGAGGACATTATTTTATAAAAAGTTCTGTGTGGTGAGGAGGGGTAAGGGAATGGAGGAAGCTATTCCGGATTAAAAGATACTAAAAAACCAAAATTATTACAGTGAGTCAGTCACAAAAGTCAGTCCTGCAACACATGAAAACATTTAAATATGAATAGATGGTAAGTCTCAATAGACTTTCAGCCTCCATAACTATGAGAAATAAATTTCTATTGTTTATAAATTGCCAAGTTTGTGGTATTTTGTTATAGTAGCCTGAGTAGACTAAGAGGACACCCAAATGGAAATATTGACAATGAAGTTACGTATATTAGTCTGGATTTGGGGGAAGGTCTGAGCTGGAAGTACAAGTACAAGCTGGGAGTGATCGATCTATAAAAAGTATTTAAAGCCATGAGGCTAGATGACTAATGAGTCATTACTAATAATAACATAACGTATATATGTCTCATAGTAAGCAAACCTAAGCATTTTTAGAACATATTGTAAGCAGTTTTTTCTAAATGTGTATTAATTCCCTTAGTCCACATAATTCTATAAGCTTGGTATTGTCCCAATTCACAAATGGGAAACAAGGGCACAAAAAGATTAGAAACCTGGCCTTAGACCACACAGAGATTGTCAAGGAATAAGCATAAATAGAAAAGAGGAAAATTCTGTACTGGAGTACACCAGAGTTTAAAGGTTACAAGTCTAGGAGAAAAAACAAACAAGTATCATACCAAGAAACCAAATGAGGAAAGTTTTACAATGAGGAGGAAGAGAACATTTTAGGATGGGAACAAAAGAGGGAAATTTTTAAGAAATAAGTTGTGAGAAAGAAGACAATCATTTTAATGATGTTTGTGAGTAAGCAAAATGAAGTGATAAATGACAAACTGTTGTTAACTATAATTGTAAATTCAATATATTTGATTATTTCAAGCAGTTAACATTCTGACATGGCAATATATACATTTCTCACAAACAGGATAGTCACATATATTTACTAAAAGTATATACATGTAGTAAATTGTTTTCTTAATTAGTGTCAAAATGTTTAAAATTAAATCACATTCTGTTATATACTTCAAATTAAAACCTCTTGTCTAAACTTTATTATGAATTTAAAATGGAAAAATGTAAAGTTGCTATGACATAAAATTTAATGTAAATAATATTTTTTAAAATATTAGAGATGTTTAAAATATAAAAACTTACATTTCTTAATAATTATACACTCTGTTCCTAAACATAACTGAATATAATTAATATTATGGAATGGACATATATGTATGTGGTTATTATTTATCTTATTATATGCTACCTCTTTATTACATACTTTAGTATATATATATTTCTGAGGTGTAGATCATTTGCATAACATTAAGTGAATCAAAAGACTGTGCATGAATGAGATGAAATTTCTGTCTACAAATTGGAAGCCAGATGCTAAATACTTGCAGAAATATTCTGCTCATGACACTACTGAACACTTGAACTGCTTCTTAAACTTCAGCTTCATCTGTTATGTTCATGTTGGACCATAGTCCCAAGCCTTTCATTGACTTTGAAAATCCAATGTCCTGTATTCCATGGATATATTTCAAGTTTTAACCTTAACCAACTATCATTTTTGAACCGACAATTTTTTAATTCCTTTTATCTTTTAATGCTTGATCTGGGTGGATGATATTGGGTTGGCCAAAACGGTCCTTTGGGTTTTTCTGTACAATCTTATAGAAAAACCCGAACGAACATTTTGGCCAACCCAATATTTTCTATTAGAACATAGCTCGCAAATACTTGTCTTCACCTCGTGGTTTTATTCAATTTGTTACTGCTTCTTTCATTTCTGAAGTCTTTTATATCTGACTCTACGTGACAATTTTAGAGCCATTTTATTCAGTCAAGACAAACTTTTTTTAAGTTGACAACTGCAAAGGGAAAAAGGAAGTTGAAAGTGAGGGAGAAAGTAAGGATACTGTGTACAAAGACGATATAAACAATTATAGAAGAGTAAAAAAGTAGGCAAACATGAAAATGAAGTCATATTTATAAATTAGAGGGAAATTCCTTGAAAAATTATTTTCCTGTTTCAGACCTCTACAGATTGGCCCTGGGTCTTTAACCTTTATCTTTCTTCAGAGTCATGTGGTAATAGTCTTTTCTCACTCCCAAAGTAACTGACTTTCACCAGGTCTTCTCTGAGCAGAGACAAGGAACTGTCCTCCTCCTTATATATTTTTTCTAACCTTTAATTTAGCATAAACTTGTTGCTTTTGTGGTGACTCTTTTGACTTGTGGTAGGCTTCTTTTGTAATGGACTCAGAAATTCAGTGTCATGACCCAGTTTCAAAGTGTGTGTGTGTGTGTGTGTGTGTGTGTGTGTATGTGTGTGTAAATATTGACTTTCATTCTGAAGCCCTTCTATAGTAGATACATACCTCTAGAGCAATATAGATGCCTAAAAGAAAAGATTTATGATTATGAATTTCTGGACAGAAAACAAACATAATATTAATCTTTCAAGATATAACCTAAATACTCTAACAAAGATAGGAATTAGATAATGAGAAATAGAATAGTTCATTTATACTAAATTCCTTTTGGGAAAAAATCAAGCAACTATACTTTTTAACTATGGTAATTATAGAAAAGTCCTTATTTGTATTTTTTGTTTTAAGGTAACTATTATTAAAATTAAAACTCATGTCAAAAGTAAAAAAGGAAACAACAGCAAATAGTAAAAATATCTTGAAAACGATAGTCATGAATAAATGTTTTGAAATACACCAATATGACAAATAATGTACATTAGTTAGGACTCATGGTGAAATCGAAGGCTATATGATTAAGCTTAAAAATCAAAGTCCAGCAATGTATCTCTTGTGCAAGAAAATGAGAAAAAAGAGTTGACATGAACTAAGTAAACATGAACTAAGATAAATTAGGATAAAGTTAAATGAAAGCCAAGAGGCAATTTATATTTCTAAAATTAAATTTTGAGACAGCAGTCTCTTTGAGGAAGGGAGTAATTTGTGGAACAATTCATAGTCGCAAATTTTTAGCTTTTGTCAACAGAGGACCAAATATACAAAATAAAATATGTTCAAGGTTATAGAGAATATGTCAGGGGTACAATTTTTAAATGTTTTAACATTTATAACTGACTAGGCAAATAGTATTGTTTAAAATATGATTAAAGAGGCTGAAGTAAAAATATGTATGTATTCATTTAAAAATTTATTGAGTGTTTACCATGTATCAGACACTCTTCATACGTGGGGGATAGAACAGAAAAATTCATGCCCTTATGTGGCTTCTTGTGTGTATTCTATTTAGGAAGATGGATGTTGATGATAAAGAGGCTACATGGAAGCCCAAGCCTCCTCCACTTATTAGCTGGGTAGAACTTATTCAAATTCATCATCTCTTTTCTTTAGTTTCCTCATCTGATATGTAGGTTATTTTGAGGATTAAGGTTGTTTTGAAGTTAAATATGTCAATACATGTAAAGCATGTAGAACAATGTCTAGCACATTGCAAGCCCTGCATAAAGGTTGTTTACTACCCTCTTTTCACTTCTCTTAAAATTTCCACAAATTGCCCATATTTTAGGATGGAAATTGAACCTTGAAAGTAAAATAACATAGAAATACATAATTCATAATTTTGCCACAATATACTTAAACTAGGGATTAAAACAAAACAATTTCAAACAAATATTTATAATTGGCTATTTATTAGAGATTTTAAGATGTTTCTTTTTTCAAATATTTTTCCCCCCTCAGGGACACCTGTATTGCTTTAGTATACATCTGTATGCTCTGCTGTCCATAATTATCTTTTAATATTTTCATTATTTTAATATGTGTCTCTTTTCTCTGCCTTAAACTACTAATAAGATTTTTGACAATGTGTTATTTTATTTGTTGCTTCCCACATGCATTTTAAATGAGATATTGCATTTCAAATTCTTTTCAATCTTTCCATGTTTCTACATTTCTCATTTAAACTTAACTAGTTGCCTTTTCACATAAATTTGATTATCTATGGATCTCTCCTGCTTCATAGTCTGTGTATACTTACAATTTATTTATAATGTCAGTTCATCATGTTTTTAAAGTTTCTTATAAAAAATAAGAACTATTTATTTTCTAAGGAACTATTTATCTTCTTCTGAATCTTCCACATTATATTCTCTTTTTCTTATTTTTCAGTAGTTTTTTCATGCCAAGTATTGTTATACACATACTCTTGAGTGAATTTGTTACCAAAGCACCACTTGAAAATGGAGATTGGAGTCAAGGTATGAACTTCCATCAGAATGGCAGCATTCTTGTATGATGGGTTAACACTGGATGCAAAAAACTGCCATAGACAAAATTATCCTTGTCAGATTGGCTCTGGTGATAACAAAAGCTTCCTTTTTCTCCACACAATTATGAAATTATCTGTATTATATTATAATTGATGGATGGAAAGAACCCTGATAGTTAAATGGGCCAAGGATTTTGCAGGTACTCCGTTATAGCTATGGTGACTTGTAATTCCAGATCCCTAGTAGCACTAGAAGCTGAACTGCTCTGTGAATACCCTATGGCACAATAAATGATTTCTATGATAGTGTTATCAAACATCAACTTCCATAGTCTCACAGAGAAAATCCAAAAGTATAATTGAAGCAAAAATATATGGCATGAGTGGATTTTTCCTCCCTCTTTACTAGAAATTATCCACACCATTATTTTGGGAATCGAGATTGGTATTTATCTAAAGTTGAATATTTGAAAATCAGGAAAAAGGAAATATTAATAAATTTGTGACAATGTAAAATAAAGCTTTGGTTAGCTATTGAATGTTATCTGCACCAGGCACTCTTCTAATTATTAAATAGTAAAATTTATTATCCACAATTTGCAGGTGAAGAAATTGAGATAAAAGCATGTAATTTAACTTGCCTGCATATAGTACATGTAGAGGTGGTACCTAAATGCATGCTGTTTCAGGTTCTATGTTCTTAATTCTAATAGAAGGGTCATATGAAATACTTCAGACTGGTCTGATGGGAAAACACCCCAAGCAAATTCACCAGAAGCAGCTAATCAAAACCACACCTTGAGATTTCCATTTCCCTTCAGGGATATATTTGTTCCTCAATTCCCAGAATGTGTTGGAAACAAATTCTAGACTCTAGGACAGTGACAGTGATGGCTAAATGATTACAATGATTATGAGTTACAGCAAACATTTGGTCACTTGTCAATTCCAAAAATTTTAGTCTATTTGTAACACCAAAAAAGACTTTACAAAATCTTTAAGCTTGACAACTCTTTTAAGCACTTTGACATGATAACCAGAGAACCTCTTTGAAAGATTTTCTTGGTGTCTCTCCATTTCATCATAAAGTATAATGATTCACTTATATGTTGAGGATCTATTTTTTAAAGAATTTAATACCTTGATAAAATCAGGTAGCACTTTGTGAACTTCTGGCTTCGAGTTTTATTGCAAATGCTTCCTCATAAAATATACTGTGAAAAAATTTTATATGTGGTGCTATTTGGCTAATCTTATCTCAAATAATAAAATAAATGAAGCCAAATACACATTCCATTAGGGATTATACATATACATATTTACTCTACTATATAGAGAGCATACATTGAGAATATGTTGAAAATATATTTTCTTGGGTACATTTTTACTTAATTGGTCAACAAAGAAAATAATTTCTTGTATATTTCATAATTGAAGGAAAAACTATTTTATATCACAAACTGAAGTATTTAAAAATCCATACTTTAATCATACTGTATATATTTTTTTCCTATTGTCAGCATTGCTTTTCATGTAAATTTCAATAATGTTTGCTGACATGAGAATTCATTTCCATTTGTGGCCAAATTGTTTACTCTGTATTGTATCAGTCATTTTTATCAGGAAAGAGGAGCAAGTGTTTTTTGAATGGTATATCTCTTTTTGCCTATCATTATTGTGGGAAAAAAATCCACGAAAGAGAGCTTTAAACACATCATTATATTTAGTGACACTCTACAAATACTGCATTACCATTAGATTTTTATTTCTTTTAAATTCTGGTAAAATACACACATAACAAAAATTACCATATTAATTTTTAGGTGTATAATTCAGTAGTTTTAAATACATTTATATTGTTGTGCAGGCAATCTTCAGACTTTTTTTCATCTTGAAATACTGAAATCCTATACTCATTAAACAATAACTTTCCATTTCCTCTTCCCCCCAGCTCCTATCAACCACTATTCTGCTTTCTGTCTCAATGAATTTGACTATTCTATGTACCTTAAATAAATAGACTCATACAGTATTTGTCTTTTTGTGATTGGTTGTTGTAGCATGTTTCAGAATGCCCTTCCCTTTTTAAGGCTGAATAATATTCCATTGTATGTATATAACAATTTTGTGTATCCATTCACCCATCAGTGGACATTTGGATTGCTTCCACTTTTTGGCTCTTGTGAATAATGCTACTATGAACATGGGTGTATAAATGTCTCTTTGATATCCTGCTTTCAATTCTTTTTCATATATACCCAGAAATGGAATATGGTGATTATACTTTAATTATTTGAGGAATCATTGTACTGTTTTCCATAGTGGCTGCACCATTTTACATTCTCACCAATAGAACACAAGAATTCCATATCCCCATACCTTTGTCAACACTTGTTATTTTCTGTTTTTTTTTTTAATACCTGCTATCCTAATGTTTGTGAGGTGGTATCTCATTATGGATTTGATTTGATTTGCATTTTCCTAATGATTAGTGATGTTGAGCATCTCCTCATGGGCTTATTGGCCATTTATATGTCTTGTTTGGAGAAATATCTAATAAAATCCTTTACCATTTTTTAGCCAGTTTTTTTTTTTTACAATTAGATTTTAAACATCAGTTTTAAAAAATGTTTTAGAGATTTGTCTTTATGTTCCTGAAGCTTAATTTTAAAACATTTTGCTAGCTCTGATGGTTACATAGCTCAAAGGACAAAATACCTGTAGAATAATTTTCTTTGTTAGTATTAGATTTGTAGGCATATTATCAAATGCTTTTATTGATAAACTGAAAATTTGATTTTGCTTTATAGACAGAATCTTACTAGAAAATCATCATTTTTACCAAATTATATAGCTGGCAATGAGTCACACCACAAAAAGAGGTGTTACATATACCATTTTCTTGTTCTCTTAAAATTTCAGTATAGACATTGTCTTCACTTATGGGTTCTTGGTAGGAATATTTTAAAATAACTTATTGATTTTTCCAAGCTAGAATTAGACAGTATAATTAATAAATTGTGTACCCACTTGTTTACTTGATTTTGAGAACTGCTCCATCAGTTCCATCCCACTCCCCCCCCCCCAAAAAAAATGATGAGAACATGGTGTTAGGATATTTAGGATTAGAAATGTCAATGTGTTTGAGAATAACATCTCTTGAATTCATGGGCATATTAATTTTTTTTGCTTCAGCTATGATTTCCCACTGTTTAGCCACTTTGCAATTTCCTTTCCTTTTCCTTTTAGGATTTATTCTCGGCACCATCATGAATCTGGTGTAGTAAAATAGGACCACATTTCAAGCGACACAAATCCCATGTACTGACAATACCTAGAAATAATGGATTCTGCTCCAAAACAGATAAAATTCCTCTTTCTTTGGCAGACCTTTCCTTTATTTTTATTTAACTTTTCTATATTTGACATGAAAACAACACAATCTCATGAGAGGGGTGAAGCTAGGGGAAAGGGGCCAAGGAGGTCCATGCAGTCTTTTCTGAGTCTCAGCTGTGAATATCTACCCAGGTTAGAAGGTTAGAAAGAGTCTTCCTGACTCATACTTCATCTAGTCCATCAGTGCTCAGAGTATGGTTCCAGGACAACACCATACCTGGCAACTGCCAATTCTCAGACCCCTCCCCAACCTGGGAGTGAGGTGCCACAATCTGTGTTTCCACAAGCCCCCTGGGTGAATTTGATGCATGTTAAAATCTGAGAACCAATGGAAAGCCCAAGTCACCAGGGCTAAGCACCTCATAGGGATTTGAGGTTATATAATTAGAGTAATACACAGAGTGATTTGTTTTCCAGGGTTGTTGCTGTAGAATAAGTAGTTTACATGTCAATTCTTGGCAGTAGTAATTAGTTTGAAATCCAGATTGTTTTTAGAAGTTCAAATTATGACCATTTTTTTAACCTCTGTTTCAGGTTCAGTGTATCCTCATTACTTGCGAATTCCATATTTGTGAATTTGTCTCTTTGGTGGTATTTATTTGTAACTCCAAAATCAATTTTGTGGATAACAGACACATGCAGAGTGGCAAAAATTTGAGTTGCCCGACACACTCATTCCCAGCTGAGGTCAAACACAGATGCTTTGCCTTCTCTTCTCGTTGCAGCTCTCATACTATAAACAAGTGTCCTTTCACGGTTTAAGTGGTGACTTATTTTTCTGCATTTGGGGGCTTTTTGTTGGTGATTTTGCTGCTTAAATGATCCGTAATCACAGTGCCAAAGTGCTCTATTTTATTCCTAAGCAAAATAAGGCAAGAAAGAATATGACTTATGGAGAAAATATGTGTGTTCAATAAGCTTCATTGAGGCCTGACTTTTAGTATTGTTGACTCTGAGTTCAGTGTTAATGAATCAGCAATATACATAAGTAATGTGTCTTTAAACAGAGACACTCATAAAACAAAAACTTGTACTTAATAGTTGATGAAAATATTTTGACCCGAGGCTCCAGGAACCTAACCCTGTATTTTCACTTGAGCAATGGTTCAGTATTCACTAATTCATTGTTCACGACTTCAAAGAACAAAACTGCCTTGAATAATGAGAATCAACTGTATATGATTTCTCATTCTCAGTTCCCTACCACCTTGCAAAAATGACAACTCCATCTAGTGTTGCCTTAATAGTGTTTTGTTTGCCATTGACTTAATCTTGTACTTCCCAACTCATTTTAAGATTGAGTTAATGCCTGAGTTTCAAATGCTTCCAGGACAATCCTTAATGGCTGGTTCAAATCCTGTTTTCTTTTTCCTCTGGTGATTGTATAATTCAGGTCAAGTTTCATGTTCAGAAAATTTTGACTCCAAAAGCATTCAAACACCTCTCTACTATTTGATAAAGAGGAACACATTCTAATTCTGATCCTTGAGGCACATGGAACAGATGCATTCTGCTCTATTAAAATACGCTTTAGCTATACTGGGAAATTTAAAGCTAAAAATGTTAAGGAAACAGATTGGTAGAAAAGTAGATTCTGCAAAATCATCTAAGCATAAGACACATTTCCACCTTCCTGAGTGTTAGGTGCAGGCCAATGACCATCTCCTGGCTATTCTTACACCTGTGGATTGTTTACCTCCATTAGGTAATATAAAATAATAAGAAGCAGAATGTATTACAGGACTCTATATAAGCTATACGCTTTTGAATTTTTTTCTTATTTACTGTTAAATGCAAATGCATTTTACGGTTTAATCCTTGGGGGCCTTCTTGAGTTTAACATTTTTTTTTTTAATTTGGATGTATCCCTTATCAGCTTGAGATGGATATAAAGGTGGGCAGTAGAACTAAACTAGCCAATATATTTGTTCACTTGAAATTATGAATTTTGAATTAAAACAAGCAAATTGCCAGAATAATAGACACTGTTTCCACTATTTACTATATAGTTGTAATATGGTAAAAACTCATGTTTGGTAATCATTCAGCTTTATAATGATAACCAAGTTTTCACATAAAATGTTCAAGGGTGAACCAACAAATGCTAACTTTTTTCCTTCTCACAAATATCCTATGGGCAGCAAAGCAGTTTAGATAGCCCACTCATGAAACTTGTGGTATTTTCATTTTAGTTTATTTAGATATAAATTTCCTCATAAGTCATAAGTGAATTTGTTTTAATAGTAAAGAGGAAGCATTTTATAATTTTGGCTATTTGTAAATGGTTCATAGATTAAGTATTCAATTAGAATTTTAGATGACTTACATTTTAATATTAGAATTTATTTGGCTTTTTATGATTTTATGAATTTTATGAATTTAACTTTATGTAAATGCTTAATTTATTTATGATAGTTTATTGGAATATTTACTATGTTTGTTCCAAGAAAGATCTTTGAGAGTGACTAAACCACATAAAGCAACGTCTAGGTTGTAAAACTTTGGGAAATGGCAGTTGTTTATTATTGTTACATCAGTATTAAAGGTAACTCTTATTTCATAACAGAAGTAAAATCTCATAATGAAATCAGTGAAAACAATGATGAGAAGACTTTTTAAAGATGTTATTCGAATATGTGTTTAATAAATTAATTCTTATTTTCTCTTTCAAACAAGAATTCAAAAAATAAGATTCAGAGCCTGAAATCCAAAGATCTAATTTTAATATCATATATTAAATTTGATTCATCAATGCCCTTTAACTTCAGACAGTAAGAGTTTGGGCAACATAATAGTATCAATGGTATCGCTTTGCTACTGCATGATCAGAAATAGACATAGAAACAAATTCTGGCCAAAGGCATGTAAGAGATTTTCTTGAAAATTATTTCTCATATCTACATGACAACCATAGTAAAAATAATCCCTTAGCTTCCTCTGGATCACTGCTGCATTTTACAGAATAACTGCCTCCAAATTGCTACCACCTTGAGAAGAAGCCAACGTCAAGGCTGGAGCAAGCAGAGGGAAAAACCTGTCCTTAATGAAATATTAAGTTACTAAGTCCACTGATGCTGGAAGCTTCACAAACTCTAAACAGATACAAATAGCTTATTGTTTAGGCATTGCCTAGGGGTCTCTGAGGGTTTCAATCAAAATCGTCTTAGAACATTTTAAAATCAAAATATTTGTTTCCAATGACTAAGATCTGTTACTTATTTCAATATAATCATGCTTTGTAAAGATTTAGTCCTCTTAGAGCCATTGCATATTGTATTTTTTTCTATAAGTTTCATCCAAAGCAAATAAAAACAACAAATTTCTACCCCCAAATGTGGTAGTTTTTTCCAAAAGAAATCTTTTTCTTTTTACTTCCACCTCCATGCAGTGGTTAGATATTGACTCATTTGCCAAAAACTCCTAACACACCCATCCAATTCTCTTGTGCTTTAACACTTCTTTCCAAATATGTGTTGAAATTGAAGCTACATTTCAAAAATATATTTCCCTCTTCACAGCTTATTGCTCCTGGAATTTACATCTAGTACTATGCAAATACAGCTAGGCTATAAGTTTTGGACTTGAGACCAAGTAGAGCATGTCTGAGTTTATCTTTGATGGTAAATTTTTTGTGTGTGAGAGATATAGGAGTTGCAGAGGGGAACAGCTTTTCTGACAATGAAGCCCATAGTCAGAGCAAAGCAAAGACAAGAAGGAGAGAGTAGTAGCGATTTTTAATGAAAACCCTTTCTGCCAAATTTAGGCAAAAGATATGTCACATGTAAATACAATTTTCCACAAGAAAATCTCTTTCCCGTGTCTCTACACTGTTCATATTCCCTACACCACAACATTTCCTAATGGGCATAGAGATTTAATGTTCTTGGTGTTCAAAGCACATTTACTATGGTATCTCTGACTTGTCTTCCCCCACTCCTGTCTCTTGTCTCTCAGAGGACTCTGGGTAATGTTGGTGGTTGGTGTGGGCACTGGGGACTGAGGACCAAGAAGAGCAACAGTAGCAACAACAATATTAGCACAAGATTAGGAAAAGGAGAGGAAACTGACAGATGACAGCATCCCTTTTTCTCACTAAGTTTCTAGCCTGACAAAGACTTATGTCATGGGAGGGGAGAAAATGCAACTAGCAAAAGGCAATTTGATTACCAAAATGAGTAAGAATGAAGATGTCTGTAAAAATTGTTTCAGAATAACTGGAAAATGTTATGGGCACTGTGTAAAATTTCTCCCAGAGAAGAGAGAAGTGATGTAGTAGATTTCCAGGCAAGAGTGAGGAAAACAATTTCATGACTGTATACAAATGAGTTATGTTTGTTCAATGTGACAGTTATGGTTGTATAATGTGAACATGGACATACTACAATTGTTGGCCCTAAAGATTAAAAGCAACAGGCATACAACATGGAACATATATATATGTTGGCTAAATTAATGACAATGATAGGGCTACTGTAAAAATCTGATATAGAGCAAGTAGATTAGAAGTAATGATAAGTTTATATCAAGAAACAGAATAAAGTGTTTAAATGACAAGCCAGAAAAAGATAACTTAAAGAATTTCAGTATAAATCATGACGACAGGGAAATGCCTTTTAAATTATTTAAATTCTTTTACATGAGCAACAATTTTAGCTTAACCATCACATACACATACATACAAACACATACACACATCCACATCCACATAAACACACATGCCTATTCTTTGGACCATGATGAGTAATAAACTATTAACATACTTTCATTTATTTATGCCACACACCCTCAGTTCCTTCTATATTTATGACCTTGTGCTGGGATCTAGGGGAAAATGATGAATAAATATTCAATGACTTCATCCTCAAGGGGAGACAGTTAAATAACAAAGTGGATATGATGCAGTTTGGCTGTTTTCTCTAGGAGGGGAAGCTTATAGGAGGACAAGTGGACAGAAGTGGGTGAGGAAGGATGAAGGGGAGCTACTAGACAAGTGTTTTTCAGCAAAATTATACCCAGCAAACACTTTGTGCTGATGTAGGAATGAGTCAGCTAAGGACTAAGGAAAAGAGAAATAAGGCAGTGACAGCCACACTTAAAAAAAAATGTCTAAAAAGCTGGAACAGAATGAGTGGTGGTGAAGGGAGTTGGGAGAAAATAATGAGACAAGAGAGGCGAGGAGGGACCAGATCACAGCATACTTGGTGATGCATGTAACAGCGTTTGTAGTTTAAGAGCAGTGTCATCAACAGAACAGTTTCAAACATGGAAGCAGCACTAAAATGTTTGCTCTGTGGAAAGAGCATTTTGAATTAACATCCCTAGAGGCAAGATGGTGATGACTCTGTACTACTAAAATAACAGAAATGTTGAAAACAAAATGAACAAAAACCAAGATTTTAATGTGTCACTGGGGTAATGAGAAAGCAAGAAATCCATAAACATCAAAAATATTTTGAAACTTCAAAAATGAAGAGAAGAACATTTTTGTCTTCAGCTGTTTTTATGAAAAGATGGAGATCCAGTTCTTCCTCTTTGCAGACTACATGTAATATAGCTTACGACCAATCAATGAGAAGCATCAGATAAGAGACATCTCCATAAAGATTAGGTCTCAAAGAACAGTGGTGGAATAGAAAATAGACCCCTACTTTTCCGAAGTAATAGCAAGGAAATTTGCCTTTCTCATCGTTGGTTTTGGGTAAAAGGAACAAATGACATAATCATTATCATCAGCTAGGTATTACAACAAAATGCACTATGAAGTTGTGGCCATCTTTAGAAAGTATAATATGCCACAAGTAACAGCATTAACAGTAACACCACCTATGTGTCAAAAAATCTTTGAGGGGAGAATTTAAATTCAAGTGGTCTCAGGTTAATAAGAAATTCAATTGGTTGAAACAAATGCAAATCCTCTCCTGAAGAACATTACAAAACTTCAATTATAAGTTAGAAGTAAATTATATTGTGCTTTATTTTTTCCCAATGTTCTCATTTATTTAGCCATGTATCATGCTCTTTTATTTTGTATTTTATTAGCTCTTTTGTTTTACAGATATGTCTGATGATCCAGTGTGGAGCTCTGTAAAGATGAGGTATGGAATGGAGAGGAGGAGTCAAGCCCTGGACCAATGGACAATTCTGATCAGGTTAGTGATAAAGAATTACAAACTTCAGAATCATATGTCAGTGTGCAAAGAGACCATGAAAGCTTTGTATCAGTGGGTTTTACATGGGCTGACAGTCCAACTTGGCAATTTCTTTATGTCTTCTATGGCAACTTAAAATGCAATAATATTGCCAGAAAAATTAAAGAAACTTATTTATAAATCACAGTCATTTGACAAATAATGTTACTGATTATTTTACAGTTGATTCTTGAACAATGTGAAGGTTAGGGGCACCAACTGCTGCACAGTCAAGAATCTGTGAACTGCTATCTCTGCCTCAAAAACAGAGGAAGTGATAAATGACTCACCCAAGGGCAGGAAGCTGAAAGAGTTTTCACAGAAACAGGACTTAAACACTAGTTCTTTTGATTTCACATAATGGGATCTCTAATCAAACACAAACTTTCCCCCACACTTAGTTAATTTAAAGGTCTGTAAAGTGAAAATATATGTACTATATTTATTGAAAAAAAATCCATGTATAAGTGGACCCACACAATTCAAACCCGTATTGTTCAAGGGTCAACTATATATGGCTTTTAGAATCTGAAAATAAAGTTTTTGTTAAAAACTTCCATCCTGCAGAAAGGAACCAAGTTATTTAGCAGCAGAGAATATTGTCCAGAATATATAAGTCACATGGTTGGCAAAAGTCTGATAATGCCAGCATGTAAAATTATAGTGAGGAAATTGGTGAGACAAGACGCTGGATGAAAATTTGAAAAGGACTGTGATCATCAGCGTATTGATGATATGTCACAAGATGTTGTAAAGGTTTTGTATAATAAACTAGAAAACAAGGGCTTCACTATTCAGGTTGATGAATCAACAGATTTCACCAATAAATGCCATTCTGTAGCATTTGTAATATTTATAAATGGTGATGAGTTTTATAGTAACTTTCCCTGTGCAAAAGTGGTCTAAAACAAGCAAAAGCCTACATGTCCTTGATGTTTGATTTTCATATCTCGAACAGAAGTTCTGTCTGGGAGGAATTAGATTGGCATATGCACTGAGGTACCATGTCAATGATTGGCTCTTGGAAGATTTCACCTCTCTAATAAAACCAGAGTCCCAGTATTGCCATAAAACTATGCTTTGTTCACAGAGTTCTGAGGTTAAAAGAATACTCATGAAAGTGAAATAAGTAGAATGATGCCATGAAAAAAATGGTCAATTTTATTAACCAAGAACAACTCACTCAAAAATATTTAAAACCTGCATAAAACAAAAACAAAAACACCTGGGCAAAAAACATATACACACACTTCCTTTACACAAGGGAATCTGTGGTTTAATGGAGAAAGAGTTCCCAATAGGATTTTGAACTGGAAGGGAAATTATAGGAACACTTTCAAGAAAATTGTAGGGCAGACTTTGCTGAGTCCTTGGAAGATGAAAAATGGCTGCAGAAATGAGCCTAACTGGCAGACATTTTTCATCACATGATCCAATTCCCAGAGCAAATCGTTTTACTGCAAATGATAAGATTTTTGTATTTAAAATTGGAAAACATATATTTAGAAAAATCATATATTTACAAAGTCATGTTACAAAGGGAAATATTGAAATATTTCCACTGCTGCTTGGATTCAGAGTGAGAAAAAATAGGAGCAAGGCCCAAATCTTAGTGAAAAATATCTGGAGAACTACAGTGCAACACTGAACAGGATTTTTTCTTCCTCTCAACTCAAATATATGACACAGTGATAGACCATTTCACTGTCATTTCTGTTCAGCCTGAGAACTTGACTTTGAAAGAAGAGGAAGTATTTTGTGAGTTGCAGTCTGATCAGACACTCAATATTATTATAAATCTGCCTCTAGACAAGTTTTATATATCTGTGAAAGAAGATCCTTCATGTCAGAAGAAAGCATTGAACATTCTGATGTGTTTTTTTCCTTCCAGTTTTACTAAGTTATAATTGACATGCAGCACTGTATACATTTAAGGTGTACAGAATAATGATTTGACTTAAATCATGGAATGATGACAAAGGTAAGTTTAGTGAACATTGAGCAACTCATATAGCTACAAAATTAAAGAAAAAGAAAAAAGGCTTTGTTTCCTTATGATGAGAACTCTTAGGATTACTCTCTTAACAACGTTCATATACAACACACAGCAGTGTTAATTATTTTTAGCATGTTGTGTATTACGTCCCTACTACTTATTTATCTTATAGCTGGAAGTTTGTATCTTTGACTGCCTTCATTTGTTGAGGAAGTTTTTAACTTCTTGCATGTATCTTCAAATCTCTGCTTGTTTAACAGTCATTGAGTGTGAGGACAGAAATTGTCTCATTTCAGTTAAAAATTAAAATTGTACGTGTTCATTTTAAGTTTGAATCACCATGAGTAACTGTGCAGCAAAAAAGCAAGCAAACATTTTATACACATTTTATACTTAATACCATTCTTTATATCTGAGTTCAAAATAACTTTTATGTGTATATAGAATTATTAAAAAGATCATGTAACCAACAAATGTGCATAATAGTTTTATAATTGATATATTGAGTCCAATCATTTCACTTAGAAAATGTTTTTTTCCAAACACATATTAAATTATATCTTATGCTATAATTTTAGTCATATGGCTTTGGTTTATGGTTTTAGTAGTTTTACCATTCAATCATGTGAACCCATTTCATATTGTATTAACCTCAAATAATATCAAATTAAAATAGTTATTTAAATATTTGTTTTATGAGTTATAAAATATTTGAAAAGGAAAGAAATTAATGTCAAAAAAAGGTACCCTAATTTTAATACTTCCTTTTTTGTTTTTTAAGAAAGTTTGGTTGAAAAATCATGTTTAACTTTAAGAAGGGGAGAGAAAGAAGGAAAACTCTTGTACAAATCTTAGAGTACATAACCTTATTCAAATTCTAAATAGTAGAAATTTATGGCAAATCTTTTAGGCCAACTTGGATTGGGTTAAAAGATAAGTAAGAAGTTAAGCGTTTTAAAAAGGAAGAAAAACTGGAGTATATACTATCTACATTATTTTCTATAGTAGTAGGAAGGAAAAAAATCATACAAAAATAGTGTCATAATAAAGAAACAGAGCTAGAGAAAAAATATTACTCTCTATTCGAAAATAATAGACAACTATTATTGGATTATTATATCTATAATTTATTAATTATGCTAAATAATATGTGAAGATATAATAATTTTTATGCAGGAGTCCTTTGAGACATGTAAACTTTTTCAAAGTTCTCTCCTGGGTAAAAAAGATTGGGAATGGCTGCTAAAATAGATTTAAATGCAAACATACTGAAATCAAATAAATGAAAATGAAATAAATTTTTTCAAAAATGAAGTTCAGAGTGATATAAATATGTAATCTATAAATGTACTCTAAATGTAACTTTTATTTCAAAAGATGATGTCTTTATTTCAAAAGACAACCCTAAAGTGTATAAAAAATATAACTTCAAAAGTTAGAAAGATGTATATCAAGCAAAAACTAAGTAAAAGATGCTGCTGTAGATAAATCAATATCAGATTAAAAAATCACACAAGTAAAACTGTGATGACTGAAGATAAAAAGGATCACTCTATAATTCACAAGTAATTTTGACAGTTCTAAATGTGGAGGCTGCTAATGATACAACCTGATAATATTTAAAGCACAATTTGCCAGAAATTCAAGGAAATGACACCAAATCTACTAATTTAGTGGGTGCTTTTAAATACATATCCTAGAAATTGATAGGTGAAATTGATGAAAATAATCAGAAATGATATAGGAGACTTCAACGTCATATTTACCAAGGCTGAACTAATAGCATTCACCAATCAGAGAGTATACAAAATTGAAGAGCACCCAAGGAACACCAAATACTGGATAATGTAACAGTCCAGAAAACTAACATCAACAATGCCAAATAGTTTTGACAACATATAGAATGTATATTCTGAGCACTATATATATATATATAATATGTTCTAAAAATTCCAAAACTTCATTCCTATTTAGAGTTATATTCCCAAGAAGAAAAGAGTGCATGTTTATCAAAGAAATACATGAGGGTGTTCATAAAAGCTTTATACCTAAGAACCAAAAAACTAGAAATAATCCAAATATTTATCAACAAGAAAATTGTGGCACCTTCTTACAATGGGAAACTATACAGCTACAAGAAGTTGTAGCTGTGTGAACTACTGCTACACACAGCTTGGATGAATTTCACAGGTAAAATGATAAGCAAATAATGTCAGATCAAAAAAATTAGATATTAGAGTCGGGAGAGGTTTGGGGCTGAGCGACTGGGGGAGAGGTATCTGGGAAGCTTCTGGGGGACTGCAAATTATTTACATATTGATCTAAATGGTAGTCAAATGAACATTTAAATTTGTAAATTTAAATTTTTTAATATCCATCCATTTAAGAGTTGAGCACTTCAGAAATATTATACTGTAATAAACGCATGGACCAAAGAAGAAAGCATAATAAAAATTGGAAAATATTGAGTTGAGCAAAATAAAAATACTAGGTAAAAATGTAGAGAATGCAGGAAAGCTCAGAACTGGTGAGCTAAGCAACAACATTAAGGATTTAGAATAATTCAAATCAAGTAGGCCACTAAAGATAAGAACAAAAAGTAAGGTAACAGAATGAAAACCATATAATAATGATTAACAAAGGCAACATTACTTTCCTTATTTAATAAGGAAAAATATAGTCAAAACCCTAGCAAAATTAATAACAAAAAGCAAGAACAAAAGATTTATTAGGAGTATGAAAGGGTGTATAGATTTTAAAAGCAACAAAGAGTAAACATATAATAATAGGGTGTTACAATACATTGTGCCAATTAATTTTAATAGCAAACAGAACTAATTAAATTCTCAGGAAAAATAAAATTTACCAAAACTTATTCAAGAGGAAATAAAAAATTGGATTGTTCAATAATCCTTTAAACAATTCAAGCAGTTATTAAAAATTTCTCTAGAAATGAATCATCACTCACTTCCTGAAAGCTTTTTAGGGGTCTTATTTCAAACACTAAAGGAACCAATTATAATTTCACACAAAATCTTCCAAGGAATAAAAGAGAAAAAACACTTTTAAACTCATTTTATGGGACAGGCAGACTATTGATATTAATATGAGACAAAGACAGTAAAAGAAAAATATTGGCCAATCAATTTTATGAATATAGATGCAATGTCATAAAAATTAACAAAGTATTTCATCAGTTTATTAAAAAGTAGTGCATTATAATACTCAAGTTGTTCATACAAGGAACTCCAGGTTGGATTAACATTCATGAAAAATCAGTAGGTGAATTTACTATACTAAAAAAAAACTAGAGGAAAAAATAATATCACTTCAAAATATGCAGAATATTTATTTGGCAAAATTAAATATGTATTATGATTATAAAAAAGGAAACTTTTCTTAGATAACTAAGGATAGAACTTCTTTAAACTGGTAATATATAAGATACAGCAAGCATTATTCTCTTTTTTCTTTAAACATCTTTATTGGAGTATAATTGCTTTACAATATTGTATTAATTCTGCTGTATAAAAAAGTGAATCAGCTGTACGTATATATATACATCCCCATATCACCTCCCTCTTGCGGCTCCCTTCCACCCTCCCTATCCCACCCCTCTATGTGGTCACAGAGCACCAAGCTGATCTCCCTGTGCTATGCAGCTGCTTCCCACTAGCTATCTATTTTATATTTGGTAGTGTATATATGTCAATGCTACTCTCTAACTTCGTCCCAGCTTACCCTTCCCCCTCCCCGTGTCCTCAAGTCCACTCTCTACATCTGTATCTTTATTCCTGTCCTGCCCCTAGGTCCATCAGAACCATTTTTTTTAGATTCCATATGTATGTGTTAGTATACGGTATTTATTTTTCTCTTTCTGACTTACTTCACTCTGTATGACAGTCTCTAGGTCCATCCATGTCTCTGCAAATGACATTATTTTGTTCTTTTTTATGCCTGAGTAATATTCCATTTTATATATGTACCGCATCTTCTTTATCCATTCCTCTGTTGATGGACATTTAGGTTGTTTCCATGTCCTAGCTACTGTAAATAGCGCTGCAAAGACCATTGAGGTGCATGTATCTTTTTGAATTATGGTTTTCTCTGGGTATATATATGCCCAGTAGTGGGATTGCTGGGTCACATGGTAGTTCTGTTTTTAATTTTTTAAGGAACCTCCATACTGTCTCCATAGTGGTTGTATCAATGGTGGTGGTGGTTTTTTATCATAAATGGGTGATGAGTTTTGTTGAAAGCTTTTTCTGCATCTATTGAAATTATCATGTTTTTATCCTTCAATTTGTTAGTATGGTATATCACATTGATTAATTTGTGTATATTGAAGAATCCTTGCATTCCTGGGATAAATCCCTCTTGATCATGGTGTATGATCCTTTTAATGTGCTGTTGGATTCTGTTTGCTAGTATTTCGTTGAGGATTTTTGCATCTATGGTCATCAGTGATATTGGCCTGTAGTTTTCTGTTTTAGTGACATCTTGTCTGGTTTTGGTATTAGGGTGATGGTGGCCTCATAGAATGAGTTTGGGTGTGTTCCTCCCTCTGCTATATTTTGGAAGAGTTTGAGAAGGATAGGTGTTAGCTCTTCTCTAAATGTTTGATAGAATTCGCCTGTGCAACCATCAGGTCTGGGCTTTTGTTTGTTGGACAATTTTTTAACTTTTTTTTTTTTTTGCGGTATGCTGGCCTCTCACTGCTGCAGCCTATCCTGTTGTGGAGCACAGGCTCCAGACGCGCAGGCTCAGCGGCCATGGCTCACGGGCCCAGCCGCTCCACGGCATGTGGTATCTTCCCAGACCGGGGCACGAACCCACGTTCCCTGCATCGGCAGGCAGACTCTCAATAACTGTGCCACAAGGGAAGCCCCGTTGGAGGATTTTTAATCACAGTTTCAATTTCAGTGCTTGTGATTAACCTGTTTATATTTTCTATTTCTTCCTGGTTCAGTCTTGGAAGATTGTGCTTTTCTAAGAATTGTCCATTTCTTCCAGGTTGTCCATTTTATTGGAATATAGTTGCTTGTAGTAATATCTCATGATCCTTTGTATTTCTGCAGTGTCTGTTGCTACTTTTCCATTTTCATTTCTAATTCTGTTGATTTGACTCTTCTTTTTTTCTTTGATGAGTCTGGCTAATGGTTTATCAATTTTATTTATCTTCTCAAAGAACCAGCTTTTAATATCATTGATCTTTTCTATTGTTTCCTTCATTTATTTTTCATTTATTTCTGATCTGATCTTTGTGATTTCTTTCCTTCTGATAACTTTGTTTTTGTTTTTTTGTTGTTGTTGTTCTTTCTCTAATTGCTTTAGGTGTAAGTTTAAGTTGTTTATTTGAGATATTTCTTGTTTTTTGAGGTAGGATTGTATTGCTATAAACTTCCCTCTTAGAACTGCTTTTGCTGCATCCCATAGGTTTTGGGTCATCATGTATTGTCATTTTTTTCTAGGCATTTTTTGATTTCTTCTTTGATTTCTGCAGTGATCTCTTGGTTATTTAGTAGTGTATTGTTTAGCCTTCATGTGCTTATAATTTTTTTTTCCTGTAATTGATATCTTGTCTCATAGTGTTGTGGTTGGAAAAGATACTTGATACAATTTCAATTTTCTTAAATTTACCAAGACTTGATTTGTGACCCAAGATATGGTGTATCCTGGAGAATGTTCCATGAACACTTGAGAAGAAAGTGTATTTTGTTGCTTTTGGATGGAATGTCCTATAAACATCAGTTAAATCCATCTTGTTTAATGTGTCATTTGAAGCTTGTGTTTCCTTATTTATTTTCATGTTGGATGATCTGTCCATTGGTGAAAGTGCGATGTTAAAGTCCCCTATACTATTAATGTGTTCCTGTCGATTTCCCCTTTTATGGCTGTTAGCATTTGCCTTATGTGTTGAGGTATTCCTATGTTGGGTGCATAAGTATTTACAATTGTTACATCTTCTTGGATTGATCCCTTGATCATTATGTAGTGTCTGTCTTTGTCTCTTGTAATAGTCTTTATTTTAAGGTCTATTTTGTGTGATATGAGAATTGCTACTCCAGCTTTCTTTTGATTTCCATTTGCATGGAATATCATTTTCCATCCCCTCACTCTCAGTCTGTATGTGTCCCTAGGTCTGAAGTGGGTCTCATGTATACAGCATATATAGGTCTTGTTTTTGTACCCATTCAGCCAGTCTATGTCATTTGGTTGGAGCATTTAAACCATTTACATTTAAGGTAATTATCAATATGTATGTTCCTATTACCATTTTCTTAATTGTTTTGGGTTTTTATTTGTAGATCTTTTCCTTCTCTTGTGTTTCCAGCCTAGAGAAGTTCCTTTAGCATTTGTTGTAAAGCTGGTTTGGTGGTGCTGAATTCTCTTAACTTTTGCTGGTCTGTAAAGGTTTTAAATTTCTCTGTCAAATCTGAATGAGATCCTTGTTGGTTAGAGTAATCTTGGTTATAGGTTTTTCTCTTTCATCACTTTAAATATGTCCTGCCACTCCCTTCTGGCTTGCAGAGTTTCCGCTGAATGATCAACTGTTAACCTTATGGGGATTCCCTTGTATGTTATTTGTTGTTTTTCCCCTTGCTGCTTTAATATTTTTTCTTTGTATTTAATTTTTGATAGTTTGATTACTATGTGTCTTGGCATGTTTCTCCTTGGATTTATCCTGTAATGGACTCTCTTCCTTTCCTGCACTTGATTGACTATTTCCTTTCTCATGTTAGGGAAGTTTTCAACTATAATCTCTTCAAATGTTTTGTCAGTTCCTTTCTTTTTCTCTTTTTCTTCTGTGACCCCTAAAATTCCAATGTTTGTGCATTTAATGTTGTCCCAGAGGTCTCTGAGACTGTCCTCAATTCTTTTCATTCTTTTTTCTTTATTCTGCTCTGTGGCAGTTGTTTCCACTATTTTATATTCCAGGTTACTTATCCATTATTCTGCCTCAGTTATTCTGCCATTGATTCCTTCTAGAGAAATTTAAATTTTATTTATTATGTGTTCATCATTGTTTGTTTGCCCTTTAGTTCTTCTAGGTTCTTGTTAATCATTTCTTGTATTTTCTCTATTCTATTCCCAAGATTTTGGATCATCTTTACTATCATTACTCTGAATTCTTTTTCATGTAGACTGCCTATTTCCTCTTCATTTGTTTGGTCTGGTGGGTTTTTACCTTGCTCCTTCATCTGCTGCATATTTCTCTGTCTTCTCATTTTGTTTAACTTACTGTGTTTGGGGTCTCCTTTTCACAGGCTGCAGGTTCATAGTTCCCGTTGTTTTTGGTGTCTGCTCCCAGTGGCTAAGATTGGTTCAGTGGCTTGTGTCAGCTTTCTGGTGGAGGGGACTGGTGCCTGTGTTCTGGTGGGTGGAGCTGGATCTTGTCTTTCTGGTGAGCTGGGCCGTGTCTGGTGGTGTGTTTTGGGGTGTGTGAATTTAGTATGATTTTAGGCAGCCTCTCTGCTAATGGGTGCAGTTGTGTTCCTGTCTTGCTAGTTGTTTGGAATGGGGCATCCAGCACTGGAGTTTGCTGGCTTTTGGGTGGTAATGGGTCTTACCGTTGAGACGGAGATTTCTAGGAGAGTTCTTGCCAATTGATATTATGGGGGGCTGGGAGGTCTCTGGTGGTCCAATGTTCTGACCTTGGCTCTCCCACCTCAGAGGCTCAGGCCTGACAACAGGCCAGAGCACCAAGACCCTGTCAGCCACACAGCTCATAAGAAAAGGGAGAAAAAAGGAAGGAAGGAAAATAGTAGTAATAATAGATTTAAAAAAGAAAAAAAATATTAAAATAAAGAAATAGAAAAATAATTTTAAAAAAGAGAACAACAAAACCGATAAACAAATCCACCAATGATGACAAGTGCTAAACACTAACCTAAGATAAACATAAAAATCAGAAACAATTCAGTTGCAGACAGCAAACTCCAAGTCTACAGTTGCTCCCAATGTCCACCACCACAATTTTGGGATGATTCGTTGTCTATTCAGGTATTCCACAGATGCAGGGTACATCAAGTTGATTGTGGGGATTTAATCTGCTGCTCCTGAGGCTGCTGGGAGAGATTTCCCTTTCTCTTCTTTGTTAGCACATCTCCTGTGTTCAGCTTTGGATTTGGACCCACCTCTGCATGTAGGTCGCCTGAGAGCCTCTGTTCTTCACTTAGACAGGACGGGGTTAAAGGAGCCACTGATTCGGGGGCTCTGGCTCACTCAGGCTGGGGGGAGGGAGGGGTACGGAATGCGGCACGAGCCTGCGGCAGCAGTGGCCAGCATGATATTGCAACAGCCTGGGACGCGCCATGTGTTCTCCTGGGGAAGTTGTTCCTGCATCATGGGACCCTGGCAGTGGCAGGCTGCACAGGCTCCCGGGAGGGGATGTGTGGATAGTGACCTGGGCTTGCACACAGGTTTCTTGGTGGCTGCAGCAGCAACATTAGCGTTTCATGTCCATCTCTGGTGTCCGTGCTGTTAGCTGCAGCTCGTGCCCATCTGTGGAGCTCGTTTAGATGGTGCTCTGAATCCCCTCTACTCGTGCACCCCGAAACAATGGTCTGTTGCCTCTTAGGCAGGTCCAGTGTTTTTCCCGGACTCCCTCCTGGCTAGCTGTGGCACACTAACCCCCTTCAGGCTGTGTTCACGCAGCCAACCACAGTCCTCTCCCTGGGATTTGACCTCTTAAGCCCGAGCCTCAGCTCCCAGCCCCAACCCACCCCAGCGAGCGAGCAGACAATCCTCTCAGACTGGTGACTGCTGGTCAGCACTGATCCTCTGTGCGGGAATCTCTCCACTTTGCCCTCTGTACCCCTGTTGCTGTGCTGTCCTCCATCTCTCCAAAGCTTCCCTCCCAGCCCACCCCCAGTCTCTGCCAGTGAAGAGGCTTCCTAGTGTTTAGAAACATTTCCTCCTTCACAGCTCCCTCCGTATTCTTTTGTCTCTGTTTTATTCCTTTTTCTTTTGCCCTACCCAGGTACGTGGGGAGTTTCTTGCCTTTTGGGAAGTCTGAGGTCTTCTGCCAGCATTCAGTAGGTGCTCTGTAGGAGTTGTTCCACATGTAGATGTATTTTTGATGTATTTGTGTGGAGGAAGGTGATCACCACGCCTTACTCCTCCACCACCTTGAAGGTCCCTCTCAATCATTATTCTTGTAGATTTTTTTTTCTGCTTTTTATTTCTCTGTCAGATACTGAAAGTGATGTTTTAAATTTTCCCATTATGAGTGTGGGTTTGCCTAGTTCTTTCATATTTCCATAAATTGTACTTTGGACATTTTAGTGGAATGTAAATAAGTTTGTAATATTTTGAATCTGAAGACTTAAATTTTTAGTCATTTTGAAATGTCTCATTTATTGACTGAACATTTCAGCTTTATTTTGGATAGCATTGTTATCCATTTCTTTTTTTCTAAACTTTCTGTGTAATTCTGTATTCTGATTTTTAAAGACATCAGTATAGAGTTGGGTTTTGATTTTCCTTTACTCCAGTGTGATGATATTTGATATTTGTCTTTTAATTAAAGTTTCAAAATCCACTAAAATTTATTTTATTTTTTATAGTGGAGATAGAATGTTATTTTATTTTTTTACTTCAATTTTACTTTAACTTTAATATTTGTATCTGAACTTATATCGAAATCCTCTCAATGTTTTATTTCTGTCCGATATGTTTCTCTACTTGATCAGCTTTTTCTGTAATAACCAAGTTTTTTTGGTTTTATTATTATTATTATTATTATCATTCAGTGTTTCTTCAGTAATAGTGTCTTATTTATACACAGTTATACTATTTTTTCAAGGTTTATCTTCTGTAATGTGATATGCATCTTCTTATTAAAATCTTGTATAAAGCAGTACTCTCTTCCTTCGAAAATGCCAGCTTTGAAGAATCACTTAACTGCATTAATCCTCCTTCCACCTTTCGTGCTCTTATCACCATGTATTTTATTGCATCATATATTGGAAACTTCACAAGACATTGCAATGCAGTTAGCATGCAATTATATTTACCCTTCTCATTGTTTCTCCTTCCTTTCTTGGTTCCTGTGCTTCCTCATGGGACCATTTATTTCTACCTGAGGAAATCCTTCAGCATTTGTCAGGCTGCACTTAGGAAATAGAAAACATACTAGTAATTGAAGCAGGAAGAACTTAACATAAATATTTGTTAATTACTAAAAGAGGTTAAAAAAAAGAATATTACATTGTTCTGAAGTAGCAAATGCAGAAAGCAGCTATTACCTCTAGGGCTGAGAGGGAGAGTGAAGAAGAAAAGAACTAAGAACTTAGATGAGGTCCCTTGCTAATGCAGAGATTCAGGTATTTTTGGCAAGGGAATGGCTACCATAAAAACATGCAGATTGCCAGTGGTAAAGAAACTTGCTGGAGGTTATAAAGAAAACCACATGATAGTGGAAAATCTTTCAGGAGGGCATGACCACAGTTGTTCTGAAGGAGTGACCTGCTTGGTGACGAAAAAGAAATATCCTAGGTGTTGGCCACAGCTTCTCCTTGTGGACAGCTGAAGTGAGTGCTACCTGGCTTCCCAGATGCCACTGTATTGGCTGTCAGGTTGAAAAACAGCACATCAGATACAGGAAGGAAGTGCTTTTCCACTTCTCTTGTTTACAGTGTCTTTCTGTCAAGGACCCTCTCTTAAAGAAAGCTGAAAAAGGTGAAATATCTGTGAGGTCTAGTTCTAGTACCATAAGAAAAGAAGGTGAATTATGAGATGAGAGGCAATTTTGTTAATGGGCACAGTTGATCTTTTTGGCACTTCAGTTTCCAAATGCACCCTTCATGTAGTGTGAATTTCCATAAAACAAATAAACAACTTTTTAAAAAGTGTTTTCCTTTGTACAGTGTGAAGTCCTTTCCCTCTCACTACAATGATGAGACTCATAGTTCCAATAGCCATTACTGGATATAATATAATCACTAATCAAATTCAGTCACAGTTCCACCAAATATTCTGTTTTGTGAAGACTAAATTTTGAAAGTAACCAGTGATATATTGTATATAGAATTAAAAGAAATAAAGGGAAAGTATAATTAATATACACTAATAACTACACATATAAATGCAAAGGGAAACTATAAAAAACTATAGTCCATATCTCAGTAAATGGTTATGTCTATTGTTAATATTTTTATTTCTTTCTTCTATAAGCTTTCTCTATTCCCTTGCTCTTTGGAAAAAAATATCAACTGGTAAAGATTTTAGTAGGGAGGATGACTAAACTGTCATTCTGAAGGAAGTGAGCCCTCAAAAGGCCTCCCTTTTTTTTTTTTTTTTTTTTGCTTATCCTATCATTAATCTTTACTATTAGATATAAAAGAACTAAGAGGTACTGCAGATACTCCCAAGGGTCCCATACATATTCGTCTTTGCCCCTATTGTAAAACTGCAAATCTATTTCATATTCATGATCAATCAGCCAAAGCAGAAGAGTAAACCCCTTTTTGTATGTGTTGGGTTGATTTCATAAGGAGCACAAAGTGGCAAGTTGGAAATCTCATCTTCCAATTCAGTGGAACCAGTGTTGTGTAGCTAGGGAGTAGCCTTCCTCCATTAGGAAAAATGAATTTCATGCTAGCAGAACTCAGATAATATAGTCTCCTCACCCCATCTTGCATGACTGAATGGCAAGATGAAAGGTCTTATAGGGGCAGGAATTTTTTCTTCATTTTGTATGAAAATTCTATGCATGTGCGGAGTACAGCTGTGAATGCTTCTGGATCACCATTGTCCCACTGATCTTGCCTGTATGTAAGTTACTCACAAAAAACTTCAAAATTGTACTATATGGAGTTGCATGCTTTTGTTTTTGGTCTTAAAGTTCCTTCTCAGTTCGGAGGATATTATTCAATATCTCCGCCTCCCAACATATGCATTGAAGTGATAACAGGTGAGTCACAGGCAGTAGGTTGAATACATGAAAAGTGGGTTAGTGGAAAAAGTAGACAGTGTTGTTACATGCTTGACTGTGAATGATGAGAAATAAAGTGCTAATGGATTAAAGGAATTTGTTTCTGTGTGTGTGTGTGTGTGTGTGTGTGTGTTTAATTTTAGACAAATTTGAGAGTCTTTATTTTCTGAAGGGAAATGATTAGTGGAGGAAATATTAAAAATGGAGAAGAGGATAATAATCTATAACAAAAAAGTTCTTACAAACATAGAAAGATGGCAAATCCAAATTATAGGGGAAGAGATTTGTTTACACTTGTGGAAAGGTGACTTTTTATTGAGGTTATAGACCCACAAACCAAAATGTTGGTAGATTTGATTATATACAAATGAATTATTAGTAGCAAATTAGTATTACTGAACATTCTCTTATACTAATTAGTCTGTTGATCAATATATATGTTATTTCTTCTTTAATTTACATATTTAGTCAATTATTTATGGTTCATCAGTTCACTCATTTAGCAAACATTTCTTGACTAGCTACTGTATGTCCAGCATGGTGTTAGCAAATGGGGGTTTAAAAACCTTGATGACTACTATCTCTAAATCTATGGGGAAGCCAAACTTGCTGGAAAGAAACATAAAGAATAAAATATGAAATATAATGAGAGAGTAGTGAAAGGTTAAGTACAAAGTATTGTCAAAGCCTAGGGTGGATCAAGTGAATTGGGAAGGAGGTGAGGGGCAAGAGTGGAAAACAATGCTTCTTTTCTTGATTTATTAGCCAGGAATCAAATTTTCTTTTTAAGTTTGACAACAGACTGATTTTCCAACAGCGTTTTGTGTAACCTTGGGTTAATTTTGGATTTTCACAAGCTGCTACAGAGAAAAGTAGAAAATTATATAGGAGAATACAGGCCTCTGATTCATCCAAAGTAACTGTATTTTGATCTTTTTCATAAAGCGGTCTTGTGTAAGATTTTGATATAATAGGTACTTCTGCCATTTAAATAAAAACATTTTAACACTTCTGCCTTAAGACATTTTTTTTTCTTTTTTCTTTTTTTTTTTTTTGCGGTACGCGGGCCTCTCATTGTTGTGGCCTCTCCCGTTGCGGAGCACAGGCTCCGGACGCGCAGGCTCAGCGGCCATGGCTCACGGGCCCAGCCGCTCCGCGGCATGTGGGATCTTCCTGGACCGGGGCACGAACCCATGTCCCCTGCATCGGCAGGCGGACTCTCAACCACTGTGCCACCAGGGAAGCCCAAGACATTTTTAAGAAGGAAAATGGGATGCAGAGGCATTATCTAATATACTTCAGAGATAATTTTTAAAACAGATTAGATGATTATTTCTGATTTCAAATAATCCATATGATTACTTCATATGGCACAGATAATCAAAGTTTGTATTTCTTTACATACAATGTACAAATTTGAGAAGATAGACTGAGAGGGAATGATAGGTTCTTTAATATGTTTAATTATTTTGATTTTGTTGCCCATTTAAAATAAATTGTAAATGCATATGAATAAAAGTGAGGAAATATACTCCTCTAAGCATTTTTAAGATGTGAAATGTCTAGGAGTTTTAACATTCTAAAAACAATTTTTTGAGTGAAGAATGCCAAAATGCAGCTGGAAAATTATTACACTGAAATGTCTGAATGTCTTTAAGAGACAAAAATAAAATAAATGTGCTAATCAGGAAATAGTGCTAGCAACAATTCCAAGAACGAGGAATATGGTATGCAGAAAAACGTGATAATTAGGAATGTGAGGCATTATAATGTTAAAATTGAAAATTGAATCATATTAAAGTTATTAAAGTCAAAACTTATGGTTCCTTAGTAATGTGATTTTCCAAGTCACATTACCCATATGTACTATTTTCTCTTCCTGTTTGGTTTATTTTACCTCTGGTCTTCAGCCATTAAGGCAATATGAATTAAAATTATACTATTTTGTTTTTCAAAAATTGCTTTTTTTAATTCATTAATAATGAAATTATAAAAATGTCAGGCAATTTATCTTTGTTTCAAAAATATATGTGTTCTAGACATACTGTGTAGATGAATTACATTTTGAAGACAAATTTTTTCAATAGGTACTTCCATTTTTTACTTATATTTAGAATGTGCAAAATTGCAGGAATCGCAGGCGAGAGACGCAAGTGGTTAAAGTAAAATGGGCTTGATTATCCTTTCCACATTAGGAAAGACACTGAAATTGCTTCATTTGGGCATTTTAACTGACAAAAAAAAGCAAACAAGGAAAAAGAAAGCAACCAACATTTTTTCATTGCCCTCCCTGTACTCCTTCCAATCTTAGTACAGTACATCCCCCCCACCTTCTTTAATTTCTTTTGAGGAGGAGAATAATTTTAATCTAAATAGCTCAATAAATCTTAATAGCTCAATAGTTTACTTCCTCAGATGCTGGAATCTTCTGAAGATGGAAAGGGGATTTTTCCAACATTAGTAAATAAAATATTTCAGTTTCTACTTAAGTGTAGCTGAGGTGCTTTGTGAACAGGCAAATGCACAGACACTACATTCCTCTGATACTTGCTTGTCATGATTCTCCCATGTTGTGTATCTGATGCAGGAGCAATGAGAGGGGTTCATTGTAGTACATTTTATTTTCCCCATAGTTTATGAAAGTAGTGTTTTAAAGAAATTTACCTCTCAATCTTCTGAAGCAACAAGAGAAGGGGGAGCAATAAAGGAGAGATATGAATGGCATATAGAAAGGTACCAGTGACCACTCTATCAGGGATCCTGGTTCTTCTAATTTGCCTTTCTATATCTCAGTGGTCAGACATGAGAAACACAGGCTGTGTCTAGTTCAGTCTAAATTTATCTGATGATGTGATCAGTTCCAGCAAGCATTGGATTCTACGCAAATAAAAAACAATTTTTTTAAGATTTTGAATCAGATACTTTCTCAAATTGACCAATTCATTAAAAATGATTCATTGAGTAGTCCATTGACATGGCGATCATGCAACGAGTGGGAAAATTAAAGAAAAAAAAGAAACTGGCTGGTTATTTTATATATATGTTGGTTCAAGTTTGATTCAAGTTTGATTTGTCACACTCCCTTCCCTGCAGGACCAGACCCAGCTGGCCCTTTTCCTAACAGGTAGACACAGACATAGTCTGTCAAATCTGCTTCAGGCTCAAGTTTCAGATATCAGTGAGTGAAACAAGAGCTATTCTTTGAGCACTTATAGAGTGCTGTGACAAGGAGCTAAAGATTTTAGGAAATATAAATATTCAATGAATTAAACATGACCATGCTCCTCAGTCATCATTCAAAATGATGACAAGACAAGTAACTGCTTATAAATAATTACCAGAAACACTAGAAGGAAGAACCCATAATACAAGATAAATTTAGTTGAGGGACTTCCCTGGTGGTGCAGCGGTTAAGAATCTACCTGCCAATGCAGGGGACACGGGTTCAAGCCCTGATCCGGGAAGATCCCACATGCCGGGGAGCAACTAAGCCCATGTGCCACAACTACTGAGTCCGTGTGCCACAACTACTGAAGCCCATGCACCTAGAACCCACCACAATGAGAAGCCCACGCACCGCCAAGAAGAGTAGCTCCCACTCGCCGCAACTAGAGAAAGCCCGCACGCAGCAATGACGACCCAACGTGGCCAAAAATAAATAAATAAAATAAATAATTTTTTTAAAAAATGAAACAAAACAAAAAAAAGATAAATTTAGTTGAAATATTATTAATCTTGTAGTCATTTTACAGGTAAATGCAAATATTCAACCTAAAATAGACTAGACAGATGAACATTGAACATGTGCTTAGATATTTGCAAATCAACACAATAATAAAACAAATGTAAGTGAGAATGAAAATATTTTGGAAATAAACACACCTAACCATTTATAAAATCCTTGACCTTGTAATGTGAACAACACCCAGAATTCAAAATTCACAAGAAATTTTCTTTCTCCAAATAAAATAACAATTGAGTGTCAGAAAAATATAAATCACTTTAGAAATGATATTTTGTGAATTAATAACTGAAAAAAACCACTAAATTCAGAAAATGATATTATACTAATTCATTCTTGGAAATTTGACCATTCAATTAATCATCAGAAGAATTACTTTTTGTCAAATTACTATTGGGTAATTCATTTTTTCTGAACTTGTCTACTTACCAGGAGCATATTACATTCTGGAAGTGCTCAGTCTGTCTTAGGCTGAAAGCTTCGTCTCTGTGAGTTCTACTCCAAGGTCTCAGTTCTTAGTTCTGTTCATACTGAAACAATGGCAGTGACTACATCCAGTTACTCATATAATATATAGTATCTAACATATAGCATAAATCATAAGCAATAGTTTTCATGAAGAGTAGAACCACACCAAGTGAGTATTTTAGAAATGTATGTGGATATCTTTGGTTGTGAAAATGTTTGGGGGGATACCACAGGCATTTCATTGGAAGGTTCCTGGGATAAAAGACATCCAGCAATGCATAGGATTTTCCTACAAAATGAAGAATAAATTCCTGCTCCCACAATTATTCATGAAAGATGGGGTGAGGAGACTACATTATTTGTCAATTATTCATGAAAGATGGGGTGAAGAGACTACATTATTTGAATCTGGAACCAACTATATTTTACATATAAGCACAAATAGTTTCTGCAATGTCTTAATATACACTAAATTGTCCAAAACAAAAAAACCTGTGGGGTAAATTTAAGGTAAATTGTACTCTGTTGTTTGAAACTTTACCCAAAGAAAATCATATTATGGACAGCAATAGCATAGTCATATTACCTCTCATAGTTGAGGTAATAATACCAAACTGTACTAGTCTGTATTTGTCATTGCCAGATTCACATTCATTATATGTATAAGTGTGATCTTCCGACCACTCCATTATACTTCATATATTTCTATGCTTTTAAAATTTGTACAACCATACCTCACAGATATTGCAGGTATGGTTCTAGACCACGGCAATAATGTGAATATCTCAGTAATGCCACACAAAATTTTTGGTTTCCCAGTGCATATAAAAGTTATGTCTACACTATAGTGCAGTCTCTCAAATGTGAAATAGCATTATGTCTTAAAAAAATAATGTACATATCTTATTTAAAATTATCTTATTGCTAAAAACTGCTAACCATCTTCTAACAAAGCAGGGTTGTCACAAACCTTCAATTTATAAAATATGCAATATTTGTGAAGTTCAAGAAAGCAAAGCACAGTAAAAACAGATTTGCCTGTAAGTGTATCAACATGTTTAAAAAATTTGAAATGGAAATGAAAACGTCAATTCTATTTATTTCTATTCTACTTGTCAGAAATTTGTTTCCTCAAAGTTGTTTCTGAAAATACCTGCTATGTTTGAAGCATTTATAATATTCGATAATGATCATTCTACTTATCTTCATGTGTGTACTGGCCATGCTTGCAAGACTTACATTTAAAGCAGTGGGCAGAAAGATTCAGATGAAGGAAATATCAGCATGATGGTTCCAATTTTTCTTAGTGGAACAACATGCATTAAAAATTTAATTTAATGAACTTCAAAGATTTATGAGAATTAGATACTAGTTATGAAACTTGAATTGGCCAATGTGATTTTCAGTTTAGATCTTTGCTGTCAACCCATTAGGATCATTGATCCCTTAGGATTCACAAGTAAACAGAGCTGTACCTGATTTAAATTAGCTTTCTCTTTTATTTGAGAATAACAAAAACACGAATGCAGTGCTCAAATAAAATTGACCCCATGGAACTCTCATAACGTTTATCAGGAAATATTTTTAGCCACTTTCAACAGTTGAATACTGCCCCTTTTACAGGTCCTTTTATATAATAGTCAATATATGCATAGAGAATTGATACCAATTCACTTATTTCAAACCAGCCAGAAAAACAGATCAATAAATTATGAACTTTTCTTTGCCTCTTCTCTCAACTTTAACAAAACAATTATTCTAACAACTAAGTCAGCAGCCAATACCGTGATAAAGCTGTGTCTGAGGTCAGAATGTTCTGAAATTGAGAGAGACCCCAGACTCCATGTATTTATTTCCAAGTACAAAGTGAGGAAAATATTATAACTGATATTTTAACACTCTCTCCTAACAATGAATATCAGGAGATGATGCATTTTTCCATCAAGAAACATTATGGTAATTAGCAGGGGAAAATAAGGTATTTGTATCGCTCATTTCTTCTTTCAAAGAGACTATGATGGCAATAGAATTCTTATTAGCTCTATGGGTCTGAAGATGAATACTAATAGCATCTGAAATAATAAAAATAAAATTGCCATTCATATGAGTATTGTGTAGTGCAAAACATTCATTTTTTATGTAGTATCCAGGCCACTTGGGGACATGGCCTGAGTTAGAACACAACACACTTATTGATCTCATACTAATAAAGGACCTGCTTTTTCAACTCCCCTCTACACATTTCATGGAACACATTTAACTGAAGTGAGAATAACTTTACTTCTCTAATTTATTTTTCTAAAATATTATTCTTTTATTGTTCCAGTGTAGTTACCTGGTGTCATTAGAGAAGAAAAAAGAAAGGAAAGTTCTATTATTCTCCAGGTCATTATATCATCCCAGTACTTTCCCTGACTCAAAGTAATATAATGGGGCTTCCCAGGTGGCGCAGTGGTTGAGAGTCCGCCTGCCGATGCAGGGGACACGGGTTCGTGCCCCGGTCCAGGAAGATCCCACATGCCGCGGAGTGGCTGGGCCGGTGAGCCATGGCCGCTGAGCCTGCGCGTCCAGAGCCTGTGCTCCGCAGCGGGAGAGGCCACAACAGTGAGAGGCCCGCGTATCGCCAAAAAAAAAAAAAAAAAAAGTAATATAATGACCCCAAGCACCTAGTAGGCAATATTGAGAAGATTTTTACTTAAATACTCATAGAAAAGCTTTGGGTGATATTTCCATTTTAGGATTGGAATTCTAGAGGATATTTATTTCTCTCTGCTTCTGCTTCAATATTTTCCTTGTGATAAAAATATGCCAAATTATTTGCTTAAGTTCCCAATTGTGAGAAAAAGTTATGTATATGAATATGTGACCTATTTATAGTTGGAAGTAGTCTTTTACGGTTTAGTCTCTCTTACAATCACTGACATAATGAAACAAGTCCTTACAGGAAATGTTGTGATGCTGACCCACCTTTCAAAAATAATCTATCAAATAACAGCCCTGGTTTTTTTGTATGGCAATCATGTTGATGAAATCTATTTTCGTCAAAAGATGTAAGTCAGTTTTTGTGTGTCTGTGTGCATTTATTTAATTATTTTTGATGTTTTGCATATGAAAACAGCCGTGGTAGTTTTTATTTCTCTGATTTTAGTTTTCTGGCTAACTTCACATTAAACAAATAAATTAGTTAAGTTTAAAGTAATATTATTAGAGGAACTGTTCCAAAAATGTCTGTGAAATTGCATTTCAATACCCATTAGACATGGTTCTTTTCACTAAAAACCTCTCTCCATCATTGAAAATGCTATTCTGTAGCATTAAACAAAAGGCATAATCATTAGGTCCCATTTGTTTATTTTTTGTTTTTATTTCCATTTCTCTAGGAGGTGGGTCAAAAAGGATCTTGCTGTGATTTATGTCATAGAGTGTTCTGCATATGTTTTCCTCTAAGAATTTGATAGTTTCTGGCCTTACATTTAGATCTTTAATGCATTTTGAGCTTATTTTTGTGTATGGTGTTAGGTAGAGTTCTAATCTCATACTTTTACATGTACCTGTCCGGTTTTCCCAGCACCACTTACTGAAGAGGCTGTCTTTTCTCCATTGTATATTCTTGCCTCCTTTATCAAAGATAAGGTGACCATAACTTAAAACCTTTTGCATAGCAAAGGAAACCATAAACAAGACCAAAAGACAACCCTCAGAATGGGAGAAAATATTTGCAAACGAAGCAACTGACAAAGGATTAATCTCCAAAATTTACAAGCAGCTCATGCAGCTCAATAACAAATAACCAAACAACCCAATCCAAAAATGGGCAGAAGACCTAAATAGACATTTCTCCAAAGAAGATATATAGGTTGCCAAGAAACACATGAAAGAATGCTCAACATCATTAATCATTAGAGAAATGTAAATCAAAACTACAATGAGATATTATCTTACACTAGTCAGAATGGCCATCATCAAAAAATCTAGAAACAATAAATGCTGGAGAGGGTGTGGAGAAAAGGGAACACTCTTGCACTGTTGGAGGGAATGTAAATTGATACAGCCACTATGGAGAACAGTATGGAGGTTCCTTAAAAAACTAAAATTAGAACTACCATATGACCCAGCCATCCCACTACTGGTCATATACCCTGAGAAAACCATAATTCAAAAAGAGTCATGTACCACAATGTTCATTGCAGCTCTATTTACAATAGCCAGGAGATGGAAGCAACCTAAGTGTCCATCATTGGATGAATGGATAAAGAAGATGTGGCACATATATACAATGGAATATTACTCAGCCATAAAAAGAAATGAAACTGAGTTATTTGTAGTGAGGTGGATGAACCTAGATTATGTCATACAGAGTGAAGTAAGTCAGAAAGAGAAAGACAAATACCGTATGCTAACACATATATTTGGAATCTAAGAGAAAAAAAAATGTCATGAAGAACCTAGGGATAAGAAGAGAATAAAGACACAGACCTACTAGAGAATGGACTTGAGGATATGGGGAGGGGGGAAGGGTAAGCTGTGACAAAGTGAGAGAGTGGCATGGACATATATACACTACCAAACGTAAAATAAATAGCTAGTGGGAAGCAGCCACATAGCACAGGGAGATCAGGTCGGTGCTTTGTGACCACCTAGAGGAGTGAGATAGGGAGGGTGGGAGGGAGGGAGATGCAAGAGGGAAGAGATATGGGAACATATGTATATGTATAACTGATTCACTTTGTTATAAAGCAGAAACTAACACACCATTGTAAAGCAATTATACTCTAATAAAGATGTTTAAAAAAAAGGCATAATCAAAATAAAGCTTGGTTTTCAATCACTGAGTTACAGCTACCTCAAATAAACATCAGAACACAGTTAAAAATAATTGAATTCTTCAGCTTGACCCACTGACGATTTCAGTTCTTTTCTTCGCATTTCAAAAGTTTCATTAGGGAACACAAGACTTAAGTTGACTCTGATTTCAGGAATCTGTATGGAAGTGGCTTACTAGAAAATGTTAGGGAGGTGAGGAGGATTGACCTCTGGGAGACAGAAGGGGTGGAGAGAATGGTTACTAGGGAAATCCTTTCCTGATGTCCACATCTGTGGAACAGAAGTAAAAATGAGGAAGGCTATGGAAGGTAGCCTAGTACAGAGTCATCACCCCAACAGCCCAGTAGGGAGGTACCTTGCCTCAGAGACCCTGGTGTGGGCCCAGCTCCAAAGGCTCTACTATTCACAGAAAGAGCTCTGATGCTGTTAAGGAAGCATAATTTTTCTGGAAGCAGATAGCTCCAAAGAGGCTCCAGGAAGGACTTACTGCCTAAATCCTTTTAGCTGTTTGATTTGAATGAGTATACTCAGAAGCAGGTGGTGCAACCCGCTGCAATCCAGACCTAAGAATATATGGGTTGTTATCTCCAAGAAATAATGAGTTTTTCATTATCTGCTACTATAGTTGTATATGCAGGCTACATATTTATATAGGCAGAGCAGAGGAGAGAACCCTTATATTCTATAATTATAAACATTCATGCTTATTACGATGGTCTTCCCATGGCTCAGTTCTCTCTGCTCCAAAAGAGGACCCTTCCTATGACAGTCAATTTGCCAGCTGAATTGAGAAGTGTGAGATAAAGTCAGACAAAATTTATCAAAAATATATTCCTCGTGGCATAGACGTTCTGGAGGGGAGAAATATTCTATATAGCACCCAGGGATCGAGACTCACCAATTTTATATGATATGTCTACAACTGGATAAGTTGTAATAATTTCTTCGGGAAATGTTCTTTGGCATTAAAGATGGAGTTAGTACCTACTTACAGAAAGCAGCTTATAAACAAATAAATAAATAAATTTTAAAAATTCACAAGAACAGAAACAAAAGCCTTGGGCCTGGAGAGGTCTTTCTCAGATTTGAAGGGACACCTATGACAGACTTGGTTGGGTAGTTAAAATGTTTTATCCATGAGCCCAGATCTCTACATGAAATACCCAAAAGTAACAGTAAATTTTTCAGGAGAGACAATTGTATAATTTCTAAAGCTCATGCTAGATATGATGTAGTATCAAAAACTACAAATGTTTTCAGAAGTTTAGATGCCCATCTAAGGACTTTAAAATGGGATTGAACAAAATTATAGGATTCTTTTAGAATAGTCCATCTCCATGAGAGAGTTTAAGGAGAACATTGAAAACACTGCCTGCAAGGGTATGCAAGGCTTGTATCAGTATCTCAGTGTGTGACTATGTGTTTACAAGCAATTTGGCATACATTTGGTAACATAGATCTGCATATTAAATTACTGAACATCCACCAGGAAGCAGGAGAAACACTCAAGATGTGCATGTTGTTGCTGGAAATGTTACTGAGTCCAAGCTCGTACTGCTGGCAGCATGACAAGTCAATTAATTGAGAGATGAGTTGTTGGGGCAAAGGATAGGGACTTTATTTGGAAAGCCAGCAGACTGAGAAGATGGTGGAATAATATCCCAAAGAACTATCTTCTCCACGTTATAATTCAGGCTTCTTTAACACTGAAAGGGAAGAGGGTAAAGTCCTGGTTCTGGTCAGACTCTGAAAGGGATGTGTTAATTTCTTCCTTCCTGCTGTTATTCACAGGTGGGTTTGATCGTGATGTTTCATGTGAGCTAAAGAAAGGTATTTTAGCTTAGCTCATTACATAGGAGGCAGGGTTCCCAGAGATGGGCCATTATGTATAATTTAAACTTACAGGCAACAACTCTTTAGTGACTAACTTGTAGCAAAAGCAATAGAATACAAAGGTTAAAGTAAAATAAAAAAGATCAATATGGAGTCAGATTTGTTCTTCCCTATTACAGAAACATTGAAACTGCAAGTAGGAGAGAGAACGGGACTACCACCAAGACCAGCATATCAGATCCCCGCCTCCTTCCTACCCGACTCCTGGGGAAAATGTCAACAGGAGTTGTCTCTTGCTTGATGCAATGGGAAAAGTGTGGGCTTCCAATGATAATAGTCCTGGGCACCAATCCTATGAGAGGGTGGGCAGAAGGTAGGAGCTCCATTCTTAGGCTACCCTTCTCCAATAGACAGTTACATAAGGAGGGGTCGACAAAAGCCAGTGGATACTATTGCTCTACTCTGGGAGGAGTAAGTGAGTCAGATGAGGATCTTTAAACCAAAGGGAGACAGAGCTAGAAAAAAGTTAACTGGGCAAGGAAAACAACCTAGAATGTCCGCTCCTATGTGTGACTCGGTTTTATGATCTGCCTGGTTGTGATTCACAGATAAGTGGGTTCTTTGTCAGGATTTTAAGGTCCAGGGCCAGAAGGACAATTTTCAACTTGAAAATTCTTTGATTCTAACCCCAAATTTTAATATTACTGAAATTTTCAATGATCACATCAAAGTGCATTGTTCAATTTAATAATACATCTATTTATAACATGAATAATTCAGGGACATATATATGGTATACATACCAGCAGTCTCATCTGCTTTCTAGTTGCTCTGAAGTTATTCTAGCTGCCCTTTATTTAGGTAGATGCCTAGTATGCAAATAATTTAAGCATTATGGTCCTGTTGCCTTATGATAATAAAAAACCTTATAAAGTCTGTACTTCTGATTGTTGGCTTTACTACTAGAGTTGGATTTTGACAATCATACTTCTACCTTCAAAACACACAGCCTATTGTCTCAGGTGACACAGTTCCTACTGGAGCCCAGGGAAACACCACCCACCAGACAAGATCCTTGGATCTCAGAAAGTATAAGCATTGTTAAGGGACTCCTTATCACCCAGAGGAGCAGTGAATAATTTGAAGGCATAGGCCATTTCTGAATAAAGAATGTAGCCCTGCACATTAGTTAGGTCAGTGCTATTTGTGGTCACAAACAAAGCCCCAAATGTCAATAGTGTAAAACAAATGAAACTCATTTATTTTCTTAAGAAGTCCAAAATTGATAGTTATGTATCTAGTAACAGTTCATACCAGATCACAAGAGTCAACTAGTAAATTTTCTGAAATTGTATGAGCCAATTTTTAATCAGCCACTATTAAATAATAGATTATACACTTACAATTAAATAAACAAGTATATTAAAAACAAAGGTAATTAATAATCAAACTCATCTCATACTAATCATTTTACTACATTTTACTCTTATCTATGTTCTGAAGGTTATTAACTTCTGTTATATCAATATGGTATAAATTCTATCAAATGGTTGGGTACACACATTTCAGCCTGACTCTTCCTAACTCTTCATTCAGTGCTGAGACCTACAGGTTCAACCTGCATGTGGTCTGATGTAAAAGTTATTGAAGGACACACATTTACCAAATATTTTGCCACCACATAATATGATCCTTAATCTTTCCATCCTCCAACTCCTGTATAATCTGCACCCCAACGATTAGGTCAATATTATAATTTAGGTTTCTGTTAGCAATACCACATTCTTTCTGATCTCCATATTAATTAGAATAACACCAGCTATAGTAATAGTAAACCCTGAAACATCAGTGACTTAACAAATTAGAACTTTAGTTCTTGCTCACATAAATTCATAAGTGGGTATTGATAATAAACAAGCTGTTCACTTCCAAATGACTCCTTTCATCTTGGGGCTCAACCATTTTTGATACTTGGTTTCCATATTTTCCCCAGGGATCATTTTCCATTATATTCATCCAGAGTGGAAAAAAACAAAGGTGATTACATGCAAAGCATCTATGGTCCTGGCCTAATATCCTGGCATGCATCACTTTTGCTATCTTTCTGTTGACTAGAACTCAGTTACATATCAGATCTGCTTCAAGGGATGCTGGGAAATAGAGATTATTCCTGTGTATAGTTGTAATAGAATACAGTTCTGATGAAGAACTAGAAAATTCTTACACCTTTAGGTGTGTAAGTGTAGAGTCACACATGTTTAGTCTGTTAGGTTCAGTCTTTTGACCAATATCTCATCTGATACCCAGCAAGCCAACTCAAATAGACGTGGCATAAAAACTGAAGAAATGGATCCTAGAGAGGTGAAGCGACTAGCAACAATCAAAGTTTAACTAACAGAAGCATAAGTGTCTTGACTGTGTTCAAGAACATATTTGGTTGAAGCATTATCTACTCTGCCTCAGTTTAGCCCCTCCCTCCTCACCTAAAGTGATAGGGTTAATCTTAGCCTAACCCTAGACTTTAACAGCTATGCTGGAATAATGGTCATTCTGTATTGTCTCAGGTTAAGTAAGTGTAACTCTTCTTCCAAGTCATAAATTTTAAAAGTTTTGAAAATGGTTATCTTTTTGTAATCTATATTTTACACTAAGCCATTATAGCCCTTTACCTGTCCCTTATGACATCAGTTCCAAAACCTTTACTTTCCTCAATACCTTCTGAAAATATGGTATTTAGAAGGTAATTTAATTTCCCAAGCTTGCTCTGAATAATAGATTAAGAATGCTCTCCATCCTGAGATATGAAAGCTCCTTTATTTCTTTTTTTTCCACTGTGGTTGCCTATGAAAAGCCATTGCTCTTTTTCTTCATGTGATTATTATTACTATTTCAACATTAAACCTCCTTTCCCATTATATATTTTGCCACTAAAATTTTCTCCTTAACACTATCTCTGCACCATCATTCACAGTAATGAGTTCTTTTCTAACTCACATAGGTAAGTCAGCTTCTGCTCTCTCTAGGTTTGTATTTGAATCACTGATTCTCTATCATAATTATTTCAAGTAAGTAACTCTAGTTGCCCACAGAAATGAATATACATTTAATATTTCATTAGTTTTTACCACTATTAGTTAACCCTCATTTTAACTAACCAGTACCCCCTTACTTATAAAACGCAAGAAAAGAATTTTTTCTTCATCTTTAGTAATATCAACATAAGCATATTTGATTATGAATAACAATATATTTAAAGATAGAGATGACTTCCTGATATAATGCTTGATTCAATTTCCTCTCTAGACCCAGGAGGGAGTTATTTAAGAGATCCCAATTAGGAATGATTTGAATTAATTGGAGCAACATAATGTACACACTGCAATGCATTCCCAATTAAGTTGGAAAGAGATAGAAGATATTCTGCTGACAGCATGTCTTTATTGGGCTAATAGTCATTATTTACGTATCATCAATTCTTTATCTAACATCAAGTATTTTGCTGCTTCTGAACACAAACATGCATTATTAAGAAACAAAAATACCAATGAATAATAGATTGGTTTAGTAAATAGGAATAAGATTTGAACATATAGCATGAATTGATGAATTCGCAAATACCCAGAGTTTCCCCCCTGTATGTGTATATGAATTGAATGTCAGCACTATGTATGAATTGGATGACCCTCTGGAGACCACTCTGACCTAGGATAAAACCAAATATTATTTTATCTTAATTGCTCTCTGTTTGATACTGAAGTTAAAATGTACCACGGAGCATGTAGAGATTCTCACTGTGTTTAGAATATTCATAAAATACAATTATGCTCAAGGGTAAAATGCTTTAATACTGACATTT
This sequence comes from Stenella coeruleoalba, assembly GCF_951394435.1. Classification (NCBI taxonomy): domain Eukaryota; kingdom Metazoa; phylum Chordata; class Mammalia; order Artiodactyla; family Delphinidae; genus Stenella; species Stenella coeruleoalba. Next base: position 67,199,481 of record NC_137158.1, on the reverse strand, counting down.
TAGAATGGTGAGTATTCTGTTAGCAATATTATCACTTATTGTTCTGAATTTTAGAAGTATTTGCTTCAAACTTATAATATTTTAATAAGATTTTTTATTGTGTTTAGGATCATGTTTGCTATATAATTATTTTTTTCTGATATTTTATGTCCTACAAACAAATAAACATATGATTTGAGTTCACAACACCCAGACCGAATTGTTTTGAACCCCAGACCTGCTAACTATACCTGTGTGACAGTGCATAGGTCATTTAGCATGTGAGATTCTCATTTTACTTATGTAAAGTTAATATCTCTCTCTTCGAGTGGTAGTTGAATGAGAGAGCCAGAGACAGAGAGAGAAAGAGAGAAGGGTTATTGTTTTATTTTAGATCAAAATAAGTATATCATGGGATGTTCTTTGGACAAAAGCAAATCCCCATATGTAAGTTGTAGAACAATTTAAAAAGATACTGTGGTTCTATGGGACAATTTTAATCAAATAATTTAATTTTGGTAATATGTACATAGAATTAGACTAATCCCTCTTCCACATGACCTCTCTGATTGAACTCAATTCCAAATTCTAGCTGATAATCTACAAAATGTTAATTCAATGAATTGAAAAACTCATTTTAAAAGAAATCAATTAATGTTTTTTTCAAAAATATATCTTGAGAGCCAAATTATTGATACCCCACATCAGTTCACCAGTTGACCAGTTGTGTGTCAGTTATGCAGACCCAGACTTAATTGAAGCTGAGTACAAAGTCTTATTTTCTAAGAGGAGATGAAGCCTTCCTGTAACCCAGGAGCTATTATAGTTTCATTACAAGTAGTTTTGTGAGGCAAGTACCCAGACTAATGAAGTCTAATTTCCTATGGATTTAAAAAAAAAAAAAAAAGAAGAAGAGGCAATAAAATATCGCTGATGTTAGGTAAAGAAATTCTGAATATAGCACATTTATTCTGTTAAATTACTCGTGAACACATGAGGACATGGTTGGGGGCCATAACAGGCAATGGCATTTTCCTATGGGAGCTGTGAGGTGTAGGGATTCAAGAGCCCATTCTATATAGCCTTAAAGCCTTTTCAGTAAAAACTCTGTGGGTGATCTTATTTCAAGATAAAGTTAAACTAATATCACAGGTCAAAACTTGCCAGCCAAGACATCTAAGAAAAGTATATAATTATGACTAATAGAAATCCATACAATATTTTTAACCAGGAAAGGAGAATGCTATTTATAGCTTTGTCAACATTGCCTCCACTTTGAACAATGAACAATATATGTGTATAATATAGTTGCGTATATTCTAAACCAAAAAAATATCACATCTGCAAATTTATAGCTTCAGGAAGTATCAGAAGAAAATCAATTGTCGATTTACTAGAAATATCAGTTGTTTCAGAGACTGTCCTATGTTATAATCAGTTTTAAAAAGCACATTATTTCTATCATAAACCATTAAAGGTGGTTTATAACCAGGGGAAAAAAAGTCTTTTAAAATCCCTCACTGCTACATTTCACAAGCCATTGCTACAATTCACAACTCGATTGTTAGAGTCTTAACGGCCCTCGGCTTTGCCTTGGGCCATTAACTAACAAACCAATCATTAACTGTTAGTAATGACCATTTTTCCCAGGGATTATTGCTTAATTGAACTCTTGTGCGGGACCCATTATTTTCTGAGATGTCAAAATAACTATGCATTACTACATATTTCTGTAATATAAGCATCTCCCAAAATAAACAATAGGAGAGTCAGAGAATTAAATTGTTCAATGTACACACTATTTAAAATACATTACTTTAATGAACGATTTTAATGTTTCAGAGGAACTTTCTCAGTTTTTCATCCTCCTGTGCATATCCATCATGTAACTTAGATGTAGAATTAATGTGTATTTCTCTTCAGTAATATACACAATGTTGAGACATTTATATTAGTAAACTGTTATATATTCATCTGGGTAAAGCACATTTGGTTATTAGCATTCTGCTCCTGAGAAACAAGGCACAGTTGCTTGTCTGTTGCCATGGAAATAAATTAGGAAGGATAACCTGCCTACTTATCAATTTTTATTAATGCAAGCAGCCCACCTGCTTAACCCATAAGTAACAACAGCACATTTAAACTAAGCCAATAAAGCAGTAACTGTAGGGGTGCCAGTTAAAGTAAATAGAATAGAAAATTGCTGAAATAAAAAGTCTGAGTTATGTGTCATAGTTCTGATGTGCCCCATTAATATTACAGGATAAAGAATGTTGCCATTTGAGAGGTCTTTAATGGTGGAATTACCATCATCTAATATTTACTGAGAGGAGGAGAGGCATCTAAGACAAGAAGTCAAGAGGGATATTATAAAACACAATTGCCCTCCTACTGTGTTGAAACAGTTTATAGACATGTGTTAAAATTTGAACTAAGGAATTCCAATCCAGTGCTAGCCAAACAAAGGTGAACAATACAAAGTATAATTGAGGACTAATATGTAAATTCCAGAAATTCAGAAATTGTGATTATTTAACCTGTGCTGGAATGTTCACCTTTCTATGAACTAAGAAGAAAAAAATAAAAGTTTACTAAGCCAATCGATAACAACTTACAAGGTCAAAAAGATAGTTAACCTGAAATATATGACACTAACTTTTAAGGACTCCAGACCCATGTCTACTCATTTCAGTGGTTCCGACTAGGCTTAGAAATAATTGGTATTTTCTCTCTGTAATTCAGACTGACTTAATCCTCAATGCCTACAAATTACTGATATTTTACAAAATGCATTGTTATCAAGGCAATCAATAGCAAATGTACATACATTTATCTTCCATAAGGAAAAAAAATCACTTGAGTCTGTGTGTCTAGTATCTTTAGAGGTTAAGGAAACATTTTCCTCATAACAGAAACAAAATCTGATATTTGAAAAATAATGTTTAAACTTTAGGTGATAAGTATATAATAAGAAAAAATTAACACTTAGCCTTAATTGTTTTAAAATTTTATTTTATTGTGGTAAGAACAATTAACATGAAATCGACCCTCTTAAATTTTTAAGTGTACCCCACATTATGGTTGACTATAGATATAATGTGGTGCAGCAGATCTCTCCAACTTCCTCATCTTGTTTAACTGAAACTTTATGCTCACTGATTTGTAACTCCCCATGACCCCCTCCCCTCAGCCCTTGGTAACCACCACATTTTTAATTTTTTATCTTCAAATATATTTAGTTGCTCAGAGTTTGATATTCAGAAAAAGCTAAATGTAATGACTATTATGGTGTTCATATTAGCTACAGATTAATACTAAAAAGTTAGAATTAAACAGTCACTTATTCTTTTTTTATAAATGAAATTGATTTTAGTAATATAAGTAATATGTTTTTTTGGCCATGCCCTGTGACATGTGGTATCTTAGTTCCCCAACCAGGGTTCGAACCCGTGCCCCCTGCAGTGGAAGTTGGAAGTGCAGAGTCTTAACCACTGGCCCACCAGGGAAGTCGCAGGTCATTTATTCTAACTTTGCAAAAAAAAAAAAAAAAAACCCTCAAGTTTCTGTTATAATTCATAGTTAATTGCATTATAACATCTCATGGATGATTGATAAAGAATAAAAAGAAAGAAGTCATCTTGTCTTTACACTGGAAAGGAGGTTATCAAATACAGGATCATCCCTTCTATCAGTTACTAAGTGTTTATAATGTGCCAAGCCCAAGATGAAGCCTTAGACATATATTATTTCATTCATCACCACAATAAAACAATGAAGTAAGATATTTATATTAATTTTGTAGATAGGAAACCATGTCTTAGAAAAGATAAATGACATATCAGAGTCAAAATATAGTAAATGACAAAAATAGAACTAAAATCCAAGCTGGAATTACTATGTTGGTTATTTGAAGATGTATATCCCTTTTCCTAAGTACTTTCCTAAAAATATGCAATAATACTGGTGCCAGATATTTGTTGAAGAAATTTATGCAGAGATTATGCTTGACAGAGTATAAGAGCTGGGGATAGAAAATATATCATAAGCAGGGTTTCTATCATAAGAAAAATAATAAAGGTATAATGCAAATACATATAAGTATAACTGTGGTTATAGCCCTGTAAATGAGTCTACCAAGAAAGTTAATATAGTTTTTGCTTTGTTTTTTAAAAAGTATATTGAGATACAATTCACATGCCATGAAATTCATCCTTTTAAAGTAGAGCACAATTCAATGTTTTTTTAGTATTTCACAGATATGTGCAACCGTCACCACAGTCAGTTATTGAACACTTTCATCACCTCAGAAAAAAGTCTCAAACCTTTAGTGTCATTGGCCTATCCCTCCAAACCTAAGCAGCCACTAGTATGAAGTATGTCTCTATAGCTTTGCATATTATGGATGTTTCATATGAATGGACTCACATAATGTGGAATCACACATGATATGATTCATATATATCATATATGATGTGGAATCATATAAATGGAATCTCTTTCGAGACTGGCTTCTTTCAGTTGGTATAATATTTTTATTACATAACATGTATCATTACACTCTTTTCTATGGATGAATATTATTCCATCATATAGATATACCACTTTTTGTTAATTCATTAGTTAATGGATATTTGAGTTGTTTCCTTCTTTTGGCTATTATGAATAATGCTGCTCTAAACAATCATGTACAATTTTTTGTGTGGACATGTGTTTTCACTTCCTCTGTATTGATACAACCCTAGTGGATGGACAGTGTCATCCCATTATAGTTTTGATTTGCATTTCCCTGTTTACTAATGATATCAAGATTCCTTCATGAACTCATTGGCCTTTTGTAAATCTTCCCTGAGTAATGCCTATTCCAAATAGTTGCTCATATTTTTGGATTGTTGGACTTCATATTATTGAGTTATAAGTGCTTAAGATATTCCAGATAAATTCTGTTATCAGATATGTGATCTGAAAATATTTTATCCCTTTCTGTTGGTTGTCTTTCAAGTGTCTGTTGAAGTGCAAAATAATTTTTTTTTAATTTGAAGTCTGATTTATCTATTTTTTTCCTTTGGTTGCTCATCTAAGAATCCACTGCAAATTCCAAGGTCATAAAGACTCTCCGTTTAGTATTCTTCTAAGAATTTTATGTTTTTTGCTATTGTATTTAGGTCATAGACCCATTTTCAGTTAATTTTTGTATGAGGGAAGGGTTCAGATTCACTTTTTTGCATGTGGCTATCCAGTTGTCTCAGCATCACTTGTCGAAAGATTATTCTTTCCCCATCGAACGATCTTGGCACTCTTAGAAAATCTATGTGTCTATTCTTTTGACATGAATGAGACTATCTTGATTTCTGTTGCTTTGTATTAAGTTTTAAAATCAGAAAGTGTGAGTTCTCCTACTTTGTTCTTCTTAAATATATAGTTTTTGGTTATTCTAAGTCCCTTGCAATTCCATATAAATTTTAGAAACAACTTGTCAATTTGTACAAATAAGTCATCTGGGATTCTGGCAGAGACTGGGTTGAATCTGCAGAACAGTGAAGAATACTGGCATCTTAACAATAAATCTTCTGATCCATCAACCTCAGATGTTTCCCCATTTATTTAGATCTTCTTTAGTTTCTTGAATGATGTTTTGTAGCTTTTTGAGTATAAGTTTTGTACTTCTGTTTATTTCTAAATATTTTATCATTTCTGACGCTATTGTGAATGAATTGTTTCCTTAAATTTCATCTTTGGATTGTTCATTGCAAGTGTGCAGAAATACAATTGAATTTTGTATGTTGAGCCTGTGTCCTGCAACTTTGCTGAACTCATCTATTAGTACTCCTGGCTTTCTTGGTGGATTCCTTGGTATTTTCTATGTAAAAGGTCATATTATCTGTGAAGAGAGATAGTTTTACACCAATCTAAATGAATTATTTCCTTCCTAACTTCCCTCGCTAGAACCTCTAGTACAAAGTTAAAGAGAAGTGATGAGAACAAACATCCTTGTCTTTTTTATGATTTTCTAGGGAAAGTTTCCAATCTTTCACCATTAAGAATGTTAGCTGTGGGGTTTTCATAGATGCCTTTTATCAGATTAAGAAAGTTCCCTTCAGTTCCTAGTTGGCTCAGTATTTTTATTATGAAAGAGTGTTGGATTTGGTCAAATGTTTTTTCTATATTGATATAATCTCATTTTATTTACAAAATTTGTATGATATAATATATTACATTAATTATTGTTTGATGTTAAACTAGTCTTGTATGCCTGGGATAAATCTCACTTGGTCATAATGTATAATTATTTTTGTGTATTGCTGGATTCAGTTTGTTAGTATTTTGTTGAGGATTTTTGTGCCTATATTTTGTGCCTATCTCTAAAGAGACATTGGTGTGTAGCTTTCTTGTGATGTTTGTCTTGTTTGGGCATGAGGGTAATACTAGACTCTGAATGAGTTGGGAAGTGTTACCTACTCTTCTACTTTTTAGAAGAGTGTGTGAATATTTGGTATTATCAATATTTCTCAATATTTCTATCTTAAAATGTTTGGTTTAATTCAGTCGTGCAGCCATCTGGATCTGGGCTTTCTTTGTGGATAGTGTTTTGATAATTAATTAAATGACTTCACTTAATATATTTTAATTAGAGTGTCTAGTTCCTAAGTCAATTTTTGTAGTTTGCCTCTTTCTAAGTTTTTTTTTTTCATTTCAGCCAAGCTGTCTAATTCATTGACATACAATTTTTATAGAATTCTTTTAAAATACATTTTATTTCTCTAAGGTGAGTAGTAATGCCTTGTCTTTTATTTCTGATATGATTCTAGTGATTTGAGTTCTCTGTCTCTGTCTCTGCCTCTGCCTCTGTCTCTCTGGTCAATTGAGCTAAAGATTTGTCTATTTTGTTGATATTTTCAAATAATCAGCTTTTACTTTCATTGAACTTCTCTATTGCTTTTCTACCCTCTATTTCATTAATTTCTGTTCTAATCTTTATTTCCTTCCTCTGCTTGCTTTCTCCTTTGCCTTAAGGTAGAAGGTTAGGTTATTGATTTGATATCTTTCTTCTTTCTTAGTATAGGTATTTACAGCTTTTTAAATTTATCACTAAGCTCTGCTTTGTCTACACCTCATAAGTTTTGCTAATTTGTCTCTCATTTTCATTCATTTCAAAGTACTTTCTGATTTCCTATTTGGTTTCTTCTTTGATTCATTGGTTATTTAGGTTATAAACAACACATTTATATGTGTTGTTTAATTTGCACGTATATGCAAGCATTCTAAATATCTTTCTGATACTGATTTCTAATTTCATTCCATGTTGTTTAGAGAACATATTTTGTATTATTTATAACTTTTTACTTTTATTGAAGATTTTTTTATGGTCTAGTATATGGTCTATCTTGGAGAATGTTCTATGTGCTCTTGAGAAGAATATATATTTTGCTGTTGTTTAGTGGGTGCTCCTTATAGATATCTGCTAGGTCTAGTTGGTTTACAGTGTAGTTCAAGTCTATGTCCTTGTTGTTTTCCTGCCTTATTCTATCTATTACTGAAAATTAGATTATTGAATTTTCCAAGTATTATTTTTGAATTTATGTATGTCTCACTTCATTTCTGACAGCTTCTTTTTCACGTATTTTGGTGCTCTGTTATTAGGCATGTATGTTTATAACTGTTCTACCTTTCCAAAGGATTGGAACAATTATCATGCTAAAATGTCCTCTTTATAATTAGCAACACTTTTTGTTTGAAAATGTATTTGTCTTATAATATCATAGCCACTCCAGCTTTCTTATAGTTGTTGTCTGTATATCTATGTCTCTGAATCTAAACTATTTTTAAGAGCAAATAGTTGGACTTCCTTGCCCCACCCCAGTCTCTGCCTTTAAAAGCCTTCCATTTTGTACAGCCCCTTGGAGCTCCTCTCTACTTGCTAGATGGGGTGCTGCCTGATTTATAAATTGTTGAAGGAAGCCAATTAGATCTTCAATAAAAAGCAAATAGTTGGATCTATTTTTCATTCAGTCTAACTTTGGATGGTTAAGTTGATTCACATTTAAAATTATATTGATTTAGTCAATATGACTGCCATTTTAATGTTTATTTTCTATATGTCTTGTGCCTTCTTCCCCTCTATTCCTTCTTTACTATTTTCTATTGCATTAACTGAATAAGTGAATATTTTTAATGTATCATATACATTTCTCTTATAATTTTTCCACTAGATACCTTCAGTTATTTCTTTAGTGGTTCCTCTAGGGCTTTCCATATACACTTTACCATATCAATATCAGTTTTAGATTTATACTAACTTAATTCCAGTTAGATATAGAAATGTTACTCCTCTATTCTCTTTCCTCCTTTTTTGTGAACTTTTGTTCTACATATAACATCTATAAATATTACAAACCCAACAATACATTGTTATAATTACTACATTCTATAATTTGATATCTTATAAAGAAGCTACAAGGAGAAAGGGGAGCAAGTAAATATTTACAGCTTTTGTTTCATTAACCTTCTGATTTACCATTTCTGTTTCTCTTCATTTGTTCTTATGTATTTGAGTACCATCTGGAGTCATTTCCTTAGCCCAATGCAGATTTGCTCCCACCTGTCTCTTTAGTGTCTTTTTTGGCAAGTATATTACATTTCTATACGTTATAGGTTCAACAGTGCAAATATATATATATATATATATATATATATATATATATATATATATTTTTTTTTTTTTTTTGTATAACTGTTTTTTAAATCGGGGCTTCCCTGGTGGCGCAGTGGTTGGGAGTCTGCCTGCCAATGCAGGGGACACGGGTTCATGCCCTGGTCCGGGAAGATCCCGCATGCCACAGAGCAACTAAGCCCGTGCACCTACAAGTTCAGAGTTCTACAGCTGGTCTTCTAACTTCCCATTTCCAAAATGTGTTATGTTTTAGTAAATAAATTAAATAATTAAGTTTTGAATAATTGAGTGGTCCATTTAAGATACAATTAAGTTTCGTTGTCTTACTCTTTTAATTTGCTTTCCTGTTTTTTTTTTTTTAGTTCAGGGAAAGTAAAAGAAAAACAAGTATGACACTTTATTTCCTTGTGAACAGAATTTAACTGGAAAAAAGCTAATAGTGTTATGAAAGTTGGGGTTGGAGGAATGTGTTATATTTAATAACATATGTAGGAAATTAGAAGACTGGATGCTACAACATTTCTTTTTTAAGTCTTTTGCACCACTGCTTTTAATAAATGAGTCATTGAATTTGTTTTCATACAACTTATAATTTCGAAGTTTTTGAACAAATTTGAGACTATCAATTGTCTTTTTCCAAGTTCTAGAAATCTTGGTAAATTTATTTACACTTAAAGAACAACATAGCTATATCATGGTGTGGATTCTTAGCTTCAACTCTTCCTATGATGTTAAATTTCCAGAAAAAAATGTAATTGTTATTTTTGAGATTCACAGTAAGGATTTTGGGAAATAAGGTGGAAAATAAAATGAAGAATAGTAGCATAGATATCATAATGCCTAGATTTTATTAAGCTTTGAAAAGTACTAGGCTAGGGACAGCAAGTATATCACTGGCGGAAAGCAAATCAGTGTTAATGACTTATGCCAATAGAGTTGATTTGGGGCTCTTACCATATCTATGCGTGTGAATTTTCCCCCAATAATTGGATATAATGACATTGCAATTACTTTTGAAATAATTGACATTGTCTCAAGAAAGATTTTCTGGAAAAGACCGTTTATGACTACTATTTGATAGTAAGGGAACAGAGTGCCTGAGTTCGAGGCTTTGAGTGTGCATACAATTACTATTTACACAGTGTTTTAATCCTCCTTGAAGACACAAGTACAGGGGCTTCCCTGGTGGCACAGTGGTTGAGAATCTGCCTGCTAATGCAGGGGACACGGGTTCAAGCCCTGGTCTGGGAGGATCCCACATGCCGCAGAGCAACTAAGCCCGTGAGCCACAACTACTGAGCCTGCACGTCTGGAGCCTGTGCTCCGCAGCAAGAGAGGCCGTGATAGTGAGAGGCCCGTGCACCGTGATGAAGAGTGGCCCCCACTTGCCACAACTAGAGAAAGCCCTCGCACAGAAACGAAGACCCAGCACAGCCAAAATAAAAATTTAAAAAAAAATAATAATAATAATTAAATAAAATAAAATAATTAAAAAAAAAAAAGACACAAGTACAGTATATCACAAAAAATAAACAAAGAACCCATGTAGCATCTCTCAGCCAATATAGAGACAACAGAAGAACGCATGTATGTGTGTATAATTAATACTCTATTACATAAATAACATTCTAATTTATAGCACATCACACTGTTGTGTTACCTCATTTTTTTAGGCCTGGTTATTTTTAAAATCATATTTTAATATACGTGATCTCTTTTCATGAACTTGAGGAAAATTTTAAGTGCCTCACAATAACATGAGATATGTTATGGAACATAATTCAATTTTATATAATAATTAGCTTTCAGTTTCTTAGCAAATTAAATACTTCTTTCTTCTGAAATATATTCATATTTTAAAATTAGATAAAATTATTAATATATGTTGTATTAATAGGTAACATATAATAAAAATAGGTAAAATATAGTTTATCGTACATGAGTAAATTTACACATTAAAAAGATTAATTAATAATTAAAAAGTAAGGTGACACACCAAAAAAGTGGACAGCAGAAGCCCTGTAAGCTAGATAGTTTTATTGTTAGTAATTGAAAAAGTAATATGTGAAAGCAAGGATGGTAATGAATAAAACCATAAAAGAAAAGAAAACACAAAATTATTTCTTCTTTATTCTCTAAATATGTTGTAATGTTAAAACAAATAATAATTATGTAATCCATAATTAACTGATGAAGTTCAATAAGAAAACTTGTCAATAACAAAAGTCCAAAAGAAGCAAATTAAAGAATTTCAAATGTCCTAGAAATTTTAGATATTTTAGCTTTAAGCTCATGAAATGATATGTTAATTTCTAGATAATCTTAGAAGTTATATGCTTCATAGCACACACACACACATATAAATACTATAAAGTATAATGGATTTTATATATGATATATATTATTTATATATATATATCACAAATTCTTTGGTCAAATACTGACAACTAAATACATGTCTTGCCATTACTCACTAATTAATAATGTGTCATGATAATGTGTCCTCATAGAAAACCTATTATCCCTATTTCATAAAATCGTATCTCGAACAGAGAAACAAATTGGCATTTACAAGATAGAGGGTACAAACAAATATTCATATTCATTGAAAATAACATTCCAGTTATCACAATAGATATACATCTTACAGAGTCACCAAATCAGATGTGTTGATGAAAATACATGCTTGTAGTTTCTAGCTTTCATAGAAAGCCTTTGGATATATTTTGAGAAATGTGAGTTTTATCTATTCTAAATGTATTTGTTTTAGCAATTCCTTTTTATTATAGAGTATCTCTGAGGTTCTTGAACTTGAGCACATGAGAGTTTGATATTTCTCTGCAGATATTGATTTTGTTTACAAAGATCTTCTTCCAGGAAGGAGTACAGTGTTTGAATTTATCTTGTCATCCTTGCTTTGTCACTTGCCAGTCAACTTGCAGACATATATAACAAACTAGACATAAAAATGTCTTAAAAATCTAGCTGTATAAATGATCGTATTCATAGGTTTGTGTTCCTGTTTTTATTTGTTTCATTAAAAATAGATGCAAAGCGTAAAGTCTTGTGGGAACTGAAATGAATGTATACGGCATCATAGTGACCTCTAATTCTCTTTGCAATACACAAATTTTACTCTGTTGCTCTGTGAAATGTTAATTTTCCTCTCAAAGGTTATTAGCAAGTCTAATGAACTAGAGTATGGCAATATGTTTAGTGACCAAAAATCAAGCTGGAAGCCAAGAATATCTTTGGTTTCTGAAACTTCCTCCACCACTTTGTCAATGCTCACCAAGAGGAGATTGAAGGAGCCACCTTTTCAATTCCTATGGTGAACACAAAACAAGATATTGATGGATGAAATGGTTGCATACAAAACAAATTTCAAGTCAAAGCACTCACTTTAGGCTGAATAGAGTCTGACTGATCCACAAATAATCAATGTCTTAAGGTAAAGATTGTGTTATTGTTGACTTGTTGCTAAATATAATCCATAACAAGTGTAACAGTCACTAAATGTCCTTGTGATATAGTAAACTATTATTAACTTATTTGAAATATAAAAGTATTTTAAAACTATATAGTTATTATAAGATTTTTATAAAATTATCACGTCAGAAATGGTATTGTCAGATTTATCACTTGGCATTATCTTCCTGTGTTTCTAATAATTTTTTTTGATGCAACGTTTTTAAGAAGTTCCCAATAGTGATTGCTTTTGGAAATCTCTGTAAGTGTAGCCTATCATTTCATATCTTGTTATCTTTGAATTTTAAATATATAGTTGCTATAGTTGCTTGTTTTTTCACACGTAGTGTGTGAGTATAACAGCTGCACCATGGTACTCAATTTTATTCCATTCACTTATTAATGAACTACATTTGTGCTTGGGAAGGTATTTTTAGAAATGCACTCACTGAAAATGATCTCTCATCTATAATTTCTACCATAAGGCAGCTAAAATTCCCTTTTGAGTAAGATACATGTGCAAATTTAGTATTTTAATGAGAAAGTTTAAATTTATTTTCAAGAACACTTCACTTAGCCTGGGTTATTTTGAATGTGTATAAATACAAGCACTCAATGCTTCAAACAGGGACCACTAGTTGATTATAGTTCTAGGATGTAAGTAGTCAGTTTGGGCACAATATAATCTTCCCTGAAGATCCCTTTACTATGATTTCTTCCACAGAATGTTCTATTTATTTACCTTTGAATGAGTTTTACTCACCTCTGAATGACCTCTGTTTAGATTGTGCACAATATCTTTCTGTCCCTGGAGCTAAGCTGATAAATACCCGAGGAAGACCATCCAATCCTCCAAGCCCTCTCCTGAGGATCTCTCCAGAGAGATGTCTCAATCCCAGGGGCAGGGATACAATACTTGAGCTAAGCAGAGTAACTTAAGTCTATAAGACTTGGAAGTTGGGCTCACCACTCACTGACAGAATCCACATGAAATAGCAGTGGGGAGATTTCTTTCTCTCCCATTTATGCTAATGTTTGAATACAATTTTCTATATCCAACATGTTTATAAAGAGTGTATTTGCATGTTTATACACATTTATAAATTGCATGTTTATAAAGAGTGTATAAGATGAAGATAAAAAGATGTATATAAACATATAAAATAATAACATCTTTTATTGGGGAAAGTGTTATAACCCTGATTTTTCTTAAGTCTGAGTTATTGTCACAAACCAAAAAGAGATATATAGAAGTTGACAGATGATTATACTTAAGTTGCAAAGACAACTATCTCCAGCTTGGAATGAAAGTGATGACTTCTATATGCCAACTGTCTACTTGGATCAAAATAACATTGAATGGACCAATTAATAAAAGAGAAAAGACATAAACAGATGAAACTAGAAGAATATAAAGACAAAATTTCCATATAAAATATAGTGCTGGGTTATAAAATTATATTTCTTTAAAGCATATTCCCACACAGACACAGAATTGTGTGTGTGTGTGTATATATATATATATATATATATATATATATATATATATATATATACACACACACAGATTTATATGTATAATGTATATATTATGTATGAAATTATTTTCTTTTTCAAAAAGGTTTATGTTCTGAATTTGAGATATTGATTCCCTATAGACATTGAATCCTAGATGAGAAAAACACAGGAGACATTTATCATAAAAATTACCTTCCAGGAACAGATGAACTCCCCTTCCAATTAGCACTAGGTCAAAAACTGTATTTTTGCATGTAGAATTTTTTTTTTATTTGCATTCATTTTCTATCTCTAATCAAAAGGGAAAATAGACCCAAGTAAGATCAAATTTCTTTTAGGGTATCAGCATATCTTTACAACAATGAATGTATATATAATATTTGTAACAATGAAAGTTAATATTTTCTATGAGGATAATGTACATTTTAGAGGGTTACCCATCATTATATTTTATTATTTTTCATATATATATATAAAAGTAGAGAGACTAATATTGTAAAATACCGTCATGCATGGTCACTTAGCTTTAACAATTATCAACTTATGGCTAATTTATTTTTACTCTCCCACTTCTCCTTCAAAACTTTTGGGGGCAAATCCCAGGTGTAATATTATTTAGTCCATAAATATTTCAGCATACATCTGTTAAACATAGAAACTTTTAAAAAAATACAACACAATATCAATATAATACATAAGAATTACAACCTCTGTATATTACCAAACACATATTCAATGTGAAAATTTTCATAATTAACTCAAACATTTCTATTTTTGTTTTCATATGTGAATCAGATATTCAAATAAGTTCCATATGTTCAAACTAGTTGATGTGCCCATTATGTAAGTTTTTATCCATAGGTTGTCTTTCATCTCTCTATTTTCTTTGCTTGCTATTTAGGAAAGAACAGAGTTGATTGTCTTTATAGAGTTTCCCACAGTTATCATTATTCTATCTCTACTATAGTTCTTGTAAATTGCAGCCATGTTTAGAGGATTTATCATATCAAAGTTTTTTTTTTTTAATTTTGGTAAGAATTCTGCATAGACCCTGTTGCATTATTCCATCAGGAGGTAAATAACATATAGTTACTTGGTTATCAGCAATTGATAGTTATTGCATAGATACGTCAGTACACTAAGCTTTTGAAAACACTTTTATAAAATTGGATTACTTCTTTTTCACTTATTAGCAGAATATTTTTCTGATGTAAAACTTTCATCATTAACTATTTGGTTACACTGAAGTGTAGTTTGTATAGAAAATGTGGTATGTATCCTTGATTCTTTTCCTTTTATAACATTATTTTTTTCAAGTGTTGGTTCCCTAACATCTTCCTAATGTGACTGTTCCAGGTATCCACTGTCGTGGAATAAAACACAGTAAATCTTAGTTGCTTAAAACAGTGACTGTCATATTTCTTTGGGTTGTGAATTAGGGAGGGGCTCAGCTAAGCAATTCTGGTGCTTGAGATCTCTAATATCGTTGGAGTCAAAGAGTGGCTGTAACTGGAACAGTAAATGATTAGATAATTGGGGCCTGGCCAGGCACCTGCCTCTGTGTGTGAATTTGACGTTTCCATGTGGACTAGTTTGAATTTCATGTCAGCTTAAGGGTAGTCACTATAGACTGAATGTTTGTGTCTTCCCAAATTTATATGTTGGAACTTAATCCCCAATGTGATGGTTTTTGGAGTTGGAACCTTTGAGAAGTGATTAGGTGATAAGGGTAGAACCCTCATGAATAAGATTAGTGCCCTGATAAAAGAGACCCCAGAGAATTCACTCATTCCTTCCACCAAGTAAGGATACAGCAAAAAGACGACTATCTATGAACCCAGAAATATGTGTTCATCAGACACTGAATTTGCTCATGCCTTGATCTTGGACTTTCTAGCCTCCAGACTGTGAGAAATAAATTTCTGTTGTTTATAAGCCACCCAGAATATGGTAACAGTCAAAATGCTTACTTGGTGACTGACTACCTCCAGAACAAGTATTCAAAGAGAAAAAGAGGGTCCTGTGTGGAATTTTGAGGATAGCCCTGAAAGTCAGTCACATAGCATCACATTGGTCCTATTCAATGGATAGGGGTAGTCAGAAAGGGCCACCTAGTTTCAACAGAAGGAAACATAGACTCCACTTCCTAAAAGAATGTTATATTGTAAGAAAAGCATGTGGAATGAGAGATTTTTGTAGATACATTTCAAAGTAACTTAAAAACCATATATTATTATGAACTCATGGATTTAAGTATATTTGATGTGGTCTAATCTGTTACAGTTATAATTCATATTGATGTTCAAATTATTCCGTGTTTGGCTGATGAAAGGAGATTATTCAAGCTCTATACAGATCTCTATAACATGACTTAGTTCTCCCTGATAACTTTGTATTTTCCTTGATTTCTATAATGACAAGTTGTCTTATGTATATCTTGTGTACTTACCTTCCAATCATTGCTCACTACTACTAGGTTGGTCATTTCTGAACATTTTTTATGGTCATACCTAGAAAATATTTTCCTTCTTATTTTTAAAGAGAAAATACATTTGGTGTTCATACTTCTTCACTCAGCACAAATTAAAAATGACAGAGATTTTACCCAAGTCATCAATCTTATATCTCTATAACCTTTCTCTCATTCATAAATTCTAGTTCTTAATGAGACAAGTATAATTACTTATTTGCTTTCACATAATGCATACTCAATCTCTTTATTCTCAGGATGAAAACACAGATACATCAACTACGATTATAGAAAACAGATAAAAATATTCTGCATTTTTGTTTGTCCTATAAGTAAATTTTACTCAGAATATCTAATCAAATTATTATGTTTTTAAGTCATCTGGGACACTTCTCTGTGTGCTACCAATTTGATATGTTTGTTCATTTGTTTTATTCTGCTTTCAATTTTAAATTTAAATCTTGTTTTTATAACTGTAAAACATTTGTATATCCCCAAAATATAATGTATAAAAATATATTATACATATGGCTAAACTCTATCTCTATCACCTCTCTTCCACCTATAGATAATTGTTCTTAAAATGTTGTGATTTATTCTGCCATATTTATCATTTAGGCAAACACACACACACATGAATATCCACATTGCCCTTATATACAGCTTGGACAATACTTTATGGAGAACCAATAAATGGTAGTACATAAACACATTCATCATTTTTTTAAAAATTTCAACTGCATTGGGTTTCACTCTTTAGATATTATTTAGTTTATTTAATGAGTCCTCAATTAATGGTCATCCAGTTATTTCTGGTCTTTTGGTAAGGAAAATTGTGTTACAATATATAGAAATCTCTCATATTAGATTTAGAATGCATAGATTTTTATATTATGTTTTCCCTAAAACTAATCTTATATTGATAATCCTCAAAGACATTATAGCTAAATTTTCAACTGTAAATATTTTGACAAGAAAAACAGTTTAAATTATTTATAGTAAACTTAATAATTCAGTATCTACTCATATATCTATTTTTAGGGAAAAGTATAGGCAGAAAAATTTAGATTTTGTGCTGGTGAGAAGTGTACTGAAAAGTGTAATTGACATCCAGTCCCAAAGTGGACATATCTAAGAGAAACACTTCCAGATAGAGGTGGCACTAGGCCTTTTCTTGTGTGAGGTGTCACATGTTACAAATTCATTTCTACTATGATATCTATCTACATCAAAGAGTTTGACAGCTTTCCTGTATTTAACAGGTGCCTGCATTCTTTTGAATTGCCCTAGTTTTTCATCAAAGAGATATGCTAAATGCAAACAGAGCAATAGCCTGTTAAAATAAACTTAATAGCATTAAGTATCTTCTAACAATACTCAGTATGTCCAGGTAAAGAAAATCATTTGTCACACAAAGCACCAGGAAGATCATAACTTGAATGAAAAAATAAAATTAACTCATGACAATATCAACAGAATCAGTTGTTCAAGATATTTGACACAGGTTTTAAAGCAGCCAACATAATACTGCTTCAATAATAGTTATGAATTGCCTTGAAACAAATGAAAAAATTAAAAAGTCTCAGCAAGGAAATAAAAGTCATAAAGAAAAGAATTGAAGAGAAATTATAGAACTGAAAAATATGATAACACAAAAAGGAAAAGGAAAAAACAAACCTTGCTGGTTAAGCATTGCAATAGAGTGGAGATTACAGAAGACAGAATCAGTGAATTTGAGAACAGATCAATAGAATTCACTTAATCTGAACAACAGAGAGAAAATAGTCTTAAAAGTAATGAACAAAGTCTTAGGGTCCCCTGGAACAATAATAATAAATTTAACATTTATATCATCAGAGTCCCAATGTAAAGGAGAAAGAATGTGCTGCTAGAAAAGTATTAAATAATGGCTGAAAATTCCACAAATTTGACAGAAGACATATACCTACAGATTCAAGAAGCTGAGTAAACTCTAAATATTGCTACACCAAAAGAAATCCAAGCCAATGCATCCTAATTAAACTTCTGAAAACTAAAGACAAAATAGAAATCTTATAAGTAACCACAAAGCAGTTTCATATAGAGAAACACTAATTTAAATAACAATGGATTTCTCATGAAACAACTGAGTCCAACTTTTCAATCATATATTTAAAATTTTTTCCTCACTTTTTAAGAGTTCCTTATAAATTATATATGCCATTCCTTTATCTGTGGTTTATGTTGCAAATATTTTCTCCAACTTATTTGTCTTTTGATTATCTTTATGGTATTTTGATTTATATGTAATCTTAATTATATATTTAAATGTATCAATCTTTTATTGTGCCTGGTTTTAAGTCACAATTAAGCTTTTCTTTTTTAATATCCTATTTATAGAGGAATTCATCCTGTTTTTTTCTAAAACTTGTATGGTTACATTCTAGATCTCTGATCGATTTCAGTATTGTGTAATGTATGTACAAATTTTATCTTGTTTCTCAAATGCTCTTCCAGCTTTCCTAGCACTATTCATTTTTAAATTCTGTTTTAACTCCAAAGAGTGTGATTCCTTTTAAAATTTTCTAATGAACTTCTATTATCTGCTTGTCAGCATGCCAGTATCACTTTAATTATAGAAGCTTTATGTAATATTTAAATATCTGTCAGTGTTAATATTCCTAGCTTTTCTTCTTCAAAGTTCTCTTTGCTGTTTTCGAGAATTTATTTTTCTAAGCTTATTTTATTTCTATAACTCCATAAAGCCTTGTTGGTATTTTTATTAAGATTATATTGAATGTGATGTTGAGTGATCCCCACTCAGGAACAAAGGAGTCTTTTAATTTGTTCCAATCTATTTTGTACCTTTCAGGAGTGTTTATAGCCATATTTAAGTAGATTTTGCACATCTTGTTAAATTTATTTCTAAATATTTTAGTTCTTTTGTACTACTTCATATGAGGAACTCTCTACGTTATATTCTCTATCTCACTTTTATGTATATGAAGGGCTATTGATTTTTAAATGTTTATTTTATATCATTCCACCTTACTAAAATATTTTATTTTTAGAATTACATTAAGCCATTCATCCTCTGGGACTTTCTAGGTATACGATCACACATCTGTGTAGTGGATACTTTGGCATGCCTCTCAGATTTACCCCTTCAGGATTTGTACTCCAGTTGCTGGAGTATTGGAAGATGCTGGCTCCCAGTGAGTCCTACTCCATGAATTCTTTCATCTAAAGGGAGAAGGCCTTATCCTAAGTCACACTCGCTTTGGTGATACCCCATATCCAAAGACTACTGCATGTTGGTATATGAAGCCTCAGTACGCTTTGCATAAAGATAGGTCATCTCTGAAGCACCACCCCAGCTCTAAGACTCCCTGTAGAAATGGAATCAGCTGAGGACTATGTTGCTTCACATTTCTACACTTCCCTCTAACCAGTCCTACATGTTTTGCTCCTTGACAGGTATTAATTGCAAAGACACTCCCTCTAAAACATCCTAAATGCAAATCTCCTCATCTATGTTTACTTCCTGAAAAACACAGTCTAGGACAACCTTCAAAAAGAAATATTTTCAGATCTTCTTTTCCTATTCTTAAGACTCTAATTGACTTGATTCATTAGCTAAAATCTGTAGTGCAATGTTGAAAAGTAATGGCAATAGTGGACATCTTGCTCTTTTCCTGATTTTTGTGGCCATGCCTCTAAAATTCCCTATAAGTGAGGTGATAGCTTTATGACTAGGATATATATTCAGAAAAAGAATATCCATAAATTCTTATTTTATTGAGTATTTTAAAAATTATCAATGAATGTTGAATTTTGCTAAACATTTTTCAGTATCTATGGATTTTTTTTTGCCCTTAGATCTACTAAAGTGGTGTATGATGTTACTAGATATTCTAACATTCAATCAGCTTGCATTCTAGGAATAAATCCACTTTGGATGGCACATATTTTTTAAATGTGTGTTAAATTATTTTGCTTATATTTATAGTATATTTTTGTATAAATTTTTACAAATGATACTGATCTGTGATTTTGTTTTTGTGCTATCTTTATCATGTTTCAGTATTACCTTTTCTGCTGAAATTAATTTTAAATTTTTAGTGTTTTCTCTCCATTAGCTATGCTGAAGGTGTAGAATGTGTGTTGTTTCTTTTGCTCTTTTAGTTGATCTGTATAGTTTGTGGATATTACATGGAAAGATTTGTTTTTAGGCCATTAGCTGAACTATCTGAAAGTCCAAATGTTTTATTTCATAATCTATGATGGTAATACCAAGAATTCACTTGGTTAAAATTCATGGAAGTGTGGACTTACAATATTTGCCCTTTATTTAAAGTATGTGTATTATAGTTAAATTGAGATAGTTTATATGTACCAATAGTATTCCCATTTTACAAGGGAGGAAGCTGGCTCCAAACATTTAAATGACTTGCCCCTGGTCACACGGGTAGCAGAGCTAAAATTCAAACCCAGAGATTCTCTGTACCTGCAACTGTTTGGTAAAAGCTACCTGCTATGAACTGGATGCTTATGTCTCTCCAAAATTTATATGCTGAAGCCCTATTTCAAAATGTGATGATACTTGGGGTGGGGCCTTTTTAAGGTAATTTAGGTTCAGATGAAGTCATGAGGATGGAGCCCTCATGATTAGATTAGTGTCCTTATAGGAAAGGAAAGCCTAACAGCTCTCTCTCTCTCTTTCCACCATGTAAGGATACAGCAAGGAGGCAACCATTTACAAGCCAGAAAGAGGGCTCTTACCAGAACCCGACCATGCTGGTACCCTGATTGCAGAATTCCCAGCTTCCGGAATTGTGAAAATAAATATCTGTTGCTTAAGCCAATAAATGAATGAATAGATAAATAAATAAATACATGTTTACCATGAAAGGAAAATAAAAAAGAATGGGTTGTATTGTGGGAGTTAAGTCAAGAGTCTAATCAGGGAGATGAGTTAAATGACTGTTGTAACAGTAAAGTCAGTTGATCGTACCAAAAACTATAATGTTGTAACTAGAGTTACAGAGAAGTAGATGGATTCATGTCATACTATGCATACAGAGTGTGAATTTGGAAATAGATTAGATATGGATAATAAGAAAAATGACAAAAAGTAATGATTACTCAGAATTTTTATTCCATGGACTGTGTTCTTTTAAACTACTGGTGGTGGGATAGTTATTATGAGCACTAAGGACATGGGTGAAGATGTGGAAAGTGGATAATAAATCACAAAGCAAATAGAACAGTGAGCAAAGTATTGGAATTCAGTTAATATTGAACATTTACTAGGCACCTATCATGTTTTGAAGAGAACAAACATCTAATATATAAGAAAAATTTTTCAGAAGAAATTAAGTTTTATACCAAGTAAGCATCCAAGAAAATCTGGGCATTATGCATTTTAGGGTTTCCATTAGGAAGTTCACCTTTCAGTTAAGATAGAAACACTCACATTCATCATTAATTCAACAGATGTACTTTTTGTGTGTGCTAGAGATGCACAAGCAATGAATGGGGCACATTTTGAACTTCTCCTATGTTATACCCCTCACTGGTTATATGGATATATTGGGATCTAAGAGATTTCTCAGTTCCACATGTCTTATATCATAAGACTCTTACTGAGCCCAAATATCTCAGCCCTCACCTTCCTTGTGTCTTATGTCTTTGAAGTTTTTGAGAGAAGCAAAAGGATCTCTTTTTCATACTGTGAAGTGAGGTGGTGGAAGTTTGAGACAATAGAAAATATGTCACTGAAAGGATATGTGAGTTACAGAGCGTACAAAATCTTTAATGTAGCTGGCAAAGGAGGCTACTTCATTGAGAGGCATGAAGGAATCAGTGTCAATAACTAGACAACGAACAGGCAGGAGACGTGTGGCTCTTCATTGCCACTCAGTCTGAAGCAGCACACAGGGATCTAACAGCCTTGGCTATAGACCCTGGAAGGACTCTCACATCTCTGTTATGAGGTTTTAAGCTGTGGGATTAAGGAATACTACCCTCCCTCAGCATCATGGATGCTAGGATCCCAAAGCAGTATAATATAGCAGAATCCCAGCCTGCAGCCTTATTCTTTCACTTCAGCATTCATGGTTAACGGATATCTGTATATTCCCCAGTTTGATCCAGCTGTGACGTCCAAGACCCATAACTGTAGCTTTCCGATGTACTATACCTTTGGTGTTGGATCCTGACCGTCCATTTCTTTAGAGCTCCATGGGGCTCTTCAAAAGGACAACTGTCTCTCTGGAAGGCTAGTTTACAAGGAATCAATCTTGAACAAATTAACACATTTTTAAGCAAGTGTGCAATGTGGTGGATCAGAAGGTATGGTTCTTGCAGTGAGGTAATAATTTCATTTTTAGCTCCAAAAAGACATGGAGAAAGTGGGTCAAGTGATAGGAAAGTGGCAAATGACATGGGATAGTCACTCACTGATAGCTCAGAAATTTAGGAGTAAGCCTGAATCTTCAGGACAAGGCATGAATCTGCAGAATAGAGAGGCAGTAGAAATAAAGCAAGAGATGACAATTTTGGCAAATGTGCCAAGCTTTCACTATTTTCAAAACTTAAAAAAAAAATAAATTAAAAAAGCTAATGGGGCTTCCCTGGTGGCGCAGTGGTTGAGAGTCCACCTGCCGATGCAGGGGACACGGGTTCGTGCCCCGGTCTGGGAAGATCCCACATGCCGCAGAGCAGCTGGGCCCGTGAGCCACGGCCGCTGAGCCTGCGCGTCCGGAGCCTATGCTTCACAACGGGAGAGGCCACAACAGTGAGAGGCCCGCGTACCGCAAAAAAATAAATAAATAAATAATAAATAAATAAATAAGCTAATGACCAAAGTTCCCTATGTGGATGGAAGAAAATGATTTTAATGTTATTCTTGGTCCACACAGTGTATTTTCCAATTCTAATTTGTATATTTTAATTGTTCTTTTCACAGCATTCATTTTATATTGTCATCATTTTGTTAGTTTCCTAGCTTAATACTACTAATGTCCCTTAACTATTTTTCTAACTCTTTTTTGTTGTCTTGGATATATATTCTATTGCTTTGAATTCAAAAAGACCCTTTTAATGTTTTTAATTTATATAATTTCTTTTGAGATAACATCAGGTGCACAGGCAAAGAGCCAGATGTGCAATTTCTGCAGAGCTCTGAAACCGTGTGAAAACAGGGAAGGGATAGATTTGTTGGCCTTGCTCTAAAATCATGAGAAGACAAGGACCTTCTGCAAAGGAAATTCATGTTTTAAATAGCAATGTTCTGAGGAAATTTTATTTCAGTACTATTTTAAGAAATTAAAAAATAAAACTTTATTGTTTTATATGAGAGATATTGTGGAAGAGAGAGAAACGACTGAGTTTTAAATTGACAACGGTAATGGAAATTTTGCATTTTGACTCATGATATAATGTTGTTAATATTTATGTAGAAAGGAGACATTTTGAGACTAAATAAAACCTGTTTCTCATCATGTTGCAACCCTTTTAAGGTATGTGTTTCTTTCATAATCATGTATACTTTGATTTTCCTCTTCCCCTCCCACTTGTCTTTTCCTATGCAGTAGTTTTGTATGTGCGAAGGAACAGACACTCCATGTCTGGACATACTCCTTTTCTGAGGCACCAGAAAAGCCATTATTGCTTCAGAATAATCCCTCATCCATCATACTACTGATGCCACTGTTAAAGGTCTATTCCATCAACTTCATGAAATGCAAATCTCCCTGGGAAGGATAACACAAAAAGTTTAAATGAGTCTTTCAGAACATAGTATAAATTAAATTGGGGTATTTTTTTCTGAGAGCAGAGGTTACTAGGTAAAGTAGGGAAGGAAAAGATTATAAAATCACCAGGTACCCAAGGAAGAACAGTGAAGAGGCCAGGGCCATCAAGGACTAATTCCCCCTACTTTCAATTTTGGACAAGGCTAAAGAGTATGGAAGGACTAAATCATAATTTTTTTGGAGGCTGATAACTATCAGGCATAAATTTTAGTAACTAAGTCTACTCAGTTGAGAGCAAAACACTCCCGTTTTTTAATGCTTTGCCATAGGAATATTGCAAAATGAAAACACAAAGCTGGCAACCAGGGGAATGTTGACCATTTAAATAAAGTCAGACTTTACCATTCTGGAGAGATGCAGATTTGAAGGAATTCTAACTGGGCACTGATTTTTTTTACCCCACTATTACACTGCACACAGATCAAAGTCAAGAGAGCTAGTTCTTTTTACTGGGGGAACACTGGATCACCTTAATTTTCCTATCCAAAATGATTGACTTATCTGCGGTATCTGAAATAGACAAACTATGGAAGCAGATAATTCCAGTTTAAGGGTTATTGCATCAAACTTCTATAAAAAGTTCAACACACCATGCAATTTCAACCCTAAAAAGGATCATCTTGCATAGACACTGCAGTTGTGTTGTAATAATATCGCTTTCATCACACATTAAGTAAATATGCTTTAAAGCCTGCTTTAAAAAAGAGACTAATGGATGAGGGGATTATCTTCTTATTTTCTTGACGTTGAAGACATTTGGACAAAACTTCCAAAGGTATTCTAAAGCTTTATTGAAGTGCATAGACTTCTTCCTAGACGTGCAAAAATTGTCTGGCTTTGAGTGTGAGCCACCAAACTCAGCCCACTAATGAGAGTAGGGTAACTAAGGGAAAAATGGCAGCTTGGGCTTGGTGATTAGAGATAACCAACTCCGCACCGATGCTACTGATGATCTCCCATGTATTCTTGGGTTTCCTCTTCACATCACACGTCCCTAAGGTGCCTCCAGATCAACTTAGTTCCTCGCTTTTATCTTAACTTTTAACCATTTCCATGCGAAGCATGGCCTTTAACTCACATTTCTTCAGGCACATGGCAGGGTTTTTATCACCAAATTTGTACTTAGGGGACCTGCGTCATGGAGTCTATTCATAAATAGGTTGATTACCTGCATTCTAAGTCCTATGTGATGAACCTGAGCTGACATTTAATGGTAAGGATGGCTTATGGCAATGGATGTTGAATGCTGTATATTAAAAACCCTCAGTTATTTTAGAGGTATCTTCACCTTTCTAAAACTGGAGTAATATCATTTGCTGACTTGATTTTTCTAGGATTTTTGCTTTGGGACCAAAAATCTACATAAAACACAAGTGTTTGAGGGTTTTTCTAAGGCAATTATAATCTTATCTTAGTTTCAATGCTTATAAACAAATATGAAAGGGCTATGTAGATTAAAGTACAATAACTTACGAGTTGTAGTTACTATATTTATTGTTTATACACCACTCAAATTGAGTGAGATTTGTAATATTTAATGTAGAACTATATCATCCAATTGTCAAATAGCTCTAATCATCTCAGGACTTGACAGATATTGATAGAACATTTATAAAATAAGTATTGAAAAGTATAGTTTTCTAAAATATGTACATAACATTTAGTTAATGAATTGCTATTAAAGAAAAAAAGTTACTTAAAATAATACTGTGAATCTAAATTAAAAATTCCAGTGCCTAGGCTGGTATACAAATAGGCTTTAGTAAAAACATTTCATCTGTGATTAAAAATCAACACTCTAATAACAGAGATACCAAACTCCTATTTACTTGAAATATTGATAGAACATTATAATGGAATATGAGCAGGCTAAAAAGGCATAACATACAAATCAATACAATTTTCAATTGAATAGCTAAAGAATGAAAAATATCTAGACTATATAATTTTTAAATACAAGAGATGTGTAATAGTGGTATTTGTTAACATTATGATGATTTGTCTCACATATTTCTGTATGAATTCAAATATGCTATTTTCTTTTATAATTTTTGTTTCATGCCATAATGCTATATATTCTTCCATATCTCCCAGTTTCAGTAATTTGTTGAAATAAAAACTATTTGAAATAGAAATTTAGAGGATAGTATAAAATGCACTCATCTCACCACTGAGATATATGAAATGTAAACATTTTGCCATTTTTACTTTATAACTTTGTTTTGAGAAATTTTTGTTGAAGTCCACTTTGTACCCTTTCTAGATTTCATTCACCTTCACACCTCACTATTTAAGATTTAATGTGTTTTCCCCCTTTTCATTCTTTTGTTTACCAGCTGGCAAGAGCTTTGGGAGCAGAGGCATCATGTCCTCAATCTCTGAACTGCAACCATGCCTGTTGCCCTAAGATAACCATCAGAACACAATGGATTCTGCTTCTATTCTATCTTCCAGATCTAGCTCCATCCCTCTTTTTCTCAACTATAAACTAGAAATACATTAGAAGGGAGATTCTAGGAATTGTACTTCTAACCTAGTTGACAGTTCAAAACCACATGAATATGACAAGTCACCTTCCTCTTTTGTTCTCTTCCTGCTTCCCTTTTTCTCTTTATTTGTCCCCACAAATTTTGTTGAAAAAATGTGTTTCCGTGAAAGTCTCTGAGATTACAATGGAAATTGCCTCAAAGTTTTAAACATATCTCCATTTATTTGCACCCTTCATTAAAATTTTAACATGTTCTTTCTTGACTTCTGATTGCATTAATCAAAACAGTTTAGTACTATGTATTTTACTAGTATTGTAAATAAGGTCTTTATTTAAAAAGCATATCTTAGAAATAGTCTAAGCTTGTGTACAACACTCTTGATTTTATTGCTCATTTAAGTTTTATCCTGCCACATTGCTGAATTTTCTAATAAGATCTATTGGACCTATAGATACATTGGGTTTTCTGTGTAGATGGTTACATTGCTTATAAGAGCCAATATTTTGTTTCTTCCTTTCGCATAACTATCTTCTTTAAACCTTTATTTAGTGCAATCTTTATTAGTGTGTGTAGTAGCAGTATCTTTGTATTACTTCTGAATATAAAACCATGATGCTCATATTCTACTCTTAAGTATATCTCTTTTATGTAGGTTTTGATGACAGCCCATTACTGGGAAGTGGTCACTTTCTGCTTTTAGTTTGCTGAGAGGTTTCTACTGCTTAATTTTTGGTATTGGTGTGTGCATGTTATGAGTGTGTGTATATGTAACAGTAAATGAGTGTTGAAATTAAATGTTTTCTCTATATATTGAGGTATTTTAAATATTTTGGTATTTTAAGAAGTTAATGTGGCAAATATCATAATATATTTTCAATATAAAAGTGTTCTTGCATTCTTAAGATGCACCATACCTATTCATCATTTGGTTGTTTCCTGTCTGTTGCTGGTTTTGTTGCTGGTATTTTATTTTGGATATCTGTATCTGTGTTCACAGTTTTCCTTCCTCATGATATCTTTATTTTTTTCTGGTTTGTAATAAGAGTTTATGAGGCTCATTAAAAGTGTTGGGGAAATGTTCTAACTTCTAAAGCATTGAATATGAGGGAACAGCTTTCTGATCCTTGACCATTTAATAAAATGAACTATCAAGCCATGTGTACTTGATATTGTTGAGATTTTAGATATGTTAATTTGTCCTGTGGTTAGCTTTTGTGTGTATTTTTTTTCTTCTCTTTTAATTGTTTTAATTACAGGCTTTGTTAGGTATTCTTTCTCTTGAAGCAGTTATAAGTAGGTTTTCCAATACAATGACTTAATTAAATTAATTTTTCTTGCATTTATTGACCTCAAGCTCTTTATTGTGTCCTTATATAATGTTTAAATGTGTGTTCACATCCATATCCCATTTTACTTTCTTAATATCATGTGTATATGTCTTCTCTCTTTTTTTCTTGATAAATCTTACCGTCTTTGACCAACGGTATTTTTGGAGTCTGCTTTCGGTTTTGTTATTCCACTCTGCTTTTGCTTTGCTTTCTGTTTCATTTGTTAAATTTATTGACGTTTCTTTATTTTACTTCCTTTGGTTCTGTTCTATGTCTTTTTGAAGTTATCGATTTGAGTGGCCAAATGGCCAACTTAACAATATTTCATTCTTTCTCATTTGTTAATATAGGCATTTAAGGCTCAAATAGTATTCTAGCTTCATTCCACAGAGTCCTCATTATTGTTCAGTCCTACTTAAGTGTAATTTCCATTTTGTTTATACATTTTCTTATTAAGACAGATTTTTTTAAATGAACCTACCAAATTTTGTGAGGCCTTATTATTTTCTCTAAATTAATTGTGTCATAGCATGTAAACAAGGTGCTTTTCTTAGTGATTTTTTGCCCTTGTTGAGACTGCCTTTGCAGATTAACACATAGTAATTTTCTTTGACAATTCTGTGTGGGCTTGAAGAAATATAAAAAGATGTCCCTTATATATTTGGTGCCAGTGCTCTATGTTCCTTTGATAAAGTTTGTTAACTGAGTATTTCAAATCTTATGTACTCAAAACTCTTTGTCTCCCTGCTTCATTAATTTTTAAGAGAGTTATAAAAATCTACTTTTATAATTGATGAGTTATGAATTTTTCTTAATTCTGAAAATTTTTATTTTATTCATGACACTATAATCATTTTGTCTGCATTTGGTATTAACATATTTTCTTCATGGATTTCTACATATATCATCAACCACCTTCTTTATATTTAATAGTATTTTGGCTTCAAAAGCACTTCATCTAAAATTTTTAAAGCTAGACCTGTTTTTGTTTTGTCTTTTATTTTAAATTGGAACATTATATATACATATATGTTTTATATATTTTATATATAGTTTTTCAACTTGCATAGATAATCCCAAATTGTTTCACAAGGTGATTGTATACCACGAGTGTGTCAGTTTCCAGTTGCTCAACATTCTTGTCAACACTTGATACCGTCAGCATTTTTTGATGTGTATTTCCCTGATCATTAATAAAGCAGAGCTTTTAAATGTGACCATTGGATCCCCTCTCTGCTGATATTCTTGTTCAACTCTCTTGACATTTTTCTATTGGTTTGTGTATTTTTGTATTTATAGAACTTTACTGTGAAAACTGGATACGAATTCCACAAATATCTTTTCCACTATGTGAATTGCCTTTTCACTTTCATACTCTTAATTGTATGTATTTGTGTGCGTGTGTGATGAGAAGTCTTAATGATTTACTCTTTTACCAACTTTCATATATAACATACACCAGTGTTAATTATGTTTATCATGTTATACATTACATCCTATTATTTATTTATCTTATAGCTGGAAATTTGTACATTTTGAATGCCTTCATCCAATCTCTCCCCCTCACATTTCTGATAGCCACAAATCTGATCTCTTTTTCTATTAGTTTGTATGTTTGGTTTTGAAGTATAATTGCCCAGCAAAATTATGTTAGTTCCTCTTACACAACATAGTGATATTTTGGCGGTGCATTTCAAAATGATCATCACAATAAGTCTAGTTATGATATGTCACCATACGAAGATATTACTTAGTTCTTGGTATATATCCCACACTGTACATTCCATACACATGACTCACTTCCTTTGCAACTGGAATTTTGTACCTCTTAATCTCCCTCACCTATTTCTTTCCACCGCCTACTCCCCTCTCCATTGGTAACCACCTGTTTGTTCTGTTTCTATAGCTCTGTTTCTGTTTTGTTATGTTTGTTCATTTGTTTTGTTTTTTAGATTCCAC
Organism: Stenella coeruleoalba; assembly: GCF_951394435.1. Classification (NCBI taxonomy): domain Eukaryota; kingdom Metazoa; phylum Chordata; class Mammalia; order Artiodactyla; family Delphinidae; genus Stenella; species Stenella coeruleoalba. Next base: position 67,169,806 of record NC_137158.1, on the reverse strand, counting down.
ATATAAGTGAAATCATGCAGTATTTGTCCTTCTCTGTCTGACTTATTTCACTTAGCATAATACCCTCTGCGTAATCCATCCTGTGACAAATGGAAAGATTTAATTCTTTTTTATGGTTGAGTAATATTCCATTGTGTCTGTATACCACAACTTCTTTATCCACTCATCTATTAATGGACACAGTACCATTTATTGAAACTACTATTCTTTCCCCACCCCTTTATATTATCATTTGTTTGGTAAATAAACTAATCATACATGCATGATTCTATTTCTAACCTATTCTGTTCCATTGGTCCACTTATACATAAAAAGACAACAAAAGAATTGAAACTATGGAGAAATGTTCTTGAGTCAATGCCATGTTGTTTAATTTAATATAGATTTATAATGAACATTTATATCCAGGAAAGCAAGATCTTCCACCATAGTTCTCTTCAAGCATGAACTATTTTTTTTATCATATTTTCTTAATCACCTTGAGAAGTTCCAAAAAACAATGAAAAATGTTGAATTTTTGATTGGGATTACATTTAATTCACACTTAATTTGGGGGACATTTGACATCTTTGAATTTTCCAACTCATGGACACCTAGTTCATATTATATTTTTACAATATTGAAAATCTGCAAGATCTATAGTAAAGAATTTTTTTTTTTATTCCTGATGTTGTTTTTTTGGGCTTTCTCTCATTTCTTGATAGCTCTCTTCAGATCAAATTTCAGAGGACTATAATTTAACTTTTGGTTCTGTCTGTTGTACATTGGTTTTCTGTTTTATTAATTTCTACTCTTATTTTTCCCTTCTTATATTTTTTGGGGTTTAATTTTCCAAATTTTTCTAACCTCTTGAGATGCACAGTTAGCTCAATGAGTTTCAACTTTTCTTCTTTTCTGAAATATGAATTAAAGCCATAAATTTTCTTCTAAATACAGCTTATCTGTATCTCATAATCTTTAATGTATAATAATTCATTATGATTAATCTATACTATTATTATACCAATTTTGAATTTATTTTGATCTATGGCTTATTTAGTAGTACATTTCTTAGTTTCCAAATTATGATTTTGTTAGCAATCTTTCTGTTTTTGATTTATAGCTTAATTTCATTGTAGCCATAAAACATACTCTATAATTTTACTTTTTTGTAATTATTTGAGACCTGCTTTGTGGTGAAGCATACACTCAGGGTTTTTTTTGTTTTTTTTTAAGTTCCAAGTACAATTTAACTATTGAGTATCTTGCTTTTAAGTGTGTACAATGTTTCATATATATCAGTCAAATTTGCGAGTTATATATTGAAATATTCTATATTCTTGATTTTTTTTTGATCCACTTACTCTGTTACTGAGAGAAGTATATTAAAATCTCTTACTATAACTGTAGATTTGCCTTTCAGTTTTATAAGTAGTGTTTTGTATCTATTTGAGGATATGTTAGTAGGTTTTTAAAATATATAATTTCCATGTTCTTGGTAAAATTAACATTTCATCATTATGGTGTGTTTCTTTTTATTATATGTGTCTGTGTATATGTGTTTATGTGTGTGCTTTGTGTGTATACTCTAATAGCCATTGTCTTTTAATCTGCACATTAGCTGAGTTAAAATTAATGCAGTCATTCATATGTTTGAGTTTAAACCTACCATCTTACTTTTTGCTTCTAATTTGTCCCACCTGTCCTCTATTTCTTTTTTCTTTCTTTCCACCTGTAAGAGAATTATTTTTTATGTGTATTTAATTATATTTCCTCCTCTATTCACTCAGAAATGTTACTCTTTCATTATTGTTTAATGCTTAGCCAAGAGATTACGACATATGCCCTTCAATGACTTATGTCTAATATTCATGTTTACTCTGTTCCTATTCCTGGGCAATGTAAGCACCTTAGAAGAATTTAAATCAGTCATTTTCTCCCAAATTACATACCATTGCAGTCATATGCAAGTTAGTCCTGTTCGGTTTTAAATGAAACAAGATATTATTATTGCTTATGTAGTCAATATTTATTTATTTATCCCTATTTTCCAATAGGGATATTTTTTATGCTTGAATAATATTTTTTAGTCCTTTCATAGAGATCTGTTTAAGCTGAGTTCTCATAACTTTTATTTGTCTAAAATATCTTTACTCACTTTGATTTTTCTCATCAATTTGCTGAGGAATAATTTATGTACAGTGAGTTATATCCATTTAAAGTACACGACTTTTTGAATTTTGACAGATGTAGAACCCCAGACAATACCACCAAAATCAAGGTACAGAACTATTACATCACCCCCAAAAGATTTATCATGCCTCTCTGTCCCTCTCTGTGCCCCTGGGCCTAACCAAACTGCTAAGCTTTGCATCAGTTTATGTTGGTTTGCATATTACACAAATTATAACTTGTGCTTTGTATTGTCTGGCTGTAAATCCTTCTTCCGCCTCTTATGTAGTGGACCCAATAAGCAAATACCTACTTTTTAATATGAAATTTAATTTTCTTTAAGGGAAATGTCCTTTTAGAATTGATATTCATCCATATTATCTTTAAACATTTCTCTGTAGTTTCAATTCTTTTGTTATCTTATTTAATATTCTTATCTACTCCGATATCCAACAACTTATCTCACAATTATTTACATACATTCAGAGTACATACAAAATTGATGTGAGATCTATGAATTATTTAAGGACTTCAAATGATCTAAAAGGAAATCTGTATTTTAAAAACAGAACAAATTTATATTACATACACTTTAAGATCAGTATCTGACAAATAAATTTCCTGACAAGAAAGCTACTTATTATCTTGACAGAAATACTAGAGTATCATAAATCTGTAATAGTATTTCATAACTTTCCACATAGATTCAGTGCATCTAAAATTGATGTTATTTGAAATTTTTTTTATTGATATAATAAAAAGGCTAAAGACAGATAGCATATGAATTTATTTACCAATATTTATATATAAAAATTTTCATCTCAGAACCTCAGTAAGTATTCTTTTATTCATTCAACAAATATTTTCAAACACCTTCTTTGTTCCAGAAACTGTCCTTTGTGTTACGTACAGTTTAATGAACAAAACAGACAAAAGTCCTTGCCTTCATGAAGCTTATATTCTCATGAGGGGAAATAGACCATATGCATAATGATAAACAAATTTTTTAATATTTATGGAGGAATAAGTGCTGGGGAAAATAGAGCAATAAGGAAAATGAAGAGAACAGACAGGAGAATTGCAATTTAATTAGAATACTTTGTCATCATTGAAAAAGTAGCATTTTCAAAGCAAAATGATTTATTTGCATTATAAACTTGTAATTGCCAAGAAATCAGACTAGGAGCACATGTGTTAGAGTCATTCCATCTGAATGGAAACTGGACGTGTGGCTGTTACAGCCATGGCCCAGACTTCCACGGCTGGAAGTGTGATTCCACTTCCAGAATCACAAAAACAACAAAAATGAATGCACTTAGACTTGGAGTAGGACTACAGCTGATCTTACTACTTTAACATGCAGTTAATAAAATCCATGATTTTGATTATAGGATGAGAGCAAACTGTGGGAATGTTTTGGTCATTAACTTGCCTCATGGTAACCTTACAGTCTTGTTCAGATTTTCTAACAATTTATGGGAAATTATATATGTCGCCATTGATTTAAAAACAAAACTGTGTTGTTTGATAAAATATGAATCAGAAAAAGTTGTTTCTACATCATCGCACTAAGGACTAATATTTTATTTAAAACATTCTATGAATATTTAATTTTCATCATTGACATGTGTTCATTTCTTAACAAGTTTGAAGGCAAAATTATATATTTTCTTTTAAAAGAAAAGAGAATTGCCCTCATTTTACCTTATTACAAACTCTGAACCCTTTTGTGGCAAGTCCCTCATATATAAACACTCCAGCTGACACCTTTTCCATAAGAAATATTCACTGAGTTCTGTTTGAATACCATATATCAAGCGAACATGTAAGTGTCCTCATTATTCATGAATCAGACAGCACCCCAAGTGTACCTAGCATTAAATTGCTTTTGAACCATCTATAATCTCTAGAAATGTCTGCTTCCAAAATACATTTTGCAGAGCAACTCAATTTGAATTCTGCATCTACTGTAGCAACACACAAAAGTCTAAAGATAGGTTTGAAGGTCACTTTGACTTTGTTCCTTTAAGTAAAACTTTGCTCTATTTATGGAACAAAACCCAGGAATGTTCTGCATGTCACAGCATAAGATTATAAGATGCTTGCATGGTCTTTTCTGAATAAAAAGTAGTAAACTCACCCTTTTGTTAAAAATAGTTGCTTGTTCTTTCTAAAACAGAAACAACACACAGCTTTGAAGGAGACAAGCTGAAAGCCATGAAATGAGTCATCAGCTGTGTTCGGTTACAGTGGGTTTATCTGTGACTGTGTGTGAAAAACCACTCACAAGAAGTCAGCAAAAGTGCAGCCAGTTGCTGCGAGCTAATCATGCTGGGTTATTCTTGGAGGAGGCTGGTGTTTGGAGGGAGCACTGACAGTTACCAATTATTACCTCTACTTGGCAAAATGGATGGGTCTGAACAGTTATCTTGAAGGTGTTCTCAGCAAGAACTATATTTAAACTGCTGACACCAATAATTGTGTTTCACTCACCCAATCCTGAGTTTGATCTTAAGTGTTTTACAGTAGGCAGTCAAATGCGCTTACCTTGGGTTTTCAGTGTCCCCAGAGTGGGTCTGATAAACAGCTTGCACTAAAGTGCATGTTTTACAATGTTCTTTTATCTACTTTCTGTTGAGTATCATAGGAATGAAAGGAATGTTTTTACTGTGGTTGCTACTGAAATTCTCCAGTATAAATTTCTATCATCAAACCATTTCTAATCCTCATAAAATGGTACCCTAGTGCATAATAATATCTATATGTGGTTTTAAACTGATAATTTATAACTGTTGAGATACAATAATAAATTTGCCTTGGGAAATATAGTCAGTGAAAGGGGTGAATTTATTTCTGTTGATTACCTTGAAGGTACACAACATAAAGGGAAACATTACTGGTGTCTTTGTCATTATAGAAGAAAACCTCTCCTTCCTTGTTTGAGGTTGTTGTAGTGATTATTGCAATCAACAATGTGTCCATCATCGGATGAATGGATAAAGAAGATGTGGCACATATATACAATGGAATATTACTCAGCCATAAAAAGAGACGAAATTGAGCTATTTGTAATGAGGTGGATAGACCTAGAGTCCGTCATACAGAGTGAAATAAGTCAGAAAGAGAGAGACAAATACCGTATGCTAACACATATATATGGAATTTAAGAGAAAAAAAAATGTCATGAAAAACCTAGGGGTGAAACAGGAATAAAGACACAGACTTACTAGAGAATGGACTTGAGGCTATGGGGAGGGGGAAGGGTAAACGGTGACAAAGCGATAAAGAGGCATGGACATATATACACTACCAAACGTAAGGTAGATAGCTAGTGGGAAGCAGCCGCATAGCACAGGGAGATCAGCTCGGTGCTTTTTGACCACCTGGAGGGGTGGGATAGGGAGGGTGGGAGGGAGGGAGACGCAAGCGGGAAGAGATATGGGAATATATGTATATATATAACTGATTCATTTTGTTGTGAAGCTGAAACTAACATACCATTGTAAAGCAATTATACTCCAATAAAGATGTTAAAAAAAAAAACAACAAAAAAAACAATGTGTCAAAGAAGCTTATTACTTTTTGTTGAAACTTTCTACTTCTGATTTTCCCAAGATACAAGTAAAATTTAAAGAGAAGAAAAAATAAATTATAGGCATAACATGACTGCAAAAAGAAACATTATTTTTAAAATGCAGTATGAAAAAAATAATGAATTAGGACACAAAATCAGAGGAGTAGAGAGCAAACAACCACCCTCATGCTGACCTGAAGGAAAAGCAGATCAAGGCACGTCTACAAGCCAGTGGTGCTGGCCCATCTCCATTCATGTCTCGCCTCTATGATCAGTGAGATCATATGTCATTTTCTTCATTTTTTTCTCTCCTTCTTATTGGTTATTTTAAGCTTACTATATTTTTCCACTGACTCGCAAACCCTCTATTATCATTTCATAGGAGAAAATCCACAGGTATGGATAGTTGTTTATTTTGAGGAAAAGTACTTACATTTTCTGTTCATTTTGTTTTTAGCTGGCAAAGTGAGGTAAACTTAGGAAAATACAGAGAGTTATAAAGAGGAAATTTAAAAATAAATGGTTTCCATAAAAGGATGATTTCCTTGCTTGAAATATTTTAAGTACACAAGTAAATAATTACACTCTTCGATTCCATTAACTATCATAAATGCTGCTCAACTGTAAAGAACAGTATTGACTAGTTTAACATTATTTGGTTGGATATCTCATTCTTCTTCAATTCTTTTTGTCTATTGTTTTGTAATTAACTAAGTAGAAGAAGTGAAAATTATATTAACATATTTGCTGGTTTGTTTTTGGCATTGATTTAGGAAAAAATTAGTTTTGTACCTTAAAATGGCACCCTTGAAAATGAATGCAGCAGACTATTGCTGCCATGAGGATGTTCCCAGGGATTGTCTTTATTCACTGTGAAGATAATACAAGATGTGTTACACTTGGGTTCTTTAAATAGGACCTATTTTAAAGAAACTCCTACTTGCCTGCAGGGATTGTGTGACATTCCAAATCTTCTAATGCTTCTCCCACCAGATTGAGTCTCCCTGCCCCCATAGTGTTAATGAATGACCATATTTACAAGAATTTCTGAAGACAATAGAATTTTGGTTTATTTAGGGTGAATTTACACAATAACATATGTTGTTTATTTTGAACAGAAACAAGAATATGGCCTGACTAATACAGAAAGTAATGTGTAAATTTCCAAGCAGGCAAATCTCATGCCAACTGAGCCACTCAATCATTTGAGGAAACAAAATTTTGCATAAGTGTGAATCATATGCTTCCTTCTTTCTCAGTATTAGCTTTCAGTTGAGCAATTTTTCCCCAGTTGTATTCTATGACCAACTCTCCTTTGTCCAAGAAGTCAGAGAAGAAATTGTTTTATATTTTACATTTCTTAAAATACCACCCATCTGCAACAGCATCTGCACTGCATCTCTCATACGTTTCTACTAGGGATGTAAAATGTTACAGTCCCTCCAGAAAACAGTTCGGCAACTTTGTTAATAGTTAAACATACGCTTAACCTACGACCCAACAATCACACTCCTGAGTATTTATCATAGAAAAATAAAAGCTTATGGATATGAAAATCTTTATATGATGTTCATAGCCACTTTATTTGCAATATCCCAAACTGGAAATCACCCAAACATCCTTCAACAGGTGGATGTGGATGGACTAAAAAAGCCATGATACATCCATGCAAAGGAAAACTACTCAACAATGAAGGGAGCAAATTATTGATGTACAAAACAACTTAGATCAACTCAAGGGCATTATGCTTAGTGACAAAAGCCAATATCAAAAAATTACATACTGTATTTTGATTCCATTTGTGTCACATTCTCAAAGTGACAAAAGTGTAATGATGGAGGATAGATCAGACAGAAATTGCCTAGGTTGAGGATTAGGGTAAAGCTGTGACTTAAATTGTTGATATAAGGAAGTTTCTCTGTAGTGATAGATTAGTCTTTATCCTGATTGTGGTGGTGGTATTGAGTCTGTGCACATAATAAAATTTCATATTATTACATATCACAACACACATGTACACACATGCACACGCACACATACACACACACACACACACACACACACACACATCCCACATATATTTGAGTGCATGTAACAACTGGTAGGAATTCTGAAAAGATCCATAATTTACTTAATAGTTTTGTACCAATGTCAGTTTCCTGGTTAAAGTGTACTATGGCTAAGGAAACTGTTATCAGTGTGAAAAAATGAGTACCGGGTCCTAGGGGATTCTCTGTACTGTTATTGCCACTTCTTGTGATTCTCAAATGTTTTAAAAGTACACTACCTATTGAATCTCTATATAGCCATGATGGGGTGAAAGTTTGCAATTGCCTACTAAGTCACAGGTATTGTGTTAGGTATTTTATCTCTCTGAAAAAGGACAGTTTTCTCTACATTTTATGATAGAAGAACCTAAAACTCACCAGTTATATTTTCCCAAAATCACACCTATAAACTGGGCCCACCATCCAAGCCTGGGATTTTTTTTTTCCTCAAAATTTATCCTGTTTTTGGTCTTTCCATTCTATTCTCTTGTCTCTTTTTTTTCACTAAATATTTCCAAGATCCTTGAAACTTCGTTTCCCACTCCATACCTCTTCAGTTTTTTAATGCTTTCTTTCCTTGTTCTCGAGGAGAACTCAAATATAACATGTTCAGAGTTCTTTCTCAAACTTGGCACAGGGCTCAAGCACTCTGGAGGTATTTTCCTGTAAGTTATTGCCCAGAAGATTTATAAAATCAGGAACCATTGTGAGTTCACAGAAATGTGTCATCAAAACTAGATCTGAAAATGTGCCCTGGTCTCCTGAGAACCATTCAGGACACTCTCACTATGTAATAAGAGATGTTCTGTAAAGCACATTTGATTGGATAGGCCTAATCTCAACAACATTACTTTCTATGTATAATTCCATGACTTAACAAAAGTGAAACTTCCCATTGCTCAAAAACCTTAAAAAGAAGTCAGTTCTGTTAATAATTCTGCTGAAATTATTTTGAGAAGAATAGAGATAAAGGAACCTAAGAGCTGTAAGCTTGAAAAAATGTCCTTTTTGAAATATTGATTCAATTTTCAAACCTTAAATATAGTTTTAGAGTTTATATTTTACTCTGAAGGCAATTGCATACATTTTTCTTATTATAATACATATTTGAAATGAATTTTAAAGGAAATACAAATTTTGTGGAATCAAGAGCTAGTGAAAAACATATATTGCAAACCCAGGAGAGTAGCATATTGGATAACACCATTTTTGATCCAGACTAATATGGGCTCAAACCTTTGCGCTGCCATTTACTAGTGTTGTTTTCTTTAAAAAATCTTAGAAATCTTTTATTTCTTAATCCCATTAAGACCCTACAATACTAAGAGAATGCACATTTTACATGTACTAGATGTTAGTCACATTGTGATAAATAAGCTCAGTATCAAAGAGCATTATCACAAATTGGTGAGAAAATTGATCCTCCAAAAAAAAAAAAAGAAAACCAAGTCATTCTTCAAAACAGTTGTTGAGTCATAGTGTTCTATATTAGTAATTCAAACAAGGCATTGGAAAAATATTAACTTATGTATGGCATAAAGGGAGCAGATAAGCCATTTTTGTCCCATAAAATATTAGAGAATATAAAAATTGTAATACTGTGGGATATTGAGTATATTTTGTACATCATATTTAATCTAAATGCTAATGTTGAGAAGAAAAAACTGAATTATTCTAAAAATGTGTTGTAAGCTTTAAGAGTAATGTTTCTAAAAAGGTGTGGGACATTTACATGTGGAAACCTTAGTTTTTAATAGAATTTTGTATTCGTCTTCTGATAGAATTATTAAAAGGAAATGTTACTAAAACAGTCAGCTAGGTTCAAATTAAAAACAAAATTATATAGATTTATAAAATCAGAACCTACTAAACATAAATTATACTTAATGGTGCAACATTAAAGAAAATTTTAATGTTATTTAACTTTAAATACAATTTAACTATGGGTGAATGAGTGTTATGCATGCTCACTATTCATTTAGCTTTTAATCAAGCCAAGTGTTTGTTCAAACCTACTAGTAAAGATTATTAAAAGAGTTTTCACTAGTTTTAATTAATCATCAATTGCTTTAGAGAAACTTGAATTTTGTTACCAGTGGGTTAATCTACCTTTTGTCTGTGGCATTATCTTTCCAGAGTTCACCAGGTGTGTGTAGGTACTTTTAGAGCCCTGTTTGATTCCCTCATGCCAGAGAATCAATTAACAAAAGACAAGGAAATAGAATAGATTTATCAAATTAAGAAAACTGTATGCCCATATTTGGCCTAAATGAATATGGAGCCCTTGCAACAGAGTCCTGAAACTGAAATGAAGCCACTTCTGATCAATCTTCTCATTGACAGAAAAGAATCAGAAACCTTTAAAAGGAAACATCACATAATGAATTAATAACCACAAGTTGTGTGGTGGAAAGTTAGTATGACATACAAAAACTATAATTATAAAGCTTTAGGTGAATAAAGGAAACCAAATAGGTCATCACAGTCTCTGTTCTCAATGGATTATGGATGCTCTTCCTCCTCCAACTTTTTCCTTTCTTATTGCTCTTTAATCAGTCATTTTTTTGGTTGCATGTTTTATGTTTCATCTTTTATTACATCTTATTTGACAAAAGTACTGTTTTCTTTAATATTTGTTGCAAGATTTTTGGTTTAGATTACATACCCTAGTATTGGTATTGTCAGGGCAGTAAAATATAAGCACACTTTCTTTCCTCTATATTGCTGAGAACCCGGGTTTCACAATCAAAATGACCTAGTCTAGGCTCTCATCTCTGTGTAATGCTAGCTGGTTACTCTGGACCATTTACATAAATACCTCTCAGACTTAGTTGCCTCATCTGCAAAAAGAAGACAATAATACAAACTATATTACAATAATACAAACTAGGGAAGACATAAATAAATGCCACAGACTGGGTGACCTAAACAGCAGAAGTTTATTTTCTCACAGTTCTGGAGGCTGGGAAGTCCAAGATCAAGGTGTTGGCAGATGGCGGCCTTCTGGCTGTGTCCTCACCGGGCTTTTTCTTTGTGTTTGCATATTCCTGTTGTCTCTTACTTTTCTTACAAGAACATCAGTCTTATTGGATCAGGGATCCATGCATATGACCTTATGTAACCTCAATTACCTCCTGAAAAGCCCTATCTCTAAATAAAGTCACACTGGGGGTTAAGGATGCAACATATGGATTTTGGGGGACACAGTTCAGTCCTTAACACAAACCTTGAAAGGTTTTTTAAAAGTATATAATTTTTAGCAATACATTGGTATACATAAGTGATCAACAAATATCAGCTAATGTAATTTATATTTTACTTTGGTGAATTAGGATGCAATGGTAAGTAAGTTGTAGAAGAGAAAAATCAGTAGGTTTATTAGTTAGCCTTTGGTGCATGAAAAACAATCCAAAACTTAGTGGTCTGAAACAACTGTTTAATGCATGATTTTGTGGGTCGACTATTTGAGCCTGATGGCTCATCAAATCTAATCAAGCTTAGCTGATCTCAGCTAGATTTATTTTGAATTTTCAAAGAGCTGGTGGTTTTTTGAAGCTGGGAAGTTTATGATGGTTTTGTCTGGGATGGATGGGATGAGTGTGGTCTCTCTCCAGCTGGTATCCATATAGTCCTTCAGCAGATGAGACCAGGCTTCTCCACGTGGCTATCAAAGTGTTCTAAGAATAGCAAGAAAACCAGCCCATGCAAGTGCATTTCAGTATCTCCTTGTGTCACATTTGCTAATGTTATATTAGTCTAAGTATCATGAAAAACCCAGAATCAAGGGGTGGAGAAATAGAATCTATATCATGGGAGGATCTGCAATGTCCCAAAGTATGAAGACAGTATGTGAAGACAGGAAGGGGAAGATTTGATGAAAATGGGCAGAAGAGCTAAATAGATATTTTTCCAATGAAGATATACAGATTGCCAACAAACACATGAAAGGATGTTCAACATCACTAATCATTAGAGAAATGCAAATGAAAACTACAATGAGGTAGCACCTCACACCAGTCAGAATGGCCATCATCAAAAAATCTACAAACAATAAATGCTGGAGAGGGTGTGGAGAAAAGGGAACCCTCTTGCACTGTTGGTGGGAATGTAAATTGATACAGCCACTATGGAGAACAGTATGGAGGTTCCTTAAAAAACTAAAAATAGAACTACCATATGACCCAGCAATCCCACTACTGGGCAAATACCCTGAGAAAACCATAATTCAAAAAGAGTCATGTACCACAATGTTCATTGCAACTCTATTTACAATAACCAGGACATGGAAGCAACCTAAATGTACATTGACAGATGAATAGATAAAGAAGATGTGACACATTTATGCAATGAAGTATTACTCAGCCATAAAAAGAAACAAAACTGAGTAATTTGTAGTGAGGTGGATGGACCTAGGTGTCTGTCATACAGAGTGAAGTAAGTCAGGAAGAGAAAAACAAATACTGTATGCTTACACATATATATGGAATCTTTAAAAAAAAAAAAGGTTCTGAAGAACCTAGTGGAAGGACAGGAATAAAGATGCAGATGTAGAGAATGGACTTGAGGCTACAGGGAGGGGGAAGGGTAAGCTGGGACAAAGTGAGAGAGTGGCATGGGCATATATACACTACCAAATGTAAAATCAACAGCTAGTGGGAAGAAGCCACATAGCACAGGGAGATCAGCTCAGTGTTTTGTTACCACCTAGAGGGGTGGGATAGGGAGGGTGGGAGGGATACACAAGAGGGAGGAGAGATATGGAGATATATGTATATGTATGGCTGATTCACTTTGTTATAAAGTAGAAACTAAAACACCATTGTAGAGCAATTATACTCCAATAAAGATGTTAAAAAAAAAGTCTATTACAGACAAGACCTTCCAAATGGCTTAGGAGTAAGACATAGAGATCACCTTTCTCCCCATAAATACATCAGATATATATCTACATGTGGAACAACTCCTACAGAACACCTACTGAACGCTGGCAGAAGACCTCAGACTTCCCAAAAGGCAAAAAACTTCCCTCATACCTGGAGCAATATGGCTGACAGCGTCTTGATGTTCCGGCCGGGTGTCAGGCCTTTGCCTCTGAGGTGGGAGAGCCGAATTCAGGACATTGGTCCACCAGAGATCTCCCATCACCACGTAATATCAAATGGCAAAAGCTCTCCCAGAGATCTCCATCTCAACGATAAGACCCAGCTCCAGTCAACAACCAGCAAGCAACAGTTCTGGACACCCTATGCCAAACAACTAGCAAGACAGGAACACAACCCCACCCATTAGCAGAGAGGCTGCCTAAAATCATAATAAAGTCACAGACACCCCAGAACACACCACCGGACGTGGTCCTGACCACCAGAAAAACAAGATCCAGCCTCATCCACCAGAATACAGGCATAGTCTGCTCCACCAGGAAGCCTACACCACCCACTGAACCAACCTTAGCCACTGGGGGCAGACACCAAAAACAACTGGAACAACGAACCTGCAGCCTGCAAAAAGGGACCCCAAACACAGTAAGTGAAGCAAAATGGGAAGACAGAAATACACACAGCAGGTGAAGGAGCAAGGTAAAAACCCACCAGACCAAACAAATGAAGAGGAAATAGGCAGCCTACCTGAAAAAGAATTCAGAAGAAGGATAGGAAAGATGATCTAAAATCCTGGAAATAGAATGGAGAAAATACAATAAGCATTTAACAAGGACCTAGAAGAACTAAAGAGCAAGCAAATAATGATACAACATAATAAATGAAATAAAAAATACTCTAGAAGGAGTCAATAGCAGAATACTGAGGCAGAAGAACGGATAATTAACCTGGAATATAAAATAGTGCAAATAAATACTGCAGAGCAGAATAAAGGGAAAAAAATGAAAAGAATTGAGGATAGTCGTAGAGATCTCTGGGACAACATTAAACGTACCAACATTTGAATTATAGGGGTCCAGAAGAAGAAGAGAAAAAGAAAGGGACTGAGAAAATATTTTAAGATTTTATAGTTGAAAACATCCCTAATATGGAAAGGAAATAGTCAATCAAGTCCAGGAACTGCAGAGTCCCATCAAGATAAATCCAAGGAGAAACACACCAAGACACATATTAGTCAAACTATCAAAAATTAAATACAAAGAAAAAATATTACAAGCAGCAAGGGAAAAACAACAAATAACACACAAGGGAATCCTCATAAGGTTAACAGCTGATGTTTCAGCAGAAACTCTGCAAGCCAGAAGGGAGTGGCAAGACATACTTAAAGTGATGAAAGGGAAAAACCTACAACCAAGATTACTCTACCTAGCAAGGATCTCATTCAGATTTGACAGAGAAACTAAAACCTTTACAGGCAAGCAAAAAGTAAGAGAATTCAGCATCACCAAACTAGCTTTACAACAAATGGTAAAGAAACTTCTCTAGGCAGGAAAATCAAGAGAAGGAAAAAACCTACAATAACAAACACAAAACAACTAAGAAAATGGTAATAGGAACATACATATCAATAATTATTTTAAATGTAAATGGATTAAATGCTGCCACCAAAAGACATATACTGGCTGAAGGGATACAAAAACAAGACCCATATATATGCTGTCTACAAGAGACCCACTTCAGACCTAGGGACACATACAGACTGAAAGTGAGAGGATGGAAGAAGTTACTCCATGCAAAGGGAAAGCAAAAGAAAGCTGGCATAGCAATTCTCATATCAGACAAAATAGACTTTAAAACAAAGACTATTACAAGAGGCAAAGAAGGACACTACCTAATGATCAAGGGATCAATCCAAGAAGAAGCTATAACAATTGTAAATATTTATGCACCCGACATAGGAGCACCTAAATACATGAGGCAAATGCTAACAGCCATAAAAGGGGAATTTGACAGAAACACAATAACAGTATAGGGGACTTTAACACCCCATTTTCACCAATGGACAGATCATCCAACATGAAAATAAATAAGGAAACACAAGCTTTAAATGATACATTAAACAAGATGGATTTAATTCATATTGATAGGACATTCCATCCAAAAACAACAGAATACACTTTCTTCTCAAGTGCTCATGGAACATTCTCCAGGACAGATCACATCCTGGGTAAAAAATCAAGCCTTGGTAAATTTAAGAAAACTGCAATCATATCAAGGATCTTTTCCGACCACAAGATATGAAAGTAGCTATCAATCAGAGGAAAAAAACTGTAATTGTAACAAACACATGGAGGCTAAACAATATGCTACTAAATAACCAAGAGATCACTGAAGAAAGCAAAGAGGAAATCAAAAAATACTCAGACAAATGACAATGTAAACAAGGTGACCCAAAGCCTATGGGATGCAGCAAAAGCATTTCTAAGAGGGTAGTTTATAGCAATATAATCCTACCTCAAGAAACAAGAAACATCTCAAATAAACAACCTAACCTTATACCTAAAGCAATTAGAGAAAGAAGAACAAAAAAACCCCCAAAGTTATCAGAAGGAAAGAAATCATAAAGATCAGATCAGAAATAAATTAAAAAGAAATGAAGGAAACAATTGCAAAGATCAATGAAACTAAAAGTTGGTTCTTTGATAAGATAAACAAAATTGATAAACCATTAGCGAGACTCATCAAGAAAAAAAACCGAGGAGACTCAAATCAACAGAATTAGATATGAAAAAGGAGAAATAACAGCTGACACTGCAGAAATACAAAGGATCACATGCGATTACTACAAGTAAGTATAAGCCAATAAAATGGACAACCTGGAAGAAATGGACAAATTCTTAGAAAAGCACAACCTTCCAAGACTGAACAAGAAAGAAATAGAAAATATAAACAGACCAATCACAAGCACTGAAATTGAAACTGTGATTAAAAATCTTCCAACAAACAAAAGCCCAGGACTGGATGGCTTCACAGGCAAATTCTATCAATAATTTAGAGAAGAGCTAACACCTATCCTTCTCAAAGCCTTCCAAGATATAGCAGAGGGAGGAACACTCCCAAACTCATTCTACGAGGCCACCACTACCCTGATACCAAAACCAGACAAAAATGTCACAAAGAAAGAAAACTATAGGCCAATATCACTGATGACCATAGATGCAAACATCCTCAACAAAATACTAGTAAACAGAATCCAACAGCATATTAAAAGGATCATACACCATGATCAAGTGGGGTTTATCCCAGGAATGTCAGGATTCTTCAATACATGGAAATTAATCAATGTGATACACCATATTAACAAATTGAAGGATAAAAACCATATGACAATCTCAATAGATGCAGAAAAAGCTTTTGACAAAATTCAACACCGATTTTTGATAAAAACCCTCCAGAAAGAAGGCACAGAGGGAACTTACCTCTACATATTAAAAGCCATAGATGACAAACCCACAGCCAACATCGTTCTCAATGGTGAAAAACTGAAGCCATTTCCTCTAAGATCAGGAACAAGACAAGGTTGTACACTCTCACCACTATTATTCAACATAGTTTTCAAAGTTTTAGCCACAGCAATCAGAGAAGAAAAAGAAATAAAAGGAATCCAAATTGGAAAAGAAGAAGTAAAGCTGTCACTGTTTGCAGGTGACATGATACTATACGTAGAGAATCATGAAGATGCTACCAGAAAACTCCTAGAGCTAATCAATGAATTTGGTAAAGTAGCAGGATATGAAATTAATGCACAGATATCTCTTGCAATTCTATACACTAATGAAAAATCTGAAAGTGAAATTAAGGAAACCCTCCCATTTACCATTGCAACAAAAAGAATAAAATACCAAGGAATAAACCTACCTAGGGAGACAAAAGACCTGTATGCAGAAAACTATAAGACACTGATGAAAGAAATTAGAGATGATACAAACAGTTGGAGAGATGTATCATGTTCTTGGATTAGAAGAATCAACATTGTGAAAATGACTATACTACCCAAAGCAATCTACAGATTCAATGATTTAAGTCAGAAAGAGGAAAATAAATACCATACACTAACACATATATATGAAATTCAAAAAAAAATGGCTCTGAAGAACCTTGGGGCAGGGCAGGAATAAAGACGCAGACATAGAGAATGGACTTGAAGACATGGGGAGGGGAAAGGTAAGCTGGGAGGAAGTGAGAGAGTGGCATGGGCTTATATATACTACCAAATATAAAATAGATAGCTAGTGGGAAGCAGCCACATAGCACAGGGAGGTCATCTCGGTGCTTTGTGATCACCTAGAGGAGTGGGATATGTATGGATGGCAGGAGGGAGACACAAAAGAGAGGAGATATGGGGTATATATGTATATGCACAGCTGATTCACTTTGTTATTAAGCAGAAACTAAGACACCATTGTAAAGCAATTATGCTCCAATATAGATGTTAAAAAAAAGAATCTATTACAAAGACCCCGACCAATATTCATGGTGCTATTTACATAATGCCTGTGATCATCAGTCAAGATGCCTGATCAAACTGTGCTGTGATAAGATCATAGATTTTACATCAATGCCACTATGTTCTTCAGTTGTTCAGAATAGAGCGAATGATGTGCTGTTGCTTAGGAGTGTTTTCTGAAGGTTTTACAAAGAAAGACACTATTTCTCTTCTTAACTTCTGACTTCCTGCCTTCCCATTGCCAGGATAATAATAGGCACAGAAAAGAGACGGGACAATATAATGGTTTTGAAATCATCGATTGTAGTCATGTTAAATCGTTAAGAACCTAACCCTAGGAAACAAACATCTATATATAAAGCTCTACTAATTTAAGGATACGGTTTTTTCAGTCTTCTATTTGTGGCTGAGATCACCACATTTTTTTTTTTTAATTCCCAATTCCTTTCATAGTCCTTTCACATGTTGCCTCAGAGGAGAGTCAAATTCTGGAATGAAAGAAAGAGTTACATCTTGACTTTTTAGTTTAAAAATATTTCCTGTGGTTAGCACTCAAAGGATATAGAAAAATGTGATGAGCCAGAGCAGATTCTGTCTTCCCCTTAGATTAGAAATAGATCTCCAGATTCTGGAAGCTTTCAGTAGAACCTTCATTTGAGCTGAGAATCTGAAAACAGAAGACATCTATGTCAAGATACCCTCAGGTCAAGTCTGGGTCATAGATTAAGTACCAGGGTCCTTCTATGCCCTGTGTATAGGTACCAGAATACATTTTCATGTTCAGTGTGTAGGCAAATGGAACACCTCTTCGGAGTTTCAATATGCATCTGACAAAGGATTACACTCAGATGAGGCATTGGCTTAGTTAAGGAAGATAAAAGGATGGGAGAGGCTGTGTGGTTGTTACTGAGCTGCAACAAAACATCAGCCTGCAGTCATTGAAGCTCAAGGTCCAGAGAGGGGAAAAGCCTGTATGTGGATGCAGCTTGGGGGGATGAAAACTAAGGAGCAGAAGCCCCCATCAGAATTGTGAAGCTAAGAACATAAATACCCTAGTCTTAAATGAGAAGTTATACTGCTTATACTGTAGGCATTTTTGAACGCTAATTACCAAAGTGAAATTCACATGCCTTAAAATTTACCGTTTTAACATGAACAATTCAGTGGCAATTAGATCATTCACACTGTACAACCACCATTTATATCCAGTTTCAAAATATTTCCATCACTGCAAAGTAGTACCTTATACCCATCAATCAGTTTCTCCCCATTCCCTCTCCCTGCCCCATCACTCTGCCTCTGGCAACCACCGATCCATATTCTGTCTCAATGAATTTGTCTATTCTGGATATTTCATGTAAGTGGAATCATAAAATATTTGATCTTTTGTGCTTGGCTTTTGTCACTTAGCTGTTTTGGAGGTTCATCCATGTCGTCACCTGTATCAGTACTTCATTCCATTTTATGGCTGAATATTATTTCATTGTATGTATATATAACAATGTGTTTATCCATTCATCTATTGATGAACATTTGAGATTTTTCTGCCTTTGACTATTGTGAATAGTGCTGCTACGAATATGTGTTTGGGTACCTGTTTTTAATTCTTTTGTGTGTATACCTAGAGGTAAAATTTCAGTGTTATGCAGTAACCTTAACTTTTTGAAGAACCACCAAAACTTTTTTCTTTTCTTCTGACAGATGAAAGACTATAAGAAAATTATTAAAAGATTTGGGTGAACCAAATGTAAAAGAGTATGAAAAACTAATAATAAATGAAGTTAATGATCATTATCTCAAATATGACTCATAGAATATAGATTTAAGTTGCACAATTTAAACACACCCAAATTATGTCTATCAGTCTATCTATCATCTATCATCCATTTATCTGTCTACCCACACACACTATTTTTAAAGCTATAATAATGAGAAATCTGCTTCAATACATAAAATAAAATCTACATTACTAAAAACCTGTGTCATAATAATACAGATAAAATATATAGAATTGACTAAAAGGGAGGCATATTAAGTGGATAATACTTTTCTTTGTCAAATCTTCTAAGCAAATTGGTAGAAAATGCTCTTTTAATATTAAGAAAGTTTCGTGAACAGCTCAGATGCCATGGTAACACTCCATATAATTTTTTTAAGAATTCTAAGAAATCGAGATTTATGCTGCATCTGCATAAATGTCATCATTTAGTCTAGATACAAGGTGTTCCTAACAATATTGTACCAACAATTCACTTTTTACTTTAAAAAATAGTTTTTAGTAAACTACGAGGTGCAACTTTTAAAAGAAGCATTGATAAGTACATTTTTCCTAAAGTATATACAGACGGATAATGAAATTTATTTCTTACTCATAATCTGATGTCTACTCATTTTTTTCTTTAATTTAAGTGGCATTATAAAATGTTTTCCAAATATAAGACTGTTTACTGAGCTAATAAAGTAATTAGTCTGATTAAACTGATGGTCAACTCAGGCAAACAAATTCTGTCAACATAATCTGTGTGTTAACACAGAAGATATTTATCATTTAAAACAAATGTGTTCAAATAAAGTAATTTATGTAGATATGGCTCTGGCCAACAACAGAGAGCTAAACAACTTTTTGAAACATGCTTAAAAACCAATTAAAAGATAAATTTGACAAAGATTAAAGAAAATTAATCACGTACAAATATCAGATTCATGTACAATAATTTCTTTTACAAAAGGTGTGCAGTTGACCTGAATCTGAAGACATAAATGACAAAGGAAACACATGTGTTAGGCAGATTAATGGTCCACCCAAGTTGTCCACATCCTAACCCCCCACTTTGAACCTGTGAATATGTTACCTTACATGACAAAATGTGCAGATGTGACCAGTTTAAGGATCTTAATTAACCTGGAATATCCAGATGGACCCAATCTAATTACCAGAAGTCCTTGATGGTTGAAAATGGAGGGAGAAGAAGAGAGTCTGAATGATCCAATGTGAGAAAAACTTGACCGAGCATTGCTGGCTTTGAAGATAGAGAAGGGGCCACAAGTCAAGGACTGTGAGTGCCCTCCAGAAGCTGTCAAAGTCAAAGAAAAAGAGACTCCCCTAGAAGTTCCAGAAAGGAGTAGAGCAATGCTGATACCTTGATTTTAGCCTAGTGAAACCCATGTCAAACTTATGACCTACAGAATGGTAAGATAAAACATCTGTATTGTTTTAGCCCCTAAATTTGTAGTAATTTAGTAGCAATAGAAAACTAATAGAAATTAGTTGTTATAGTAGCAATAGAAAACTAATACACCAGAAATGGGTGACAGTGACTCATGAGTGTAAAGTCTAAGTTATGAGTGTAAAATCTAAGTTATGAGTTTAAAGTCTAAGTTATGCCTTCTTTGAGGCATTGTTTTCATTACTCAGCTGTTTATTTTCATTCTGACACCAACACAAAAATAATGGCATTCATGCAACTAGGTTAAATGCTTTTTAAAAATTAGCAAAATAGATAAACCACAGAAACGTCTATTGTAAACAAAAATGACATAGTACAATAATATGTGCAAAATGGTATCTACAATTTATTTATGCTAAAGTTGGAAACATCAATGAAATGAATGATTGTAGATACTACACAGAGAAGTCAATGAATCAATAACTAAGAATAACATTGAAGAACTCATAAAAGCATTTATTAATTGTCAGTGATGAATTATTTAATTTCTCACAGAACAAATTAATTGATATTTTATAAATTGTTCCTGGTCATAAGAGATAAGAAGCTCTATAAATCATAATTTGGAAAAAAAATGTGCAGTGCAGAATAATTAGCACAGAAATAGAAGTGTGGTTTAACAATTATTAGTAATTTTCAAAAAGAGGTGTAAAGACATTCAATATTAAGGAACTACTAAGATCATTTACTATGTGAGTAAGTCAGATAAAAACATTTTATCCTCAAGCAGTTTGACCAACTTTATTTGACAAAGTCAACACAAATTCTTATTCAAAAGTATTGAGAAAAACTAACAATAAGTTTACTTTAACAATAAGTTTACTTTAACAATAAATTTACTTTTCCTTTTAACAATAATTCTTACAGTAAATAATTTAAAGTAAATAATAATTTACTTTCAGCAAAGGAAATTATAGTAAATGATGAAATATCAGTAGAATACCTATTAAAATTAGGAAACCTAACAGGATATCTATTATAAGCATCATTTTAAGAGTATTTTTGAAACTTATGCTTCATGCATTTAGAATGAAACAGAACTAAGAGGTCTATAATCTTTTAATCTTTCTAAGATTAAAAGGCCATTATTTTATACAATGCGTGTACACACAAAAATCCCAAGAAAATACATTGAAAAACTTTTCATAAAAAAATTCAGTACAGTATCTTACAATAGGGTACCTACACAAAAATCAATAGGTTTGCTGAGGTAGAAAATAAGTTGTTAATATTCCACACTAACAAGAACAACAATCACAATAATAAACCTTTTTGTTATTTATAGGAAAAGGAATATATATTACTTATAAGCACAAAATTTAAAAATTAAGGAGCTATGTCATGATTTTTTCTAAAAAGTTAAAATATTTTAAGATTCAATTAAGTTATTTGAATTCATAGATGAATTCAATCTTAATAATTAGCCTATGGAGAATTTCTTGCTACTCAACAATATGGTTTTTAATATTTAATCATTATTTTTGACAAAAGCAACAGAGAGATATCAAAAATAATGAGATTGTTTCATGGAATATTATAAAATGAACCTCATTTGCATTCTCACTATATTGAAGGATATAAGACATTCTCCCTGTTTTTGGTTAAAACTCAAATATTAAGCCTTCTAATTTAAACTGGATGTTTGGCAAGCTACATGTTGTAGACTGAATGTTGGGATACCCTAAAATTCATATGTTGAAATTTTAACCCTCACTGAAGTGGAGTTTGGGGTTGGGACCTTTGGAAGTTAATTAAGTTTAGTTGAACTCATGAGGGTGTGGCCCTCAATAGGAGAGTAGTACCCTTATAAGAAGAAAAAGAGATGAGTGCCCTCTCTCTTTCCATGAGTCCACATCAAGAAAAGGCCAAGTGAGCACTCAACTAGAAGGCAGCTGTCTACAAGTCAGGATGGGAGCCCTCATTAGACACCGAATCTGCCATCACCTTGATCTTGGACTTCCCAGCCTCCAGACCTAAGAGAAATAAGTTTGTTGTTTAAGTCACTCGGTCTTCAGTATTTTGATATAGCAGTCTGAGCAGAATAAGACACTACAGTTTGTAAAGTCTCCTTCTCAGAACCTCACTTGGAAGATATGTTCCTAGCTTCTTCCAAGCTCAGAAGTCATCAGCTTTCTTTGTTAGTAATTTTTTTTACCAGTTTGTTAAAATTTTCTTAAACAATAGAATATGGCAAGAATATGACCTCCACAGCATACTCCCTGCTGATACCAGGACTCTTCCTATCTCTAGCCCAGATTGTATCATGTTTTATTTTGGATGCTAGATTATACTACCATGAGGTCCTCTTAGATCATTTTAGTAGATCATAGGAATTTTAGTTGTCCAAATCTTTTTGTAAGAAAAAAGAAAAATTCTCTGCCACTGCAAAAAAGCACAATTCACCTAATACAGTATGAGTAGCCCAGTTTTCTGACTGAAAGAGACCCAAAGCTTCAGAGTTAATAAAAATTAGAAAGGTAAATAACTTCTTTTCATCTCTCAGATTATCAGGCAATATCATAGACTAAGTGTCAGACCCCAATCTCTACTAGAAATCATATTTGCATTTTAGCCAAATCTCTCTGATGGGAGGGTGAAAAAAATTTACAGGTTTCAACTAATAAAATGTTACTGTTTTCAATAATATTCCATCATAATTGAAACTCATTTAATACTTGAAAAAATAAATCTTAC
This sequence comes from Stenella coeruleoalba, assembly GCF_951394435.1. NCBI lineage: Eukaryota > Metazoa > Chordata > Mammalia > Artiodactyla > Delphinidae > Stenella > Stenella coeruleoalba. Next base: position 67,146,728 of record NC_137158.1, on the reverse strand, counting down.
AGTAAATAATTTAAAGTAAATACTAACAAAAGTTTGTTTTGCAAAGGTTTTCATATTTGGAACATTCTTTAAACCAGGGTGGCAAACTAGTGCCCTCAGGACAAATCTATTCCACTGCCTGTTTTTTAAATAAAGTTTTATTGGGATACAACCTCACAAATTTTGTTCTGTACTGTTGTCTATGGGAGCTTTCACATTGCAACAGCAGAATTGCCTAATTGCTGTAGGGACCACCTGGCTGGCTAAGCCAAAAATATTTACTGTCAGGCCCTTTGTAGAAAAAAGTATTCTGACTCCCGATCTGAACAATATCTGATATTGAATTCAATGATTTTAGAAAAGGCAATGTAATTCCTTTCACATATTTACTTAAAATGAAATACAATAGAGCAGATGAACACTCCATATGCTTGTCAAATGATATTTGGTAAAACTATCTTATGTTTGTACTGTTTTTGGTTATAATTAAACTTGTGGCATCAAGAAACTGCATCACCAGCTTGTTGCCACTTAGTTATTGTATTTCAGACATGTATTAGGTGACAGAATAACTTTACATAATTATCATGTTTCTTTTCTAAATTAATTGGAAAGAAAAAATTTTAGTGTTCAAGTAATCTTTCAAGTACGAACAAAAAATATTGATGTTTAAGACCCCTAAATCTTTATAATATCTTTACATTATAAATGAGATGAATGAGGACAAATGCTGCTTTAAAAAGAGTGCTTTTGGGTCCACTAATGAAGCCAAGTTTCAATACAACCTTTATAGAGTAGTTGAACTGTCCTAGAAGATTTTAGCTAAAAGCCCACAATAAGGACAGGATATCTTTTTCATACTTATTGTTCTTTTAAGTTATTGCTTAGAATATTTGCATAAAATTAGCTCATCTGCTTCTACTAAAGTCATATTGGTATGATTATGATACCCCATTTAGTTACTGTGGAAATTATAATGATATTAGAAACTGATCATGACTTCTGAATGAGACAAGCTGCAGGATGAGGCTAAATATATAAACCATGAAAAGAATGTGTTTTCATGCAAAGTCTTGAGTGTCATTAAAGAACAAAGGAAAAAGGAACAAGGAAATGGGAAGATACAAATAAAAATAATGAGCAATTATATTCTGCTTACCAAAATTCCCCCTGCAGTTTCAATCAATGTCTCTGCTTCTGCTTTCTGTTCTAAATAATTGTGCTAGTTCTGGTAAATATATTCGGCATGATCCAAAACAGCTGTGACTGCTTTCCTGTGATTAATTAATTAATTCTTACTCTTTTTTGTTTGTTTACTATTACATTAGCTTTTATTTCTGGTCCAACCTTGCAAGGCACGAATGACTTAAAGAGATAATTCTGACTCCAGGAGGGGAGGAGCTATGTGTGGAGGATATGCACAAAAGAAGCTCTGCACTTAAGTAATCATAGGCAGGTTTCTAGACCTCAGTACTACTCAGTACAAAAAGGGCATACAAATGTCACCTACCCCATGGAATTCTTGGGTGGTTAAATGAGATAATACATGTACAAAGTGGTAAGGTCCATGCCCAGCATGTGGGGAGTGCTCAGCAAATGTTAGTTATTTTAGTACTAAACTTCGAAGCTCTATGCTTCATCAAACAATGAGTAATCACTAACATACTTGAGTAACTTCTTCTCTAGATTACTTAAACAAATAGAAAATGCTATCCACTTACAATTTATTGTTTAAAAAGCACCAAAGAGTATTATGTTCCTTGAATCTCCACTTTTCTCTGCAGTATTGATGCTGAGTTACTATTGACTATTGCCTGAAATTGAATCCATGTTGGAAGAAAACTGCTAGCTATAAAACCAGAATCTTCACAGTGGACCCTCTTTTGTGACAGTGGGGAGGCAACACCTGCAAATAAAGAGGACTCAGTGAGTGGCCCAGAGAGGTGCTGAAAAGAGAAATGGTCATCAGTTGATGTCATGTGCCCAGGAGGCTCCCAGTTATAAATGGGTGAGCCTCTGAGAGAAGACCTTGTGTTATGTAGGTCTCCACTGAAAGGAGCCACTGGAAAATGATTTATAAAAACTAATCTCATCCTATTTTCATGCCCAAACTGATCAATCCCAGATAATATGAAATACATTGATAAAATATTCCTAACTAAAACTGATCTGCATTGAACTTGCACCAACTATGAATGGAATACTGGCGTGACCCCTTAATTAGTATACCTACCTTCAACGTTACAACCCTCAGACTCAGAGACCCTGCAGCTACCAGCTCTTATATGAAAACAAAACATAGCTAGGCCATGTCCAAACTCAGAATCTTTGTTGTTTTCACATATAGAATAAAGCTCTGGCTTCTTAGCATCCTCGCCCTGTCTTCTTCCTCTCCAGCCTCATTTTTCACACCTCCCCCTGTACGTCCATGCTAAAAGGCTCTTCCTCAGAGAATCCTACAGCATGAAACACTGAACTGAATTTATCTGGTATGTCCTGGGTTGTGTCAGCTTTATTTTTGTTTCAAAGCAGACAGTTTGCCTCCTATTAGATTGCAGTCAATAAACATTTATTCAATAAATGCGTTTTGGTTTTCTTATTATTCTCATAGTCAGGTTGTATTTCCTAATGATTTGTCTGAATTTTTCTTTTAAAAATTCAAATGCTTTTCTTGCAACCTCCCCCTTAAGGAAATGAAGATTAAATCAAGAATCATTGCATACATACTTCCGTATACTTGAGGGTTGTTGCAGAGCAAGAACGTTTTTCTTAAACCATTCATAGTGTCTATCTTAGAAATTTGCATATTAATAGTTGTTCAATAAATGTTTGAATAGCGAGGGTGGGTGGAGATTCCCTTTAGACAATTTTTCTGGAATAATATAAACAAGACTTAGAGACTGAGAATCGTATCTTTTAAAAAATGGATAATAATCATCACTTTGTAAGAAAATGAGAAAACTATGAAATAAATTTTAAAAATATTCATATATATCCCAGTGTGTCAAAACATGACTGCTATATGCAAATGTGGAAAGCTTGATAAATATTACAATTTATTCTCTTAAGAGTGTGGGCATCCTTGAGTTATTATTTTTCCTGAGAGCAGTAGTAAAATGGGCAGCTGCTACTCACACAGGATACACATAACAGCTTTCCCACAACTATGATACAAATTCTGACATAATTGGATTTTTGGATGAGGTGACAATTACTTCCAAGTTTTCTGTCAGGTATTCTCTAAGGTGTTATTTAAAATACTGCATATAACAACTGGTACATAAGTGCCAACCAATCAGAGCACACACCTACCCGTTCAGAACAGACACCAGCCGTAAACAGCCAACACAGCAATGTGGATTGAATAAGGCTTCAAAATATACCTCTCTAAACATAAAGGAAAGAAAATTCACCCTTGAGTTTCTTCTCTTACTTTCTTTTTTCTTCAAGCACAATAATTTGTGAAGAACTATTCTCATTTGTGGATATTATGAGACGGATATTGAACTGAGACCGGAAAAGTTGCTAGGCATGCTACTTTTTGAGCATGTAAAATTTTAATAGTGCATGTAAAAATAGTACATGTAAAATTTTTCTACAGAATACAGTCACGTGGCTAGTAAACTTCAGTTAAAGAAAAATAATGCCTTTGGGGAGAAACTTCATCTTGATGCTATTGTAATGTCCCTCTTATACCTCCACCTATAAGTTGAAATAACGCATGTGAAGATTTTCATACAATTTTTAAAAAAAACATAGTAAGTATTCTAAAAATTCCACTACTGCTATTATTATTGTTGTTTGTGTTTTTGTTATTGACACCAAAGGGCAAGCTCAGGGTGAAATTGTGCAGTAGAGAAATGGATTTCATGACACTTGTTATTCTTCCTTCCCTGGCCTGGGTACTTCTCCACACCCTCATCACCATCATGGACCACATCTTGGTAAAAGTTCTCATTCCTGATACCACCCTTTCCTCTCTTCTCCATGCAATGATCATATGTATCTTCTTTTTTTCCCAAGTTCTGATTGCAATTGAAAAGAAAATCATTTGAAATTATTTTAATGGACAGTAATGATTAACAGTATTCCTGTTCTCCTTTGCCCCAACATGCTCATATTTCCACAAGGATCTTATAGAAACATATTGGGAACGTTATTCCAAAGAAACCTTGGCAATTTCAGAGAGGGTGGCTGTAAGAGGAAGAAATATTCAGACATACACTCACCCCCATGGTACAGAAGGGCCACTTATGCCTTTTTTTTTTCTGTAAAGAGGAAACAGAGTTCTAGTTTATTATACCTTCATATGCATATGGTATTTATTCAGTTGAAACTCCTATTAATGGTGACATGAAACCTCAGGTCAGGAACAAGCTAGTTTATTTTGAATCTTTCCATTGTGTTTTCATAGGAGGTTTCTAAGAATAACTGAAGGTTATAATCTATGGGAACAGCCTTTCTCAATTTAGTTGGACATTTCCAGTTTTATTCATAAAGGGCTTCTTTTTTCTCTTTTTTTGGTTCAGAATAAGAACTGTAGGGTTGGATCCATTAAGTTTATTTTATCACTTTTAATGCAAAGATTATTACTGTAATTTACATATCTGAGTAAGAGCCAAAAGCTTCCTGCTGTGGCTTTTTCCACCAATGTGCTACAAATTAACAATCCAGCTACATTAAAGCAAATGAAAAAAAGTTAATTCTTTTCAATATAAAGAAAATTATCTGCCCACAAGACTATATAATTCCCTCAATAAGATTCCCAGAAACAAGAAAACAAAATTTTTGTGTAAACTACTTTAAAGTTTTAGTCCCATGTGAGACAGTAACATATATCTTAAGAAAATGTAGTAAAATCATAGTGATCACCAAAAATGAAAGCATTAACTTTGAAGCTGTGAACTATGCTTAAAGTCATAAGAGAAAAATGTGCATCAATAATATTTTCGAGAATCACTGAGTCAAGATTAAGAATCACTTAATCGTGTAGAAATTATTGAAGTATGAGTTTTCTTATTTCTCATTGGTATCAAAGCATCAACTTTTGGTAAACAACTAGTCTAATACTTCAACAATGAGTTCCCACAAAGAAACAGCCCATCTAGAAATCAGGTTAATATGTCATTACTCAAAATATACCAGTGGAGTAATGGACACTTTCTATGCCTTACGTCTTGATGGAAATCCCTAGACCACCTAAGTGTCCCATCTCCCACTGTCACTCACAGGCTTTCTCAAGATAAGGGAAAAATAACTTCAAGAGTCTGTCAACAGGGACCAGTCTTCCAATGACCTGAATTTGCTCCTCCCCAAATTCATATGTTGCAGCTCTAACCCTCAATCTGATGGTATTTAGAAGTGTGGCCTGTGAGAGGTAATTAGGCTTAGATGAAGTCATGAGGGTGGTTCCAGTGATGGGATTAGTGGCCATGCATGAAGAAGAAGCAGACCAGAGATTTCTCTCTGCCATGTGATGATTCAAGGAGAATGCAGCCATCTACAAATCAAGAGGGCTCTTGCCAGGAACAGAATCTGCCAGCACATTGATGTTTGGACTTTCCAGCCTTCCAGACTGTGATAAATAAATGTCTGTTGATTAAGCCATCCAGTCTATGATATTTGTATACCTTAGGCAGCCTGAGCTAAGACATTTACTAAGGACTTATAGTATGCTAGGCAGACACAAATTAATAACATTTTTCTTATCTCCTTTAATGTTTAAAACAACCAAATATTGTGTTGCCACTATTCTTGTCATTTTACAGATGAAGCAACTGAAACAGGGAGATTAAATAATTTGCCCAAGTTTATACATATAGTCAGTGGCAGAAAAATCTTCTGACCTCATACTATTATATTAATCATAACATGCTGCTATCCCATAAATTTGTGTTATGTAGCTTTTCAATTAAAATCAGAGGCCATTTCTAATAAATGACCTCCAAAATTCAGAGTTACATATCTCAACAGCATGTAATCGAGAATATGTAAGGTGGATTTTATTGCTGAATAAATAGCCTTATTTTAGATAGCAAGAAACAGCTTTGAGGGTGTTATTGTGGAATTAAAATACTTTATATGTCACATATGCACTATTATAACTGTGTATAGTAAAATAGGCTTATATTCATTCACTATTTTATTCATTCAATTTATGTAAATAAGACCAAATAAGAACCATATATAGTCCTTATATTTAAGAAATTCAATAATTAAACAGGAGGCCAAATTATTTATTAAACAATATTCATGGGCTAATAGAGCAAGACAATGATATAGAAAAACACAAAATAACTAAGTCTGGGAAGACAGAGAAAGTTTCCAATCAGATGTGACATTTAATTGACATTCAACAATGAGTATCATTTTGCAATCAGGTGATGTCAACATGAAAGTTGGAAGACCTATTCAGGTTGCCAGCTGATAGATCGTTAAAAATAATTTTTGCTGACTCTTCACTATATGATTTTTCTAATATAATGCAAAAGGAGGTTATGGCAATGATGGTGCTGTAACATTTATATACATAGTATCAATAGATTTAGTGCTTATGCCCATAAAACTTAAAGAATGTATTATAAATAATGTTGAACCATTCCTTATTTAAACAAAGTAAACTTCGTCAATGAATGCATAGGTGGATTATAACAAAACACAGTCTCATCTATTATTATCAAAAATTGTAATATAACAATGATGTATTGGTCAATTGTATACTAATTATAATTATAATGATAATCAAGAGCAAAATTTTTAAATGTTAGGGACTTATAGTCATAAAAATTAACATCTTTAAGGATTATACTTGAACTGCTACATGCTTGAGTAATCAATTATATTTTTAAGTGAAATGCTGTATTATATTTGCATAAAATCAGGTGGGGGAATTTAAATGGGAAAAGGAAGAAAAAGCAGAATGTAAATATTCTATCCGGTAGTCATGTATGTGTGAAAATGAATGATAGGAGCTAAAAAAACCCTTTGGTATTTAGATTTAATTGGCTCCATTTTAAAAAGTAATGTTAACCCTCTTGTTTGAAAAAGGCAATATTTTCAATAAGCTGGAAATTGCACTTTTGCATGTTTAAACTTATAAGGAAAAAATTTAGATAGAAACTAAAAATGCTAAAGGATTATGTACTTTTAAAAATTATTTTATCAATAACACAAACAAAATATTTTAATCATACTTATCTGAGGAATGAAGGATAATCTGTGAGATAATATCACACTAAAATATGGCAGTAAAGACATAATGTAAAGGGACATATCAAGCTGAGAATATAAGGCAAAAGAGAGCAAGTGATTTGAGTAGGGCACTTTAAATATCACAACATGCTGTCCATTTCCACTCTAAAATGTGACACAATATGGCACAGTTAGTTTTTGATGCAACTGTTGGAGCTACTAAGTTGTAATTTTATTACCTGCAGTCATATACTTAGCCATGTCTAATAGGCATATTTTCCTAAGCTTTTCTCCATTGTAGCTTACATTGGTAAATGTCAGTAAGATCTAGATTTCAACATATGTGTTGTATATGTAGAAAATGAATGCTAAAGTTATCTTCTGAACATACATTGTGTATCATTCAAGGTAATACACTGCAGGAATTCTTCTGTGTCATTGTAGGTTGGAGTTGATGCATGAACTGTGTTAGACAGGAAGACAGAATTGTTTTCAATGTAATCCTCAGGAAGTCCTTCAGAAAAGGGAAAACAATGATTTTGAAGGTTCATTTCAGTTCCAGCTGGCAGAGATCTTAAAGGTTATTCCATTTTACCCATACTACATAGTTATTTAAATGTCTCCATGTGCAACATATGAGAGGAATGCGTATTTAGAAACATTGGAATTTTAAAAATGTGTTTATAATGGCAAGAAGTGAAAAGCAGGAAACTATACGCTAAATACCACTTTATTTAGCCACATTGCATTAATATTATTGTTTTACAAATATTTAATCTATTTTCATTAAAAGATTGAACTCCAAGCCTGAGATATTTAGCTCTATCTTAAATGGCAGCTGAAGACCCACGTGGACATCTTCTATTGTTTCTATTTTCTACCAAATTAAATATTTATTATATGGGAGCCCTATTCTAAAGTCTAGATTCATTTGGTCAGAATAGGTTTGGAGGTGAATAAAGCGATATTGAAAAGATGGGTAATTCACTTAAAAATAAGCAATCTAGGGCTTCCCTGGTGGCGCAGTGGTTGAGAGTCCGCCTCCCGATGCAGGGGACACGGGTTCGTGCCCCGGTCCGGGAAGATCCCACATGCCACGGAGCGGCTGGGCCCGTGAGCCATGGCCGCGGAGCCTGCGCGTCCGGAGCCTGCGCGTCCGGAGCCTGCGCTCCGCAACGGGAGCGGCCACAACAGTGAGAGGCCCGCGTACCACAAAAAAAAAAAAAAAAAAAAAAAAAAAAAAAAAGCAATCTATTGAAGAAATCAAGTGTCATAAGTGGCTTTATTCAAGAAATAGTTCTTTAAGATTAACACAGATTCAGGATAGCATTATATATAATTTTACACTTACTTTTTAAAAAAATGTTCAAATGTTAAATCACCATAAATAGTAAGTGTACAAATAGCCTTCACTTTCTTTTTCCTTTTTTTTTTTTTTTTAATTTGGTCAAACAATATTTTGGCTATTCACTAGTAGAAGACATATATGAATGTTCCCTTGGCAGAGACAGCTTCATGGACATGCAACCAATGAGATTTCATAGGGTCTCATACTTGGTTTAATGCTCTGTTGCCATCACTTAGAAAGGCATAATAATTTATAAACAAGCAGTCTCACATATTTATTTTACACTGGACCTTGCAAATTAAGTTCCAAATTAATTCATCTACTCCAGCTAGATGAATTTGGGTGAAAGTAGACAAATGTATTTTAAAACAAACAAAAAGGCTTTTTGTTATATATAAAACAGTCTTGGTTATAGTGAAGATAAAAATATGACATTGCTTAATACTTAAACATAGAAAAATAATTCAATTGGAATATTTTGTCTGCAAAAAATTTCATAGACAATATTGTGATGAAATGTGTTAGTACAAGAATTAAGCACTGGACGTGTGGGGAGCTTGGGGAGGTGACTGATGAGGCACAACTAACCTTCTGTGGAGTTTCACTGAAGAATATTATCAAAACAATTATAAATGCCTGTGATGAGAAAACTGGCTTAAATGCAGAATATCTACAATCTAGCTTGCCTCATAACTCAGTGGTACGTATACTTTCGTGCATACAACAGTATTCTTGGTAGATTTTTAAAATTTAAGTACCTGATTTATTGGATCAAGTATAAAGTCATAGCAAACTTTTCTTTTTTTTTTTTTTTTGCGGTACGCGGGCCACTCACTGTTGTGGCCTCTCCCGTTGCGGAGCATAGGCTCCGGACGCGCAGGCTCAGCAGCCATGGCTCACGGGCCCAGCCGCTCCGCAGCATGTGGGATCTTCCCGGACCGGGGCACGAACCCGTGTCCCCTGCGTCGGCAGGCGGACTCTCAACCACTGCACCACCAGGGAAGCCCCATAGCAAACATTTTTAACAAACACGTCCATGTGGTTCTGAATGAGGTTCATCCATGAATCATACTTGGAAAGATACTGATTAACTATCATAGTATTCAATTGGTTTGAAGATAAAAATTAATTTTCTACCCATTAAACAGCGCCATCACTAGTTTTTTTTTGGTTTATTTGTTTTATTTTGTTTTGTTCTATTCAAGGCTTGGTTGCATTAGGTACACAATAAATGTTTTTGAAGAAATCAACATTTTTATCTGGGATTATACATTGGGTTTTACACAAAGTTTTCCTTCAATGAGAGGAAAACTCAAAAATCTTCAATTAAAGAGCTAGATAGATAACGTAATGGGATAGCTATAGTTACATCTAACAGAAAGCATCTGGAGAACTTAATACTTTTCTTTATTGAAATTAGCCCCCGAGTTTCCAAAAAGCATCTTTTAAGACAAGTAATATTTGGAGTAAAATAAGAAAATGGGTAGATCATAGTGGGAACAAAACTAAGTCATACCGATAAGCAAGTTTTTCCATTGTCTATAAACAAGGCTGGATTAATTTAATATGCAATGATGTTATTAAAAAATATGTTTAATACTTTGCATTTTTGAAGAAAGCAGCATTACTCAGATTAACATCAAGGTTTATTTGGCTTTTCATATAAGTGACTAACACAGTTTTATTTTGCAATCAAGTGAAATTGCTATAGAACCAGAAAATATTCTCATGTGTGTGTCTTTTTCCTTCCTCAGCATCTAATTATAACCAACAGGATTATTTTAAGTATCATTCAACATTTGAAATGAAAAATCTGCTTTTTAATGGAGAATTTGCATTCATCATAAAGATAAAACAAAAAAAAGTCTTTGGCAGAAGTTTTCTCCACAGAAGCAGACTATTTTTGTCCTGTACATCTAGCAAGTTGTAAAAATATAAATTCCAGAAATTATATCTCAAGAATTTAAAAGACAAAAAGAGCATACATGTAGGAACCTGTATTTAGTTCTTTCTATTATTGTTAGATAATAAAACTTTCAGGGTGACATTATTATAACTCCTTTTAATAGTCAATCATTTGTAAAGGTTTAATTCATAGGGAAGTTTAGAAGACAGTAAACAACAAATATAAGCAATGAAATGAGACCAACATTGTTCATTATTTGCTTATTTGGGGAAAATATGTGCTTAAAGGAGGTGATAATGTATAATAGGTAGATCCTCTGATCATGAAGTGAGGGGAAGGGAATATTTGATTAGTATTTTTAAAGTTGATGTCAATATTACTAACAATATTGTTTCCTAAACACATAAGATACCATGTTGATGATACAATGGAACAGAGAATTTACGTTGAATTACGTTAGTCAGAACTTGAGAATAGTTTGTTGTTTCAGTAACAGTAACACGTTACACTGTGTGTAAGAAAATGTCTTATCTATAACAAGGTGATAATCTGCAGAAAACACAAATATTTTAAGGATAAATTGTGAGCAGATACAACTGACAGCAAATTGAATGTGAATGAAAAAGTATTGGATAGTTTACTATCCTGATTAAAAATAGAATCAAACCAAGCTTATATGTGATTTTATGTTTTGATTCTAGTTGTATGTCAAATGATGACATCAAAAACACTACTTCCCTAGTAAAACTAGTAATTTCTGCTTCATAATTACAACTCAGAAATTTATATGCAGTGTTATTACTATCATAAAATATAAAATAAATACAAATAAAGTGACTAATTCATTCTACAGAAATAAAAAATTTTAACCATGCATGCCCTGTTAAACAGTTAACTCTGATTCTTCAAAGCTAAAGTAATTTCAATTCTTCCTTCACTATATGTCACATCTCCACCTACAAGAAAGAAAATAATATGAGAACTCAAATGAAAAACTGTGTCTTAAATTTGTTAACACCAAGTAGTTCATTGACACATCAGTATAGTCTTGGTTGTATTTATGCGCAGTCTCCATAGCAGACAGGTGACTATCTTCTAGAGGGACAAAGCAGCAATGTTATTCTCTCTATTATTACTATTGTTATTACTGTTATTATTACTAACCAAACTCCAGACATTTTTTGGATGTCACCAGTTTTGTCATTATTGTCCTTCTTTCTGTTTCATGATCCAATCCAAGGTAACACTAGGATGTTTTAAATTGTGTAAATTTTGAAAATTATGTCCGATCTCTACTACACATTTCTCTCACTTTGCTTAGCCAATTGTTTTTTCCTGGGTCCAACTATAATAACCATTTCAAAGTGACTTTCTTCCAGTAAATCATCAACCCTTTGATAGAGCTCAGCAAATTGTCAACAATCTATGTCTCCATAGACTCTATTTTCACCTCAGAACCGTGTTTTCTGTATGTTACAAGTTCCTTCTTTGTAAATTCCACGTCTCTTTCTTGGAAGTGTCCTTTCTTTTTTTCAGCTTCAAATTTTGCACTTATATTTATCTGTAAATCTGTATCAGCAAATTTTAATCTCAAAACTGAATTCTAGGTGCATGTCTCCAACATTTTGTCTGGAATTTCATATTGCACATACCATCAATAGTTAAGGAAACTATTCAATTAATACTTTTCTTCTTAACATTAATATCAGATTTCCACTAATGGATCAATTTCTCCAAACTCAGACTTAAAAGCTTAAAACACCTCTGATTTTAACCTTTTATCTCTCATATTCACCAATCTCAAAATCTCATCAAGTATTTCTTAAAACATCTTTCTTTCAGTTCTTTGCATTTCTACTGACCCCACTAACTCATGACTTTCCATGTTATTACCAGTTAGAAATAAAACCTAATCTTTCTTCATCAAAGCATTCTTCAATAATTCATCTACAGTTACAAGAATACATTTTACAAATCTTATTTTTCCAGGTTATTCCTCTAATCAAAATATTGAGGGATTTCACCTTATTCATGGGACAAAAACCTAAACTTTCAATACTGCCACTTAACTGCCTTCCCCTTTCCAGAATCTGATTTCAATTTACTGTGCCAGTACTCCCTAGCTGCTTTTATTATTCTATTCCAGCTAGCATATTCACATATGGAGCATCCAGCTCTATTCCTGTGGGAGATTGCCTTCTGGAATGGAGGGTGGGGGGGTGAGAATCTCAGTGAACCTGCCCTGCCCAAAAAGCAATGAAAATACTGACAAAATAGTAAAAGCCAACAATTTCAGAACTCTGGAGATTAACCAAATTTCACAGAATAAGTGAATAAGTGAAAAACATCTACTCAAGATATTCTACTGAACCGCAGCAACTACAGCAGGGACTGCAGGATTTTAACTTGGGGCTACTCCCCTTCTTTCTAACTCCCCAAATCAGTGGCATGGTGGGAATGAGAGCCAGCAGATTTATAGCCAACAGAAATGACTAATCTCTTTTGGGGAGCTCTGTTGAAAATCTCATCCCAGAGTACAACCTATAGTTTGACAAAACAAAAAGCTTTAGGAAAACCTCCATTCTCAGAGCTTTGAAGCAATTTGATTTAACTTGGAGCTTAGCTCTGAAAAACAAAAACAAGAGCAAGAGCAACAAAAAAGCACCTATTCCCAAGAATTACTGAAGACAATAGCATTTTGCTCTAACATCACCTAAGACTGTGAGTACAGTTGGGGCAGACAAAAACCTGGGCAAAAATTTAAAGGAAACCACTAAGTTGTTTATCTTCTCCATGGTTTTTCCTTTTCTGGAATAGCACATGAATAGAATCATATACTATGCAGCTTTTCAGACTAGCTTCTTTCATTTAGAAATATGCATTGAAGATTCATCCACGTCTGTGCATGCCTTGAATACTCATTTCTTTTTATCACTGGAGAGTGTTCCATGGTATGTCATGCCACAGTTTGTTTTAATTCAACTACTGAAGGTTGTCTTGCATGCTTCCAGTTTGACAATTATGAATATAGCTTCTATAAACACCCACAATAGGTTTTTGTGTACACATACGTTTTCAGATAATTTGGGTAGATATCTTGGAGGGTAATTGCTATGGTAAGACTGTGTTTAGCTTTGTAAGAAATGCCTGTTTTCAAAACAGCTGTGCCCATATGGTCACCTTATCTCTTATAAAGGAGGCAAGAATATTCCATCAAAAAGACAACCTCTTCAATAAGTGGTTCTGGGAAAACTGGACAGCTAGATGTAAAAGAATGAAATTAGAACATTCCCTAACACCATACACAAAAATAAACTCAAAATGGATTAAAGACCTAACTGGAAGGGCAGACACTGTAAAACTCTTAGAGGAAAAAATAGGCAGAATACTCTATGACATAAATCACAGCAAGATCCTTTTTGACCCACCTCCTAGAGAAATGGAAATAAAAACAAAAATAAACAAATGGGACCTAATGAAACTTAAAAGCTTTTGCACAGCAAAGGAAACCATAAATAAGATGAAAAGACAACCCTCAGAATGGGAGAAAATATTTACAAATGAAGCAACTGACAAAGGATTAATCTCCAAAATTTACAAGCAGCTCATACAGCTCAATATCAAAAAACAAACAACTCAATCTAAAAATGGGCAGAAGACCTAAATAGACATTTCTCCAAAGAAGATATACAGATTGCCAACAAACACATGAAAGGATGTTCAACATCACTAATCATTAGAGAAATGCAAATCAAAACTACAATGAGGTATCACCTCACACCAGTCAGAATAGTCATCATCAAAAAATCTACAAACAATAAAAGCTGGAGAGGGTGTGGAGAAAAGGGAACCCTCAAACACTGTTGATGGGAATGTAAATTGCTACAGTCACTATGGAGAACAGTATGGAGGTTTCTTAAAAAACTAAAAATAGAGCTACCATATGATCCAGCAATCCCACTACTGGGCATATACCCTGAGAAAACCATAATTCAAAAAGAATCGTGTACCACAATGTTCATTGCAGCTCTATTTACAATAGCCAGGACATGGAAGCAACCTAAGTGTCCATCAACAGATGAATAAATAAAGATGTGACACATATATACAATGAAATATTACTTAGCCATAAAAAGGAATGAAATTGAGTTACTTGTAGTGAGGTGGATGGACCTAGGAGTCTGTTATTCAGAGTGAAGTAAGTCAGAAAGGGAAAAACAAATACTGTATGGTTACACATATATATGGAAACTTAAAAAAAAAAAAAGGTTCTGAAGAACCTAGGGGCAGGACAAGAATAAAGACACAGATGTAGAGAATGGACTTGAGGACATGGGGAGGGGTAAGGGTAAGCTGGGATGAAGTGAGAGATTAGCAGTGACATAGATGCACTACCAAATGTAAAATCGATAGCTAGTGGGAAGCAGCCACATAGCACAGGGAAATCAGCTCAGTGCTTTGTGCCCACCTAGAGGGATGGGATAGGGAGGGTGAGAGGGATACACAAGAGCGATGAGATATAGGAATATATGTATATGTATGGGTGATTCACTTTGTTATAAAGCAGAAACTAACACACCATTGTAGAGCAATTATACTTCAATAAAGATGTTTAAAAAAAATCAGCTGTGCCATTTTTCATCTCAGTGAATGAGAGCTCCTGTCACTACATATCCTTACTAGTAATTGGTATTGTCGTTTTTTAAAAATTTCAGCCATTCTAATAGGTGTGTAATGGTATCTTATTGTTGTTATTTGCACTTCCCTAATGCCAAATGAGGTTTAGAATCTCCTCATGTCTATCAGATCATTTGCCCATTTTTAACTAGGTTGTGTCTTAGACAGAATAAAAACCCCTTCTACTCCCAATATGTGGACATCCAAATCCTTGAAACTCTTAGAATTAATTTTGTCAATACCAATAAGCTATTGATTTGGGGAGTATTGAGGTTGTTACCTATAAACTTGCAATAGTTGCTCATTAGTTCCAGGAGGTCTTATGTAGATTCTTTGGTGTTGTTTATATAAATAATCATGTCATTTGTGTAAAAAGAAAATTTTATTTTTTTCCTTTCCAATCAGTGTACATTTTATTTTTTTTCTTATTGCACAAGCTAGAACTTCTAGTATGATATGGAATTGGAGTGGTGAGAGAGGACATCCTTGCTTTTTTCCTGATCTTAAGAGAATAAGTGTCTAATCTCTCACCATTAAGTACAATAACAGCTGTAAGACTATTGTAAATATTCATTTTTAAGTCAAGGAAGTTCCACTCTATTACTAGTTTGCTGAGAATTTTTATCCTGAATGTCTGTTGGATTTTGTCAAATGCTTCTTGTGAGTCAGTTAAACTGATCATATGATATTTCTTTAGCATGTACATATGGATTATTAAATTTGATGATTTTTAAAATTTTGAGCCAGACTTGTATAGTTGAATTAAATCTCACTTGGTCATGTAATAAGTCATAGAATAAATGCCATAAATATGAGTCGGTCTGGTCACCCCTCTTTCATTTCTGATATTGATCATTTTTGTCTTCTCTCTTTTTTTCTTTATTAACCTGGCTAGCTATTTCCTAATTTTATTGATTTTTCCAAATAATCAGCTTTTGGTTTTGTTGTTTTGTGTGTTGTTTTCTAATTTGTTGATCTCAGTTCTAATTTTTATTATTCCCTTTCTTCTGCTTGTTGTAGGCTTCATCTGTTTTTTCTCTACATTCCTAGAGTGGAAACTTAAGTTATTAATTTTAGATCTTTCTTCTTTTCTAATATATGTATTTAATACTATAAATTTCCTCTAAGCATTGCTTTTGCTGTATCCCACAATTTTTGATAGCATGTATTTTCATTTTTATTTAGATCAAATTATTTTTTATTTCTCTTGAGATTGCTTTTGGACCCATCTGCTACTTATAAGTATATTTTTTATTTCCAAATATTATAAGAAATTTTCATTTATCTATATGTTATTGACATCTACTTTAATTCCACTGTGATATGAGAATATACTTCGTGAGATTTCCTTTTTTTAATCTATTAAGGTGTACTTTATGGCCCAGAATATTGTTTACATTGATGAACGTTTCACGTGAAGTGGAGAAGAATGTATATTCTGCTCTTGTTGGATGGAGCATTCCATAAATGTCAATTAGATAAAGTTGATTGATTTGTGCAGTTCAGTTCATCTACATCCTCATTGATTTCCTGCCTGCTTGATCTATCAATTACTGACAGAGGGGTGTTGAAGTCTCCAATTATTATTGTAGATTTGTTTATTTCTCCTTGCAGTGCAGTTCTGGTGGTTTTTGCCTCATGTATTTTGATGCTCTGTTGTTAGGTGCATACACATTATGGATTGTTATGTTTTTTAAGGAATAGATTTCTTTATCATCACGTAATGCCCCTCTTAATCAATGAGAATTTTTTTATTCTTGTCTGCTTTTTATAAAATTAATATAATTACTCCAGCTTTCTTTTAATTGATGTTATCTTTATGACTTCCTTTAATTTTAACCTATCTGTACATTTCTATTTACAGTGGATTTTATATAGACAACATATAACTTGGTCTTGTTCTTCTTAAGATGATCAACTAAATAAAACTATGTTTATAGAATTAAACTATGGCAGCTATGTTTCATCAAATGGAGAATTTCAAAAAATTATAGAAAAACAATAATAATAAACATGTTTTTGGGGGGTTAAAATTAAAGTATAATATAGAGATTCTGGAGGTGAACAGTACAATAACTTAAATGAAAAATTTACTAGAGGTACTTAACAACAAATTTGAGCTGGCTGAAAAACAAAACTAGTGAAGTTGAACATAGAATGATGAAGATAATCTAGACTGAGGAACAGAAAGAACAAAGAGAACAAAGAAAAATTATCAGAGCTTAATAGATGTGAGGGACAACATCAAGCATGGCAACATATGAATAAAGAACCAGAAGAAGAGAACAGTGGTAAATCAGAAGAAAAAATATTTGAAGAAATAAGGAATGAAATGTTCCCAAATTTAATGGCATTTAATCTAAATATACTAGAAGCTCAACAAAATCTAAATAGAATAACCTCAAAGAGACCCCTGCTACTTACATACTTCTTAGTAAATCTAATGAAACTCAAAGATGAGGAGGAAAGATTAAAAGTATCAAGAGAAAAATGAGTCATCATATACAAGGATCCTGTATAAAACCAGCAGCTAACTCATCTGAAATCATAGTGGCCAGGAGGCAGTAGGAAAGGAAAAGAAAGAAAAAGACTTTCAGCCAAGAATTCTATATCTTATACAATTATCCTTCATGAATAACTGAGAAATTAAGACAACCGCAGCCAAGCAGAGACCAACAAAATTACTATACATATTTTTCATTTTATGTACTGTGTACGACAGTTTCTAATATATAATAGAATAATATTCATAAAAAAGAAACAATCTATGGATATTTTCTGTTACATGAATGAACTTCAAAAATATTTTAGTGAAAGAATCCAAAAAACCATATATTTTATGATTCAATTTACACAAATATCAAAAGAGAAACCCCACAAAGCTATAAAGATAGCAAGTACATTAGTAGCCACCCAGATAGAGGCAGGGAAGAGGAAGGATAAACAACAAGTGTGCACAAACAGAATTTTGTGTTAGGGTGCTAAAACGTTCTAAAATGGATTTATTGTGATGGCTTCACATTTAAACAACAATGTATTCATTAAAAATCATTGAATTGTATATTTGAAAAGAATGAATTATATGCTATGCAAAATATGGCTCAAAAAGTCATTTACATCAAACAAAGGGGAGGTAGGAATTGTGCTAGAAACTGCACATATAAAGATGGATAAGACAGGATCCCCACCTTTATTAGCAAACAATGTAGTAAGTCTAGAGAGAGAGGGAGAACCAGAAACCACTCCCCTCACCATCAAAGATTGAAAAGAAGAAAAAAATTCCATCAGTGGATTCCAATGGATTTGTTTTTGAAAGAAAGTTGAGTATTGAGGTTGCAGATTGTCATGTTTGAGGAAGTGGAAGTTCCTCTTATTTATCTTTTATAAAACTGTAGTATGATGTGGGCGGTCATGAGAAGTGAAAATCATCTGACAAGTTTGAAACAGAAAGACATCTTTTGTGTAGTGTGTAGAATCTATTATAACAGAAAAATACTGAAAACTTGCAGTAACGCATATAAGAAATGACAGTTGATTGAACTAAGATAATGGCAGGGACGACCTTAAACAGAGGTAGAAAATAAATAATATTTAAAAGATATACTTGCTATAATTTAACATAAAGTGACGTGATAATTATCTAAGAGTAAATTTAAGGCATTTTATCATGTTCAAATATCTAAAGAAAGATGATTCTGGAAAAAACCTATATTTGCAATAGTGCTTAATTTTTAGATTATGACTCAAGGATAAAAGTTTATGTAAAAAGTGTAAATATGCTGTTATACTGTACTTTGCAGTTGAGACTATCATATCTTCTTCTAAATTACAACAGTGGTTGATATTGATTAAGAGTAGTGGGTATAAACCCACAGAAAATCTTCCACAGAAAAACTCCTACTCATCAACACTTAAATATAAGCTACATTAAGTTAGAGATTTTTGTTTATTTTGTTTAATTCTGTATCTCCAAAGCTGAGAACAATGCCTATATATTGTAGGTAAGATATGTATTTTTGTTGAATAATTGGATATATGTAAGGAGTCAAGGGAAAAACCTCTTAAGCAGGAAGTCACTGAAGATATCAATGTTGAATGAATTGTTTGAAGTGAGATATCACAAATTGAAAATACATTCATGAAGAATTTGTAATAGAGTTAACCAGAAGGGGTCAGTACCATTCTACCTTGGGCCCAAACATGATGAACTAAACCTATACAGCTAGAAATATAAAATCCCTTCAAGAAGAAACAAAGAGGAATTTAAGTATCTAATCAGATGAAATATCCTCATATCACTCACAGAAACTCAGAGACTCCTATAACTGTAGTACTAATGAAAGCAAATAATTTAGTAAGACTTGTGAAATAATACATATGTCCTATGCATAATGCACTTGAGTAGCAATCCTGTCATTGCCTGAAGGCAACCAACTCATTTGGAATTGCAGGAGAGGGTGTGTGAAGATTTTCTGCCAATGTTTATCAACAGGTTTCACCATCACAATTCTCATGATGATTTGTTGAGACTTCCTATGGGCAATTAACTATTGTAAATTCTCTTTACCATTATCTGACATAATTCCAGCAACAATCTATAACGTTGTTGTACAGATGAGGAAACTGAGAATTTAGAAACATTATGCAGAATAATATAAGTTTCAGGATAGGAGGGATTCTTGTCTGTTTCATTCAGTGCTATATTCCCAATGCTCAACTGAGGTGCCTGTTATAGGCTGAATTGTGCCCCACCCACTTCTACATTTACACGTTGAAGCCCTAACCCCCAGTACCTCAGAATGTGACTGTATTTGGAGATAGGGCCTTTAAAAAAGGTGATGGGATAAAAATGAGGTCACTAGTGTGGTCCCTAGTCCAATTTGACTAGTGTTTTTTTAAGAAGAGGAAATTTGGACACACAGAGAGACACCATTGGTGCTCCTGCATAGAGGAAGACATGAGAATGCATGCATACAGAGGAAAGATCATGTGAGGACACAGCATGAAGTGACTATCTGCAAGCTAAGGAGAGAATCCTCAGAAGAAATCAACCCTGCTGACACCTTGCTGTTGGACTTCTATCTTCCAGAACAGTGAGAAATAAATTTCTCTTGTTTAATTCACCTAGTATGTGGTACTTTGTTACAGCAGCCCTAACAAAATAATATAGTGCCCACAAATATCTGTTGTATAAATTAAATATTTTCCCAAATTCATAAAATCTAGCGTGTCTATAATCAGTCTGCAGATTCTAAACTGTTATACTTACCACTAGAATCTTCTGGCTTGTAGGAGCTAATCTTTTATGTTATTGCAGAAGCCAGATTCTTTAAGGGAATTCTAAATTAGGCACCTTCAAACTCAAATTTCCTTTGCCATAGGGATTTTTCTACAATTTATAAAATGTTCATATTGTTTGTAGTCTAGATGTCTGAAACTACCTTTTCATGTTGCAAAGAACTTTATCATAGACCCAATTGCAAGACATATGTTCAAGCAAACATAGCATTTAATCTTCAGGATTCCCAAGAACTAAAGAATGTTCCCTCAAACCAAGAAATCAGCAGGCAAAATGTAGATAAAATTAAACTAAATGCTGATCCACAGATCCATAGAAACTTAAAGATAAACTATGTATTTATATATTACATATATATATATATATATTTCTATACAGCATGAACACAATTACAATGTTGGGACACTTTCTCAACCACAAAAATAGACGTATTTTAAAATTTTCAAGGCAGTAAAGTGTTAGAGTCATTCTAATTACTTTTACTGAATTTATCTCTCAAAGAGGAAAAGATTTGGTGGGCCAGATCTTAAACCTGACTCTACAGAGATGTTGTGGTTTAATAGTAGATCAACTCCATCTGAGCACAGAATTACCTGTAATCAGTGGGAGCACAGAGTGTGATTGAATCACTCAACTAAAGAATGCCAGGAAGAAAATAAATTTATAGGAGCAGAGACAGGTGTAGTAGAACAAGCTACACAGTAGGTCTCGGTGGCAGAAACAATAAAAAAAAAGAAATAAAATACACAGTAGTATTGCCTGAATTTATTCCGGAACTAGCAGAGTTTATATTTTTTTCTCCATAAAGAATTAAAGCTCAACTCATATATTCTTTAGGAGAAGGCTGAAGGACATGGTCAATATTTATTCCCAGTTGTGAAGGCAATCACACTTTTGATTCTGCATTCAGCTCACCTCACAGATTTCCTACAGGGAAAGCATTTAATAATAATTTTGTAGGTCTTTGCAAACATAAATAGCTTCTTAAATGTGACCACTGGATAGTGCTTAAGTTAGATAACAAGAATCTCTTTCTAAAACTTGTATTCTGTTGCTTTAGGGGATTATAATGCAATATATTCAGGAAGTTTATGACCAATAAAATGTGTCACTGATCAAAGACTGTGTGTGTGTGTGTGTGTGTGTGTGTGTCTCCTTCTTAGCCTCTGTTAGCAGCTTACCTGTTCTGATGAACTGGAGCAGGCTTGTGACTTCTATAAATAGCTTGCCAAAACCTCAGATTCTATTATTAGCAATTAGATATATAACAACTAATCAGTATTCACTATTCTAATTGCACTGCATCTGGTTTCTTCAAAGCCCCCTGCAGTTTTGTCTTTTAAGAGTGTAAAACGGGAAGCACAAAATCTACACTCTTATTTTGTACAATTTTGTCAAAATTATGATTTAATAGCAATAGAATCTTCAACAGCTAGGTAATTTCCCCCATTTTTATCCCAAAGTCACATCAAGTGAACCTGAGTCCGTGATGAATGTCTACATTAAAGCTATCATTGCTAATGGTATTCCATATCATTTGTCTTTGGTTCTGTGGGATCAAATTACAATCACCACATGACTGTAGCTTATCTTGTGATTAATGATGGTTTAACTAAGTCACTGACAGTGAAGCTTCTGGGAGGAAAGTGGTAATATGGTTTGAAATTTTAAATTGCACATTTAAAAAATCATTACCTGGTTTCAAAGAGGTGGTTAATTTGTACATGATAGGGGGTAAAAACTAGTTCTTTTAGCCACCAGAGAAAAGAATTTCTCAAGACAATTATTCCAATTTTTAAAGGTCATAAGTAAGATGCTATGAATAACAAGATGTATCCAAAGGAGACTCAAACATCTCTCAGACAGGATGCTGAGGGGTTTTTTTTCAGATGAATAAAATTTTAATTCACAAAAAGTGCAAAGACTCAGATTCACACCAATAGCAAATAAGATTGGGTGATATGTTAAAGAGTATTCTATATGCTATATTGTAGGTTCAGAAAATTGCTCTGCACCATTTCCTTGAGAGTCATTGGTGCACATCTAAGTCATTAGTGAAGGAATATTATCAGCATTCATTGGACTTTTGATGTTTTCTTCTAAATTACCTCAGCCTCAAAGCTAATATGAACTTACATTATTACCACGGGACTAATTGGCATTAGTTCACCATAAGCAAAGAGATTTTTAAATTCATTTTGCTTCAGGAAATAGATGGCCAATACCAGAGAAATTTGTTTTGATTGCAACTTTATCTCACTTTCTACATGAAATTTTAAACGTTTTTTGCAATAGTAGCCTCAGTTAAGTTCCATGATAATAGACAATTTGCAACTCAAATGCCTATAAAATAAACTTAAAACTCTGAAGATAAGTCATAAATGGTTTTGTCCTCTGATACTTTGGTATAAATATAACAGAAGAATCAACCTCCATTTCTAGTCCTTCTATGAGTCAATTGACCATATCTTCTCTGATTGAAATGGTCAAAATATGTCCATGTCTTAAAAGCCCATAATCATCCAAGTGAGTGCAACACTAACAATGCCAGCTTAGATTGCTATTTTATTTCTGTGCTTTTCATGCCATGTTAGCTACAGAAAAATACTTTTCTCTAGTAGTGTGTTGATTCTTTACATGTTCTTGGGCTGAAATATTTCATCTAATGTTTGATATGTATTGTCTGAAAGAATAAAAGCATCCAAGAATTGAAACTTTCTTGACATTATTGTTCTATACTTAAAAAGAGCATATGATGGTGGCATCTGTTTTTAGTGAGACTCATCAAAATGTTGGGGGCCACATTGTTAAATCTGGGCAAGTGATCAATCCTACTTGTGCTCACTCTGCTGTTTAGAAGACTAATTATTGTAGCATTTTAGATGATTTTAATGTTCTAAGAGCACTTAATGAAGACTGTTAAACATTTATTAGAAGCATATTCATATGCTTCATATCTATGAAGGTTCATATGTATGAACCTCTAAAACAAGAACAGTACTGCATGCTAACCATTTATTTCTTAGTGATGCTGTTGGTGGTGCTTATAAAGCTATTTAATATTCTTGATTAATATAATCATTTAATGTGTTATTTCAAATAAAAAAGAAGATGGAATTAATGATGTAGTCTGCATGAGTGATGACAATCAACTCTTATGCTATAGTTTTTTTTTTTCAAAAGGCCAAGTTAAAGAGACATTTGAGGCTATTACCCAAAAGAGTAAAGGTAATAAAAAAAGAAAAGAAAAGAAAATGTATTTATTAAAGAACAGTCACTGGCATGATTGCATGATGAGCTCTGTGGACCCACTTCCCAGTGGAATAAGTGAAAACAAAACAAAACACAACCATTAAAATGTCTGGAAATGGTGCTAAAGGCTATAGCCAGTAAAGAAGTATTTATTTTTTAAAATCTACTAAAGTTCCATAATAGCAGTGAGAGACTATAGTATTTGGACAAAGACTGCTCCCTCCTTCCCCTTTCCCAGCTCAACCAGATGGAAACTCTACTAGAGATTAGTAGCAGCCAAGAACTCAAGACTGCCTCTATTCTCACCTCCCAATTGAAGGTCTACTTTCCCTGGAGGGTCAGGATGTCAGTCTTTCTCATGCTGCCCTACAAATAACTGAGTCTAATTTCTAGGGAAGAGGTGGGGGGGAAGGGCTCCATTTTTTGCCTAGCACCTACTGCTGTAGAGGAAAAAGAAAATCATAGAAGAGATAGCTCTTGGTCTCTTCCAAAAATAACAAACTACTTTTGCAATAAGGTGTGGAGAAATTGAAGCCTAAATATGCTATCAAAAAGAGTAGAGGGTGTGGTGAAAGTAACTTGGAAAAAGACTCATAAATTCATTAAAGATATAGGGTAAATTTGGCTAGCTCATTTGCCAGAGAGAACCTGGGAAAGAGAAACAGCTTGGAGGAGACTTCCTGGAGTCAGAACAAATCTCAAATACTGACCTCTGCAACCATTCCTTCAAAGGAACCTGAATTTGATTGGATTAGTCTGTAAAACAATCTGTGACCCAGATCACTGTTGAAAATGATAAAGTAGTCAGCTAACAATTAATGGATCTCAATAGTGGAGATCTCAATTAGTGGATATCAACAGCAATTAATGGATCTCAATGCTGTTCAAAGAGAGAGACAGCTAAAGAAAGTCCTGCAAAAACAATTGTTATTCCCAAATTGACTCAAGGTGCCCCTTAGATGCAACATCAAAGGCTTAATAAAGATGGAATGAAATAGACTTAACTAAAATAATCCAGCCAGACCCTAAATCAATAAACAAGCAAATAAAAATAATAAGCCTGGAGCAAGGGGGCAGTACCAGAGTTGCTACAATATAGTATCTAAAATATCCAGTTTCCAACAACATTTCTGGGACATCCAAGGAAATAAGAAAGTGTGACTCATGCACCAGAAAAAAAATCAACATGCAACAGAAACTGTGTGAGAGTATCACAATTTAGCATTTAACAGAAAAATAGACTTCAAAGTAGACATTATAAACATATTCAAAGAAATAAAGGAAAACATGATTAAATAAGAAAAGTATTCTGACAATAACAAGATAGAAATTATTTATTAAAAAAGAACCAAATGTAAATTCTACAATTGAAAAGTGCAATAACTGAGATGAAAAATGCACCAGAAGGGCTCAAAAGTACATCTGTGGGCTTGAATTAGTGAACTTGAAAATAGATCAATAGAAATCATACAAGCTGAAGAAGAGGAAAAAAAAGGAAAAGAAGCAAAATTTCAGAGAAATGTGAATACCACTAAGCATACCAACATATGAATAATGTGAATATCAGAGGTAGAGGAGAGAGAAAGAAACAGAAAAAAATAAAGAAATGTTGGTTGAGAACTTCCAAACTTTGTTGTAGAACAACACTCTACAAATCCAGGAATCTCAATAGAGTCCAAGAAAGATAAATGCAAGGAGATCCACAAACAGACACATCATAATTAAAATATCAAAAGCCAAACACAAGGCAGTAAAATCTTGAAAGCAGTAAAAAATGACTCATCACTTACGAGGGAACCCCAATAAAATTAACAGACTCCTCATCAGAAAGAATGAAGGCCAGAAAGCAGTGGATTAACATATTCAAAGTGCTCAAAGAAAAACAACAACAAAAATCAAGATTTGTTACTAGCTGAAAAGAAATACCAAAGGAAATTCTTCAGGTTGAAAGCATTACAGGTGTTACAGATAGCACCAGTAATAGTAATTAAGTAATTATAAAAGACACTATAAGTGCACATTTTCCCCCTTTCTTAATTGATATAAAAAAGCAATTGAATAAAACAATGTGTATATAATGTTTTGTTGAGCCTGTATCATGTAGAAATGGAATATATTTGCCAATAACTGCAAAAATTGTGGTTGGGAGAAAATATTGAGCTAAGAAAATGACTCCATGTGGTAACTTGAATCCACAGAACAAATGAAGAGAAACAGAAATGGTAAATCAAAAGGTTAATATAACAAAAGCTACATATGAAAAAGAACATTGATGGTCTTCCTAGAAAATTTTTGCTGATTATACATAATCATTGAATATATAATAAAACTGCTTAATTCTTGGTTTCATTTACAGTATAGATATTGCTTTGGTAACAATGTGGCTTAAATTAGCCCAAATTAGTGAAACTTTAAAACATTATTTATTCTCTTAAATATCAATTTATTCAAATATTATTTTATATATTAACTAAACAGATTTCTATTGTTACATTAGAATAACCACTCTAAGGTTTAAAAAAAACCCTTTAAATTGCATTTGTGAAGATCCACAAACTAAGCAAGCCTTTACAACAAATGATTTTTACTTACAAAATATATAACATATAGACTAAGTATAGTGTGTGATTAGTTCACCTGTGCAAACCCTATGGCTCTTAGATGATTGACTCTGATTTGAAGCAATACCTTTCAGATATGCCATATACATTAATTGATCTTAACATTAAATTAATAATAGCAAGAATTCATCTTGCACATATGCAAAGTTCATGTCGTAATTGAGACAAGAGTGAGAAAGCCTGGGTGTTATCATAGAGTCATCTAGTTCATTTTTCTGCTCCTAAGCAGACCTATTAAACCATCTCACAAATATGCAAAAGTGTAATATTTTAAACCACAACCAGGCTAAGAAAACTCCTTGAGAAACTTTTCCAAATATGTAACCATTATTAACATTAGAAACAAGTTTAACATGACCTAAATAAATCTATCATTAATGTATTTTTGGTTCATGTAGAAAAGGTTTCTTGATATTGTGATGTATCTATTCATTACTTTTAAAAGCAATTTTTCAAAGAAAAATTTTCAAAACAATGTTACAGAATGGAAGGGCAGGATCTCTATGTGTTGCTTTAATTGTAGATATTATAATTACTGATATATTTCTGTAGCCTGTCTCTCTGAAGTTCAATGCAGAAAAAAAAATTGAAGGTAGAACGCAATCTCGAGAAAGATTATACATCTTTCAATGTATCTTCCTAAATCAACCGAATTGTAATTAGAAGTTGAACTAGATCTTAAATATGGAGTATCTTATACATTTTGTAAGTGTCTGACATGTATTTGATGAAGAGGAAGGTATCTCACTTCCACATTTTGAAAGCAATGAAGTAATGGAGAAAATGAGTAATGGTGATTGAGTTAGAATTCATGCTGACCACTGTTTTCATAGAGAGTGTGAACTGTGCCAGCTTTACACTGAAATGCCAAAATGTAACTCTAGTTCAATCAGAAGATTTCATTGTTCCAGACATTTTTCTTCCTTCACCTAAAAGCCATATTTGAGAGCTGTCACTCACGAGAGTAAAAGGAAGCTTGTGTTACAAGAGGGAATCAATATGAGGTCACCCCTAAAGGAGGAACAGTTCAGATCTCTTCTCTCTGTATTCCCTTTCAACCTGCTCCTTTCTGTTTTTCCTCTCATTCTGACTTTGATATATCTTTCTATAACCTACTTGCTTTTCCTAAATGCTCAACTGAATAAACTGTATAAGGGGAGTGTGATATATTATGAAATCAAAAGGACACTCAAGCCAGTGCCTTCTGTCTGACAGGCTTTGCTTATAAACCTTTCTAAGGAGACACTACTTGACAGTTGCCAGTGCCTTGAAAGAGGACTTTTCACAGGACAGAGTTGCCTACCACATTGTAACCATCTTTACTGTGTTATTTATGCTATTTATTTGTTTTAAAAAATCAAGCTCTTATCACACTCAAACCAGAGATTATGGATATTCACACATCTTCTCTAAAGCACAACACTGATGGATATCAAACTATATAGTGAGTAATAGATGCCAGACATGTAACTGTACATACTGTATAATTCCATTTATATGAAATTGAAGAAAGGGGAAACTAACCTATTTGACAGAAAGCTTATCAGCAATTTTTTGGACCAGGTGTAGAGTAGAATAAACTGTAAAAAGGCACAAGGGTACATTTTGGGTGATGCCAATATTATATATGTTAATGGTGGAAATTACATAGGGTCCAATTATTTGTCAGTATTCATTGAACTACAGTTAAGAGTTTTTTTTTTTTCATACTTTTTTTTTTAAAAAACATCTTTATTGGAGTATAAATTGCTTTACAATGGTATGTTAGTTTCAGCTTCACAACAAAATGAATCAGTTATATATATACATATGTTCCCATATCTCTTCCCGCTTGAGTCTCCCTCCCTCCCACCCTCCCTATCCCACCCCTCCAGGCGGGCACAAAGCACCGAGCTGATCTCCCTGTGCTATGCGGCTGCTTCCCACTAGTTAAGAGTTTTTGTAGGTAAATTATATTTCAATAAGTTGCTTACAAATAAATAAATTAGGAAACTCTCTTTTCTTATGCTAAGAAAAAACAAATGTATATAACAAGGAAATGAAATGATTTGTTTCTTGAAAGCCTGGGAGACTCACTGGGAAAAATGGGCTTAGGCAACCACATTGGGGTAGTTGCTTTTCACATTATTCAATTTTCTCTAATAGATTTATTTCCTCCTTTACAAATATTTTGTAAATTTTTATTCTTTAGACAGTCATCTATTTCCTTACGACTTCTATTTTTTATTTTACAAATTAACAAAAAAGTGTCCTATTCCTTTAAAAGTCTTTTTCTCACCTATGAATATATTGCTTTTCTCATTTGCTTGTAAATGCTACAAGTGGAATTGTTGAGGGGTATAGTATATGCTTCTTTAATCTCATAGGAAAAAGTCCAAATGTTTTTTGAATAGTCACACCATTTTACACTTTTTGCTGACAATTTTTGAGAGTTTCAGTTGCTTCACATCCTTGCTAAGTCTTTCTAACTTTATGTCATCTAATAGGTATGTGGTATGCCTCATTTTGTTTTTACTTTATATATCTCCATTACATATGCATATTGGCCATTCATTTATCTTATTTTGTAAGCTGTTCATTATTTTGTCTATTTTTAAAATAAATGTTTTGTTTGCTGTCTTAGTATTGAGTTCTAAATGTTCTTATATATATTTCAATACATTTGTTATGTATATATATATTTGTTTATTTGGGAATATGTTAACCTATAAAGGTCAGTTGCCTTCTTTCAGCATATAGAAATCCATTTCTCCTATAACCATTCATTGAAAAGACTATCCTTTCTCCAGTGATTTATTTCAGCACCTGTTTTGAAAAATCAACTGACTATTATACTTGGGCATATTTCTGAATTTTCCACTCTGTCGCATTGATCTATTTATCTATTCTCATGCAAATGCCACTGTATCGATTACTGAAACTTTATAGTAAATCTTGAAATCATGTGTTGAAACTTCTCTAACTTTTTACATCTTTTTCAGAATTGTATCAAAGTCCTTGTCCGCTAATCCTATTGTCTCTCACATTTCTAAGATTTCTCTTCTCCCATTTATTGGTCACATTTTCCTGCTTCTTTTACATGTCTAGTTATTTTTTGGTTGGATACTGAACCTACTGATTCTTACCTTGTTTAGTATCTGGATTCAGTTCTCAAATTAATGAAAGTTGCTATTTCGGTAGACAGTTAAGTTACTTAAGAAACAGCTTGGTCCTTTTGAAGCATGTTTTTAAGTTTCGTTATGATGAGCCTAGAGTTGCCATGACTGTGGGACTAGTTTAACCCTGTAAAATTTTTCCTTGTGGGTCATTTACTGGAAGCCCTGGACGTTCAACAAGCTCTCTCCACTTTGGCTGCTGGTATCTCAACTATATGTCAGCGGTGTATTGACTCTAGCAAGTGCTCAGCTTATGCATCTCTAGTAGTTTCTTGCCCAGCCTGGTGTATCCTTTGGTATTTGGCAAAAGTAGCCAAATGGAGCTTGGGTATTTGACAAAAGTTAAAGAAAAACATATGCATATTTCTACAGCTTTTTCTCTGTATAGATTCTTAATCTTTTAGACACTAGCCCACAAATGCCATCCGTCACAACATTTTTAAACTCTGATCTTTGCCTCCTCAACTCAGTGAGATGACCATGCTTTGGTTGAGTTTACCCTTCAGGTCTTAAGGTCCAGAAAGTTCCTCCAGGCAGAATGTCAGCCTTTTTCTTCCTCTCAGGAATTATAATCCTTCACTCTCTATGATTCAATGTGTGGAAATGTTTGCTTATTTGTTGTTTGTTTTGTACTTGTCTACAGTGGGAGGACAAATATAGTACTTGTTACCTCATCATGGTCAGAAGGAGAAATCTCTCCAATTTATTTTCAAGGCTTGCAAGACACTGCCAAAGCCTAAAAACAGAGCACAAAAATAAAGCAGAGCTCAGTTTTATTTAAAAATAGGAGCGCAATGATCTTAAATTACTGTCAAATTGATCCCAGCAATATACTGAAAGATACTGCCCTAGACCAAATAACATTCGTTTCAAGGATTCTATAATAATTGAATGTTATAAAATCTTAGCATCACATCCATAAGTTAAAGAAGAAAATTCTTTTAGTTATCAGAGTAAGTCCCAATAAATCTTCAGAATACAATTATTAAAAATTAAAACTCTTAATATAATAAAGCATATCAATTTCAAGTCAAAATTCAGTATCATAAAATAGTGACGTAAATGTGAAATAATTTTCAATAAATCTATAAGGAATAGAAAAATGTCTGATGTCATCACTAATATTTAATGTTTACCTAGCACTATTTTGAGCACTTTGGTAGATACTAGCCACAGAAACTCTTAGAAAATACTACAGGTTTTTGGGTTTTGTTTTTTTTTATTTTGCAAATTCATTCATATGGCAGTGATAATGTAAATGAAAGCTAGTAATGTCTAATATTTAAAATTCAAGGTAGTTCTAGGAACTAATAATTTTGGATTTTCCACTAAATGGCATTTCATCGATACCATAGAAATATTTTCCTATGTATTTGCCAATTTATGAGTCTGTTCTTTCCTTTTGCCTATTAACTATTTGCCATCTCCCATTCAAGATCAAGAGGGTAAGAATGTTATGTTTTATTGTCAGAACTATAAGAAAGATAAAATTTCTGAAAGCCAAAAGGGAGATTGCACTTAATTATGGGAATTGCATGTCAACCCTTAAGAAAGAACTATATAGTTTTCCAACAGTGATGGTACCAGTAGAGTTGGTCAATTTTTCCTTACATCATTAGAATGATGGGCAAGGAAGTCCCCATGACTAACATGTAGTACAAAGCTTCAGGCAATTCCATAAGGCAAGAAAAAGAAACAAGTTTTATTACTATAAATAATAACCATTGTCTTTAAGTTCTTTCTTCAAAGAAAATTGCAAAAGAAAGATGAGAAACTGGATGGAAAGGAGGAAGGAAATAAAGAAAGAGAAAAAAAAGAAGACTGTGAGTTATGAATTTGTGAGGCAATCTACTTAAAAGAACCAACAGAACAAAACAAAAACAGTGTACAAGTCTTAAATAATATTGAAAGAATGAAAAAAGTATAAGCCTAGCAGAAAACAGGCAATACATATATAATGGAAAAGATAATATTTTACTAAGAGAGATGAAAGTAAAAATAGTATGAAGTATATAGTATTTGCAAAAGTTGTCTTGATTAAAGTTTTCAATTCTTTCAAAATTAATATATATTTTAAAGTTTTGAATGAAAATGCTAACGGAAATTTTTTTGTAAGTTCTTAAGAAAGAACAATCTAGAATGATTACAAAGAATAGAATGGACAAAAACATTTTGAAATAAATTATTAATTAGATACAACTTTCCTTACTAGATAACACAAAGTATTTTTAAAATACAGCCAATAAAACATTGCTGGTGCTAGAATAGACAAAACTGTAAACAGAACAAAGAGAAAAGATGATGTACTCAGTGTAATATATTAGAACAGATGGGAAATTATTTTTTAAGTGAGGTCACTGCTACATGCTATATATCAAAATAAATTTCAGATAAATAATTTAATGTAAAAAGCTAAATCATAAACCTACTAGAATGAAATTATGGAGTATGTTTGTATAATCTTATTATCGTAACAATAAAGGTGCACCATTAGAAAACATAGCACTAGTTTTGACAATGTGAACGTCTAAAATGTTTATATGCCAGAAAACATCATTAACTTTTTAAAAATGAAAATGAAAAAATAGGAAGTACATTTGTAACATATGCTGCAGCTTAATTTTCATGCATAAGCAGTATTGACAATCAATAAGAATTCAAATATTCAAATGAAAAATGTTCAAGTGAGAGAGTGGCATCAACATATATACACTACCAGATGTAAAATAGATAGCTAGTGGGAAGCAGCCACATAGCACAGGGAGATCATCTCGGTGCTTTGTGACCACCTAGAGGGGTGGGATAAGGAGGGTGGGAGGGAGACACAAGAGGGAGGGGATATGGGGATATATGTACACATATAGCTGATTCACTTTGTTATACAGCAGAAACTAACACAACATTGTAAAGCAATTATACTCCAATAAAGATGTTAGGAAAAAAAATGGTCAAGAGACACACATTAGCAAATCATAAGTTAAAATGTATTTGGGTAATAATCATAGGAAATTTTTCAATGTTATCAGTCATCAGAAAATTCAGAGAGCATAATGATTCAGTGTCTGGGATTCAAAGATGAACAGTCATAAGTTTGAGTTCCAGGTTTGACATTTACTAGATATGTGACCCACTGAATTACTTTATCTCTTTGAACATCAGCTTCCTCAAATGTTTTTATGAAGAGTAAGTGTTGTAACTCATTGTGGAACTCAATAAACTTGTTTATACACTACATGTTTTTACTTAATATTTATCTTGCATTAATATATTCAATTATATATTATTTTTGGAAACAATGAGGTATCTTCACCTATCAAACTGGCAAATATTTTATTGTAATGATAATGCAGCATGTTATTATGTAAATATCCAGGTGGAGTGGGTATGGGAATTCAGTATTCTCATATATTGAGAAGGATTTTCATTTCTAGACATTTGCCTTAAGAAATAATAAATTATGTCCACAAAAATTTTTAGCTATAAGAAAATAAAAAGTATTACTATTTTGTTTACAGTGTTAGTTGCTAAATCTGACTCTGCTATGTACTAACAGTGTGATGTTAGAAAAGTTAGTATACCTTCCTATGTCACAAGTTCTTGATTTTCAGAGGAGATAATGATAATGCTTATTATATAGAGATACTTTAGTCATTAATTGATTATTTTTTTAAGTGGTTAGTAAACATTAGTTATTATTTCTCTTTTCAGTAATAATGCTTTTCATTAGTATTTTTATTATTGTGAGTCCTCCAAACAGTTTTGATTTGTTGAAAAAACTTAAGGGATATCCAATCATTTGGAATCATAATCTATTATTAAACAAAATTATGCAGATGAATTTTCAAAGAATTCTTCATGGAAACCACAGAGGATCCTCAGGTAGCCATGAGGGGAGAGATGAACAGCAGCAAGATCAGGCATGTTACTCCCATTCTTCACTGCCATCAGAACAGGTCTGCATCTACTCTGGTACCTATTAGAGTCTTCCTTCAGATTTGTTTGTGCAAATAATTCTACCACTAAAATGTAAAAGTTACTTGTTTAGAATACATGCTGACACAGAAAATGTACATGACATATTATTAAGTTTTGAAGATCAGATTATAAAACAGGATATAACATGTCATGATATAGGAATAGATACCATGACTGGTTGTTGAATTTGGGTCATTGTTTTCTTTTGTACGGGTGGGCACTGTGTAATCTACAATGAGTATATTATTATATGAACAAGATCTAGGAAAAGCATTATAAATCAGTAAAGAAATAGTCTATAGAAAATATCAGGAAACTAATTTCATGGAGTTTTTTTACAATGATATGAGAAAATTACTCAAAATCACCATCAGAGATTTGTGAGGATTTGTAATCTGTTTTTATGTTGACCAATGATGAACAAAAGCAAATAAGGTAACATATTTCCTGAGTAAAAATAGCAATACAAGTTAAAAAATATATTCTCTAATCCTACGTATTTTATTTGTTATATTTTGAGGCAAATTTCATAATCTCTCTGAGCTTCAGGTTCCTCAGCTGTGAAATGTGGTTGAACTAACTGATTTATGGAGTTGGGAGACTGAAGATGATGTAGATAAAAGGCCTAGTTCATAATAGGCACAAAAGAGAGACTAGCATTTACTTTACACATTATCTACCTTAAGAAATAGAAACTTTAATAATACTCAAATCTCAATATTTAATTGTCTTTAAAAGTAAGGACAATGCCTAACTTGTAAGATATTTGGCTTTTAACTTTTTGTAAGCTGCATACATGAACTCAATATATAATGAAATTACAGTTTGGAAAATAAACATTTCTTTCAAATTATAAAATATTAGTATAGAGGATCTCAGGAGTACTGATTGTTGATTTTCATGAATTTTCCTTTTCTGCTTGACTTTCCTTTTCATGGACAGCTGCCTATGTTATGAAAGATTGCTGTTTGTGTTTAGTATAGATTTGTTCTTGTTAATATTTTATTAGTTGCTATTTTTAGTTTTAATAAAAGACTACTTCTAACTCTCATCTTTTTAGGCTTGAAAGTTGAAATGCTTAGGAAATCTATTGGTTGTGCACATTTTAAAACCCTTTGTAAAAGTGTTGGGGCTCAAGCTTCCAAGTGGCCACCAGGCTGGTGCACAGCATGTTGGCAGGATCCTACACACCTGTTTGGTTTGCTTGCATTCTCTCCCTCTATTTTTCTTTCTCTTGCCCTTGATGGCCACCCCAGCTGAATGGTGACATTTACTTTTTAACTTTTATTAAACAGAAAATAAACCCTATCTTAACACTAGCTCCTTCTATGATTTTTAAATGTGAGTTAAAGAGAACTTTTGCACGATAGCTCCAAACACATTTTACTAAGATAAAATGCCCTTAAAAATACTATATGGGGCTTCCCTGGTGGCGCAGTGGTTGAGAGTCCGCCTGCCGATGAAGGGGACACGGGTTCATACCCTGGTCCGGGAAGATCCCACATGCCGCGGAGCGGTTGGGCCTGTGAGCCATGACCGCTGAGCCTGAGCGTCCAGAGCCTGTGCTCCGCAACAGGAGAGGCCACAACAGTGAGAGGCACGCGTACTGCAAAAAAAAAAAAAAAAATTCTATATGATAAATTATATTTGAGATGGCTCAATTTCTAAGTTGTGAAATATATATATACATTCCACTGGTAGTAATAACCTACAAATTACCTAGCATTGACTAGGTGTCAGCAACTTGGTTAACCTTTACTTGGTTAAGCGACATATTCTTCATTTTCCTTAGTTGTTCAACTCTGATGACAGGAATGGGTGTTACTAATGATTTTCATACAACTGTTTCCCAAAGAGATTCCCTTTTGGAAGTTAATTTCAACGATAGGAGTAAGAGAGTGACCAATTTAAAAATAACAGAGGAAGTATTTTAAAATAGAAACTCAGGTTTTATTTTGTTAATTTTTTTTTTTTAAACAGAGAAGCAGAGTGGTTTGCTTCATCACCTTTCAGCATCTCTTACTAGAGAGGATGACAATATCCCAAGACCTGGTGCTGGAGGCAGCAGCAGCTGGAACTTGGACTCACAAAGGTACCTAGAGTGGCTGAGTTAAATAACCATTTACAAAGTTATGTTGTATTTATATTATTTTATTTTTCTCCAAAAATATCCCATGCCTCATATTTAGGCAGGGTAATACAGAATGCTAAAGAGTTAAGGAAATGAAATAAGAGGCAATTAAGTTATGTTTATTAGAGAGAACACTGAAAGACAGTCTATTTTAGCTCTAAAACTGGCATTTTCTATCCTGCAAAGTAGAATATGATTAGTTACTACCAAATTTAGTGGGTGTTGCAAGCATTGCTAAAATTACATTTAAAAAAAATCCTTTGATCTCTTGAAAGCAGTGATCTGTATAAAAATAAGGTGATTTGGGTATTATATATGCAAAATTCATCATTGCAACAAAAAAAGACAATTAGCTTATTTCAATATTTTGGCTTGCAGTGAAGTGAATTTGTTCTGGGTAAAAGAGAACATGATCAACTATAATTTTGCAATTTTAATAGCTTATATAAATCCATTTAATTATTAATAGTATGATTGACTCCTGAGGACAGAGTTTACTGCTCTTGAAGTGGGTAAGCAAATAAAAACTCTTATAATGCGTTTACATTTATCAGCAATATATTTATGCCCAGAATGGTGGTTGATTACTGTTGGGTCTCAACCTCCTGGGAAGCTTCCCAGTTATAATCTGAAACCAGCCCCCCATACTTGGAGGACAGGGAGAGACCACCGAAAGAGACAGACCACTCTAGGTTGGTAGTGGCAGGTTTAATAAGCAAGGGAACTTACTTATGAGGCCTGTCTTGGGTGGCTTCAAGACAGCCAATTTCCATACCCGCCGTTCAAAATCTTAACGTTTATATAGAAACCTTAACTGCGCTCAGTCACATATATCATTCAGATGCTCTCAACAGCTCATGATTATCTCAAGGCTGTATCCTTGAGGCAGCTTCTGAGAGTGGGGGAAAGCAAGTAGAAAGAACATTCCAAGGACAGGTATGAGGGTGAGAAGCCTCCAATTGCCCAGGACCAGTTTTAGGTCGAACCAGGGGTCATGTCTTCTTGATGACCTCTCCCAACAATTACACAACAACAAACCTTATTTCAAAGTTTATTGTATTGATTCATTTTCTTTGGACAATGGTTTTTGCTGTATTAAAAAACAAGAGCAGATATTATGATTATCTGTTTAATTTTGCCAAGGCATGTAGGTCAATAAAATAACTCAGTCCAAGATTAAGCAGATATTGGCGTGAGTTATAAAGTTTGATTTCACTACTTGATCAAATTAATTTGGAAATTGCTAACCCCCCTTCCTTTTTATAACTATCATTATATTTTTATGTCTGTACATTATTTCCTAGAACATGGGTAGTTAAAGGGAGAGGGAAATACGTTGACTATGTCAGTGTGCTAATTTGAAAAATGTCTTTAAATCAAGTTGTTTACTTGAAGTAATGTTTCTTTGGAGCAATGGAGAGAAAAACGATCCTATTTTATATCAGTGGATCAGATTGATTACTCACTAATAACTTTTAGTTTCATATAATCTGGGAAAATGCCTTTCACCTCTGACTTTACATATGCCTGTGAATTTGCATATGCCATGAAGTTTACTGAGAGATAGTTTCCATAAGTCAGTGGAGTCAAGAAAGACATACAAGTGGGGAAGGGTGAGAAGCAAATTTTAAGATAATGATGTAAACCTTAAAAGGCTGTACAGAGAGCAGCAAAGTGTAAAATGGTGATCCCGAAGAAGCATCAACAATTAAACTCATCTGGAGGTTGAAACCTTTAGTGCAACAGACTGATTTCTTATTACTCATCCATCCTTTCTCTCACCTCCCTTGCCATTGATATACTTTCCACCGAATTTTAAAAGAAGAGCTTGCTTTTAAGAAGCCATTTGCTAAAGAACTTAATCTATACCTTAAGGTCAGCTATATGTCAGCAACAAAATTTATAAATACCAACCATGCATTTTCTTTTTTACGTCATCTTATTAGGACTAAAAAAAGAAAGAAAAAAAAAAAAAGAAAGCAACAGCTAAACTAAAGTGGGCTACATAAGTAACCTACCTTTTCTGGACTCCAGGATTTAATTTGTTCTTATCATCTAAAAGTTGACTATGTTTCAGACAGAATAAATATCTTGTTTTCATGTTTTCATTGATATTGACAAATCCTACTAAAATCTTACTTTTAGTGGCTTCTGCTTTTTCAGGGTAGAGATGAACCAAAAATACAGTGAATATTGTTTTTCTTTTCCAAATTATTAAATCAGAAGTTCATTTTCTTGAAACAAAAAACCTTCAAGAGCCTGAATTAAACAGGTCTGGGAGAGAATGAAATAGATTGTGGCCATCCTTTCCCAATGCTACTTTTAAAAGCTTTTGCTTGCAGGAATTACCTGATCTGAGTAAGAAGAAGAATTTACTCTTCCTTTAACTTTATCAAATTTCTGTTCTTTTACCTTGCTTTGAATTCTGGGGTGGCTCCTACATGCTTTATTTCATATACATATTCCTCTGTTGCCTCAGAACTTGAGAATTTCTATCATTTTTGATAAGGCATTACATCTAATTTTGTCTGGAAAATGTGTAGAATATACTACAATACCAAACTTCCCTTTTTGACAACAATCTTAGAATCACAGACTTATATGTCATGATAGAGTTTGAGCAGAAATGAACTGCTTTGCAAAAACAGGTTGTAGATGGAAAACAGTTCTCTATTTTGTTAATTAAGTTTTCATATAACATGGGATGGTTGCATATATTATGGCATATGACATAACATATATAAAAATACTTTGGAAGAAATGTTTGTGTTTTCATTTTTACCTAAGTAATGTCCCATAATCTATAGTACTACTGTGAAAAGACAATTTATTTAGCCAATAAAGAATCTAAATTGCAACAGGATTAAGTTAATTATAAATAAAATAGGACATTCTTCTCTGCATTAATTTTAATTGAAAAGCCCATGTTGTATTATTCATACATCTTTATTAATAAATCATTTATTGAGGATTTATAGAGTGAATATCATTTGTTTTACCATTCATTGAAATTATATGTTTTATAAAACATATTTATATATGAATATACATATTTAAAGAATTTACAGTTTATTTAATAGAGGGGGAAAACAGTGAAAATATAGCATAAATAGAATTATACAATATAGAACTCCACCTGCTTATTTCTTGTCTTGACATTTCCAGAGAATTGAAATCAAAATAGATAAAGCTGTATAGTGACAAAATTGTCCCAGTGCATGTCACATGATAGTCTAGCAACCTTTATCAGATGAATGAATTGTTTGTTAATTAATTAACAAGTAATTGTAATTCTTCTACAAGTCTTATGTTTCATTTTTCTTCCCCAAACCAATCTTTTCTACAAATATTTAAGATATATTTTGTTTACTTTGGATTGTGTAACCACTGAGAAATAACCTAAGTAGATATTTCCTGTGTAAAACAGTAAAGCTCTTATTTTAATTTGGATCTAACGTAAGCTATAAATAACATTTGAATCTGGAGACATCTTAAATGGCTTAGCATTTTACATATTTTTTTTCATCTTAGTAGGACTAAGAAAATGAGGAAGTGCCAAGGAATGGGTATAAAAGGAGGAATTACTACACATATTATTCCTAGAGATTTACTTGTTAGTTTTATGAATAGTATTGAATTTTCTGAATTTATTTTGGTAACCTTAAAATACATATAATCATACCATAGATTGTGTGCATTGTCGACTTATGATCACGTTCTGCTGCTTTATTGCATTTCTAGAGTTTACATTTGCATTGGCCCCAAGTAAAGGACAAATTACCTCATGGCAAGCTGTGTAAATAAAGCTTTTACAGTAATTTACATAAAGATGAATAGTGGGGAAATTAAGTCATCAGATAGCACATGGTCTTTGAACTCTGCAGAACTCAATAGACCTGTACTGTAGCCTTCAATATCATAATCATTTCACTAGCAGATGTGTTGTTAGATTTAATTTTTATACAAGTAATTATGATAATATATGATAAATGATTTCACACTGCAAAACTTTGCTGTGTTTCATTGAATCCAATTCAATTCATTGGATCTTCAAAATAATTTCCTGATAGTTAAGACTATTAGTTTTCTAAAGGCCAAAAAAATGGTAATGATATAATTATAACTCAAATAATAGTCCAGCATGCTCAAAATAGGATGAGAAAAGTGAAAAAATACCATTTTATAATTTAAAATTCATAGATAATTGTGTTTTTTAAAAAAATCCTAAAATGTATGTCATATTAAATTAATGTTGTTAATTTGAAATTTATTGGTTTAGTGGGAAGTTTTAGTACTTTATTTCAAAATGTGGCTTAATAGAGTTTCAGAGCTACAAGTAAAATAAATTTTGTTTGTACATATTTAAGTAATGATATAAAAGTTAACAACACTTGGAATTAAAGAGTCCTTGGCTTTGTATTTTTTTTAATCTGAAAGGGCTCATAGATATGTAAAGTTGAAGAAACACTAGGAAAGAGAGTCCTAATTATTTTGCCTTTCAATGTAGACCAATGTTTGCTAATTTTTTGTTACTTGTTTTCTCTTTGTTTTCATAATCAGTAACAATAAAAGTCCATAAATATTTTTAACCTATGTGTATGCTCATTTCAGGGATAACAAAGAAAAGCAGAGGAAACAATATTTTCTTCTCTCTGCAAGAAGTTTAACAGAACCCAGTAGGTAGGACAGATGGTATCAGTAGAAGTGATGCAAGCAAGTCAAGTGATTTAACGTTATTGAAATTAAAAGCAGAGATATATGCCCTACATGTATTAGCAATGTGTTCCTAAGAACAAAATCAGTGGAAAACTACCATCTGTTCCCTGACCATACTATTTGAATGGCCATAATAACTTGCTTTAACTGTACCAGAACAGGGTTCTTTAAGACAGGACTTTGACAAGTTCTTCTGTAGCTTCCTGCGTAGGGAGCATGACCAATCACAGTAGCCTATCGACATCTCTCCAGCATAAGCAACAAGACAATTCCTCTTTTCACATGACTTTTATTCTCTTCACCACCTGTTCACTTCCATTCCAACAAATATCACAAAATTTCAAAGAACCTAAATTACATCCTACTCTAGAAATGGCAGACTAGAGAATTTTTCCTGAGTTCTGTCCCTCAAATTCAATATCTGTTGATAGATAATAATTTTACCTCTTTAATTAGCACAGATATATAATACAGCTTTTTCTCAGGATTGTGCTATTCATGTAATACTAAATGTTATATTTAATAACAATAAAGATCTGAAGGGGTGTGTGTTGGGGGTGAAAGACAGAGAGAAAAAGAAAGTGAAAAAAAACAATAAATATTGAAATATTCTTGGAGGAAAGATTTAAAGAATTTTAATCCTAAAGACTATATCATGGCCTCACTGATACTCCTATAAATTTAAAATAAGCAAAATAGTTTATGTATACCTATAACATCTAAGACTTTCTGCTGAGGTAATACATATAATATCGATGACATGCATATGTGTAGAACTCTGTCTTATTTATATTTTCAACCTCTCTGTTTCATTTTGTGCCTGATATATGTAGGTTCTGTAATGATTTTTATGGTACTAATGACAGAGCTTGTGACCATAGGAGCTTATAATTTAGTACAAGAAAAAGAAAAGTACATATATGAAAAGTTTGAGAATAGCTAATTCGCTATTAGCGAATAGAGAAGAGATAGAGAATCTATGGCTAAGTGAATTAAAAGCTCTTTAAAACCCTATAGAGTAGTCTTGAGGTATGGCTAGAATTTTGACAGATAAATACAGAGTGATGGAATTCCATGTAGAAGGAATGTGAACACAATCAGAAGAGGTGATATATGGACAATTACTAAATCGACCAGTTGGACTAAGAAAAGAAAACCTGACAAATGAAAATTTATAGAGTCGAACATATTTGGGTGGTCTTAAGTGTAAGGGGAAGGGCAGGATATTTACCTTGAGAACAATAGACTATTGAAGAAGGATTTTTCTTCAGGAGTAAAATACAATTAGGTTTACTCTTCAGACAAGTATGTTGGGGAGATGTAAAGGAGATTAGAATGGAAGAGAGAAGGTATAAGAAAATGGGAAACTGTACATAAATGAAGAAAAGTCATGAGAACATAATTCATGCAAAGTCAATGAAAATGCCAAGGACCGTAAGAATGAAAAAGACTATAGAGACCAACAGCATAATTTAGCATCTGGCCCTAAGTGATGAGTGAAAAGGAGTTGCCACAGATGTCTCTGTAGGTTTTAAGAATAAAAAACTTAGAAAATGACACAAGCATTAAATTTTAAAAGGTAGGGGGGGTATCAAGTAAAAGGACAGATGAATTTTCATTTGAACATGTCCAGTGTAAAACATTATTGGTAAGCCATCTGGAAAAGTCCAGCAGAGAATTTGAAATGACTGTCTAGAAATCAGGCAAATGTTTAGGATTTGATCACTATATCAAGGAATCAATTACTTGACATAATTCTTGAAGATGGGGTAGTGCTTGTTCTCCCCAAGGGAAAGACTAGAATCAAAGAATATTGTTTAGTCCAGTGTATTTAATACTCCTTGCTGCATTTTTTATTTACTTACTGTGAGGGGAGCCCCACTCCCATTCCATATTTTTACATACTTCCATACTTTCACTCACCACACACACGAACACATTTGTCTGCACAGGCAGACACATGCACACACATGAACGTTTTCATCACCTTATCCCTGTTGGTACAATAGGCAGTATGTTTTGTGCCTGAACTTACAGCACATTCTGGAATGCTGCATAGTTATATGGGGTCAGAATGTCAATTTAAATTAAACTCACAGATGAGATGATGGACACCACCCCATCTGTCTCAGGCAGGATTTTGCTTCACCAGAGAGAATCTGACAGCTGTTGTTTAAAAGAAGCCTCACTTCCACTCATTTCCTTATTGTGACATGCCAATTTCCTTCCTGAGACTTTCTTCCAAGTTCCTGATCCCAATCCTAGAAATTTGCATATATAGTTCCCCAGGCAGCTATAGTATTGAAACAGCTGCATGATTAGCCCAGCAATCATTCTTCCACCTTTCTGCTCCTATAACACCTGCACTTCTGCTCCTTGGGCAGCTTTCAGCTCATACTGTCTTGCAAAAGAGCTGTCTTTGGTCTTATCTCTGCTACTAAAATTGTAAACACTGAAAGGGCAGTAGCCTTCCTCGTGCTTAACATACAGAAGGGACTTAAAAATAGTACATACTTGACAGTTGAATAAATGACTAAATGAAAGGATAAATTTATCTGTGAAGATTTTTTCAATTGTTTGACATTGTTAAAATAACTACAATGCCTTGGATATGCTCTGAACTCCATAGGGGTATCCAAAAGTCAAATGAGATTCACACATCTAAGAAACCTAACAGACAAGCAATTGCAAGAGCTTGCATCTCTCTAG
This sequence comes from Stenella coeruleoalba, assembly GCF_951394435.1. NCBI lineage: Eukaryota > Metazoa > Chordata > Mammalia > Artiodactyla > Delphinidae > Stenella > Stenella coeruleoalba. Next base: position 67,103,769 of record NC_137158.1, on the reverse strand, counting down.
GGCAGCCTATTGAAAGGTATACTATATTCTTTTAAAGCTTAAAATAGAGAGTGAAGAATAAATATTTTTAAAATGTAATAAATAGTGAATAGAGTCAAAGTAATATCTTAAACTATGTTTTGTAAGTTAAAAAGAATAGTGATAGAATGAACACGTGTGTACAAGACAGTAAGGTGAATGCTAGAAAAAAAGAAAACCACTGTAGTTCCCAGTGTGTTCTTCCCCTTTCATCCCTTCCCTTCCCAATAAACCAAATTTTATGTTCATCATTTCCTTTTTTTTTTTTTGCATGCTTTTACCACAAAAAATTTGTATTTCTAAGCAAAATGCCACTTCTTGTGAATTTTAAAGAAGGGAATTGTGCACTGTAAATTCTGCTGCAATTTTCTTTCTTCCCTAATCATTATGTTTCTAATATTCATCTACATAATTGCATGCATGTATATCTATTTTTCTAACTTATGACTTTACCATGATATACTTTTCATGCTAACACTGATGAGCATTTTGGTTGCTTTCGAATATTTGCCATTATATGTGCTGCTGAGAATATTTTTCCATTTGTCTCCCGGTGCACATGTACAGGAGTGATATTCTAGGATCATAGATTATGAACATTTTTAAGTGTTCTCTATGATGTCACATTTTCCCCAAAGTGCCCAGTGATCTCCATTTCCAACAGCAGTACCTAAATGCTCCCATTGCTCCATATCCACAGCATTTGATATTACCAGACTCTGGGTGTCTGCGAGTCCCATAGGCACAGACTGGGGCATCAGGTTATGAATTTGCATGTTCCTGATTACAAATCAGAGTGGAAATCTACCCACAGGTTTATTGGTTATTTGTGTTTCCTATTATACGCAGTGTTTATTTTTACATTTTCTCATTTTTATCAGATTGTGTATTTTTACTTGATTCATAGGAGTTATTCACTCATTCTGGATACTTACACTGATTACTTCCATGTGCTGCATGTATTTTCTCTCAGTTTGGGGCTTCTCTTTTTACTCTATGGTGGTTGATACTTAACATATTTGAAATAATCAGTAATGTTTGGTTTAATAAATTCTTCTCTATTTAAATTCATGAAGATATTATCCTAAATTGTCATCTAAAATATCGCTATTTTTACCTTTCAGTCATAAATATGTATAGATGTCAGTCAGAGGACCAATTTTGTATTTTCTCCATATAGGTAACTAATTGTGTCAGCAGGATTTGCTGAAAAATCTATTCTTTTCAACAGATCTTGAATGAAACAGTGTTATAAATCAAGTGTCCATATATGTGTAGGTCGTTCCTTTGTTTGATTTTCCTATTTGTATCGGTACCATATTGTGTAATTAATTATAACCTTATAATAATTCTTGAAAACTGGCAGGGAAAATTCCACCCACCTCACCCCTGTGATATTCTTCTTCTTTAGGAGTATTTGGCTGTTCCTCCATATCGGTCTAGAATCATCCCCTTAAGTTTCATATGCAAAAAGAACAGAGAAAAAGAGAGAAAGAAAAGTAATTCTGTGGGTTCTTTAATTGGAATTGATTTGGATCTATGAATAACTTAGGGTAGAAATGGGAGCTACAAGTTTTTATCCTATTATATATTATTTTCACAGTTTTTTCTACCTGACTGAGACAAGTGTATATAAATGCAATTGATTTTGTACTTTGATTTTGTATCCCACAGCTTTGAAAATTTTGCTAAAACTTTCTAATCTCTTGTAATAATTTATCAGTAATTTATGTTGGTTTTTCTACATAAATAATCATATATTCACTGAGTGCCCTTCTTCCATTTTAGTTTTATTTGTTTTTCTTGCCATTAGTATCTTGCCATTACTATACTAGTTCCCAGAACTTGGTATAATGCTGAAGAGAATAATGAGATCAAACAGCTTTGTCTAGTTTCCTGAACACTTTCAATGCTGTCACAATATAAATGTGTGTGCTACATGCATTTTTGCAAATAACTTTGCAACATTAAGGAATTTCCTTCTACTCCTAGATATATAACTGATTTTGTTTTGATTATTGAATTTTGACAAACATTACTCTTCATCTATTAAAATAATCATAATAATCATTAAATGATAATATATTAATTAATTTTAAAAATGTTAAATCCAACTTGTAAGCCTTGAACATAATGTATTACCTTTTATGCAATGCTTGCATTTGGTTTACTAATAATTTGTTGAGAACTTTTCAATCTATTTTCATGATAATGCTGTGCTAGCAAGAGGGTTTATACTACACTTTATATGTTTTAAGATAGGACAGCCCAGCCTTTAATTCCCACATGTATCATTATATGTAGCTTATAATTTTAATGTTCCTTATTGATCCCTCCTACTTGCAGTCTAATAGTTTACTATATCTCATAAGGTTTGTTATGGTCCATGACATATGTAACTGGTATACTAAGCGGCACGCAGATACAGCGTTGTCCAATATTTCATTTTATCAGAGAGCACATAATATGTTGTCATCGACAGGGGAAATATTAGTTGCTTTTTGCTGAAAACAAAACAGAGATGGATCATCAGTGTTCTTCCACATGCAAGAATGAAGTTCTATTTACTACATGTATCTTTCAGACTCCTAGATGAGGCCATGGCAGAAGTGGCTTATATTGATGCAATTATTAATACTACTATCACATTGTTGGATGCAAAACTCATAGTAAATTCTAAATTGACACTATGCTGGATAAACTGGAATGTATGATCACCCTACTTTGATCCAGCTTGTTATGTGCCAGGTACTGTTCTAAGCACTTTTCATTTCATTTCTAAGTTTCTTATGTTTCTAAGAACTTTGAATTCTCACATCAGTCTTGTGACATATGCACTATTATTTACTCTTTTTTTTGTAGCTGGGGAAATTGAGGCATAGAGCGGTAAAGTACCTCGCCCAAGCCCTTAGTGATTATAAGTGATAGAACTGGGAATCAAGACGAGTCAAGTTTTGGACTTTATACTCTTAATTCCTATTTTCTTTTATATTTTCTTCCTCTGTTTGCTTTGAGTATATTTTCATTTTATTTTCCTAGGTTCTTAAAATAGAAATTTATTGTTCTGAGGTCTTTCTTTTTCCCTAATATAAGCATTTAATACCACAAATGTTCTCAAACTTAAATAATACGTCACTTTTAAAAAGGAAAAAATTTTGTAAGGACCAAATAATGACTAGTTATTTTATTACAGCATTACTGAAGGGTACAAACATACATCAGTATGTGGCATTCTTATCTTTAAATCTTGTATACAACTTTATCCAAAACAAATGAAGAAAATTAGCAAAATTCAAATAAATATATTAATTTAATGTGATAAATGAGGATGTGTTTTTTAAATGAAATAGCTACTCATAGTAAGCATACAAAATCAAATGATCCAAATAACTGTGGTGTGCTTTTGTTGGGCCCCATATGCCTATATTACACAGCACATTATGCCATGTGATGACTCAGCCCTCCAAATACGTTTCTCTATGAGAAGATTCCTTTGTTCAGCTGGCCACGATATAATTTAGCCCTCATTTGACAGGAACATCATTTATGTTTTAAGTCCAATTGAATCTTCTTAGTTAAGTGCATACCACAAAGCCAAAAAGATAAACACAGGAGGCATTGAAGTTTAATATATGAATGTATAATTGTATAGCTCATTATCAATGAAATTCAAAAGATCCAAACTGTGCGTGTGTTGTGTTTTGGTCCATTATGAAAGTGAAGACATTTTTAAAAAGGACATCTTCTGTGTGATTCTCATGTCTCCTTGCTGTGATCCTCCCACCACTCAATGACATATATCTTTGAATTTGTAGGAGTTCCTGACTCTCATTATGAGAATAATTCATCTAGTCTGTAAGCACCTCTTCAAATTCATCAAACTACATTCCAAACTGTCATCTTTTCTAGTAATCTAGAATCCCCTGTGTGTCTACATCTGCCAATGTGGCAGATAATCACTGAATAATCGCCTCCAAATGTGTCTATATCATAATCCTAGGCAATTGTAAATGTTACCTTACATGGCAAAAAGATTCTGCAGAGGTAATTAAGTTAAGGATCTTGGGATGAGAAAATTATCCTGCATTAATGTGTATCCCAATGTAATCACAACAGTCTAGGAAGATTCAGATAGAGAGAGGAAAAGTTAGTGTCATGACATGATGATGGATGCAGAAACTGGAGTGATGCATTTTGAAGACGGAGGAAGTGGCCACAAGCCAAGGGATACAGATGACCTCTAAAGGCTGAAAATGACAAGGAATAGAATTCGTCCCTCAGAGACTCCAAAAGGAGCCAGCGCTCCTGACATCTTCACTTTAGCCCAGAGAAACTACTTTTAAATTTCTGACCTCTAAAACTTTAAGAGAATAAATTTGCGTTGTCCTAAGGCAACAAATTGGTGTTAATTGTTTACAGCAGCAATAGGAAACTAACACACTAAGACTTTGCAATGCTCCTTCTCTCTAGAAACCATCTGCTGTCCTTTGCCTGATTAATTATTGATTCTCCAAGATTGACTCAGTCTCCCCACATTTGTTCCTCAGGAAATCCTAGGCAGGAATTTATCTGCTTGCTTAGCTCCAAGGTCATGCCTTTTATCATAGCACCTACCTCGTTTCATTTAAAGTTGTCCTTTAAGGTTCTGCCCACTTAAAATATTCATAGCTCTCTGATGGCAAAGCAACGGTCTTACTCATATTTTTGGTTTTTAGCAACTAGAGTAGAATCTGGAAAAGAGTTAATAATAAATCTTTGTTTAATTGATTTTCTTATACAAGAAAAGATTTTCAAGAGTGTTTTAGAGCATATGCTACCTTAGAGAAATTTTTAATTAAAAATGTTAATCTAAGAAAAACTTAAAACCTAAAAACTTGAAAATTTGATATGCTTGAGTGAAACAAGAAAATTTGTTCATGTATACATATATACATGTCTATCTATATTTACAAAATATATTCTGATTTTCAGTGCATCCAGCTTCTGAATATATTGATGATAAATGATCTGAGTGCTAGATAACAAGTGGGAAAGGTAATCCAGGGTTGGCATCCTCAGTTTAACTGGCTATAATAATAACCCCAAGAGTTAGGAAGAACATTAGAATTGACAAAATCCAGATAATACTAATCCCTCAAATACATACAGATAAGATATTTCTGAATGAAAAATAATATTCTGAGTTTTATTTAATGTCCATTATTTTGTTTATGTGCTTATTTGTTTTCACTCTGATGAGAATAGGTCACAATATTTGGTTACTAAATGATTCCCCTAAAAAGGAATAATGTTGTAATTTTCCCTTCTTGCTTAGGAGTCAGAAGAGCAACAATATGTGGAAAATGTAGTTTGTAAAAGATATTTATAGCTTCGAGTTGACTCTATGGTTATTGGCACTTAAAATTATGTCAACCATTCTCTTTGCTTTGTCTTTTGTCATTGTTGTAGATAGAATTCTTTCTGTTATGCACCTGGAGATGGTGTCAAGCAGCCAAGTGTAAATTCTAAGAATATTGATTAATTTAGAAGTATCAGAAGTGAGTCAGGGAATATCTCAGCCAGATTTTGGTGGACATGGCCTCAGTTCTACTTCTGCGACTTTTTTGGTGTCTGTTTTGACAACCATAACATTATAATAAAGGGGAACATCCAAAGAAAAGGAACAAAGTCTTGTCCTGTGACTATGGCTTTATGGAATCACTTTGTCCCAGGGACTACTATAATACAAAAACTAATTAAATATTATTTTGCAGGGAGACTAGTCAAATGATAGCCTTGTAATCCAAGTTATGTTGAGTAGAGGCTTATAGACAGAAGTCTTTATTGCTATCTGGCTGCATGGATATTATATTAAAAATGTTGATATTGCTAATGCTTAAGGATGCAAACACTAACTCAGTGAAAGGTTTTCTGTATAATCATTGTTTTCAGATTTACAAGCACTAAGATATTTTAAACATGTGTACATGATGGCATTTTTATGAGAGCATTCTGATTATTTGGATAATATTTGCAGGAGGAATTTTAAGAATGTGGAAAGAGGTGCTAAGGGCATTGTTTCTTATTTGCTTATCTGTGTATTGTCAAATAAAAGTGTTTAGAGCTAAAATTGTTATTTAAGCTCCAATTTTCACATATACAAAATGTTATACCTCTGTATCCTACCCTAGAAGCTGCAAGGGCAGGCATCTATCTAATTAAATATGTTTCAAAGGGACTTGTTTTCAATACCATCTTAAATGCACAGCATGGAAATCCCCATTCTTGTTTGGCCCATAATAAACCATTCTGTTTTAAAAAAAAATAAAAAACACTATTAGATTAAAAATTAGAACAGTGGAAATGAAAAACTCCATCAGGAGCTGCAAGAGGTTCTCTTTAGCCTAACTTGGGAGATTATATATATAAAATATATATAATCTGTAGCCTAGTCTGTATCCTAACTTGGGAGATTATATATATAAATATCAACTTTAAGGTATTTTCCACATTCTGAGATGCAGACAAGAAAGAGAAATACGCATTTTTAGTGGAAGTCCCCAAACTTCAGCTTTTCCTAGGAACCATAAGAAGGAAAAGTGCATTTGATCTGAGTGTGATGGGCTGGGGAGTATTATGAGGAACAGAGATTGAAGGGTGAATGCATGGACCCTAAAGCCACTGCAGCCACTTGTCTAGAACCACTTATATCACAAAGGAGTTTACCTGGCAAACTGGTGTAATTATCTTGTGAAAATTCTACGTATCTGTCTGCTCATACTTCAGGGGAGAAAGGAGAGAAGGTATGATTCTACATCTACAATTCAATTAGCCAAATTAAGGAGAAGTGATAGACCCATCTGCTCCTAAATGCAGGAGCAGAGCATTCAAGTTATAAGATGAAAATGTCAGTGATTAACTAGGTTTCATTTTTCCCTCCCTTTTAATCCTCCATCCACACTCCCCAGGTCCACCCCACTGAGTTTTCAGAATTTACTGCTTCAGGATTTCTATTGAGGGGAAGACACAAAGTTTTACAGAGAAAGTGAGATTGGCTCTAGACTTTGTGTTCCAAACAGTCCACTGAAGCCTGTAACAAAGATTGTAGTTTTATTAAAGTTCATTGTTTTAATATGCAAAAACAGTTGATAGTCTGAAAATCATGTTGTTGAATTTACCTGTGAAGACCATTCACGACATTCCTCCATTATACCTTTAATCTATGTTGTGGCCTGCAGTGATATATCCTCATTCAGTTCCTGATATTGGTTATTTTTGTTTCACTATTTTTCTTTGTCAAAGTTGCTAGCAGTTTACCAATTTTATGGATTTCAAAGAACCAGTTTTTGGTTTCAAGGACTCTCTTTTGATTCTTTTTTTGTTTGTTTTAAATTGCATTGATTTCTGATCTTATCTTTATTATTATCTTTCTTCTGCTTGCTTTGGGTATATTTTGATCATATTTTCCAAACTTCTTAAAAGAGAAACTTAGATTATTGTTTTGAGATCCTTGTTGTTTTCTAATGTAAACATTTAGTGCTATAAATTTTCCTTTAAGCAAATTATCTTAATTAGTCAGGACCTTCACAAAAATGTTGATACAAGGTGGAAATAATGCACACCCTTGTTTGGTTTCTTATTTTAAAGGGAATATATCTAATTTCAACATTAACAATGATGTGTAGGTTTTGGAGACAAACTTTAGAAGGACAAAAATGTTTATTAAACTAACAGTTTGTACCATATGTGGGTGTGGAATTTTATCAACCGCATTTACGGCAATTTTTATATCATTTTGTTTTTTCTCCCTTAATTAGTAAATGTTAATTATATTTGTGGATCTTCTAAAATTAAACAATACTTATATAAACCTGGGCATAATAACACATACCTTTTCACTCTTTTTTTCTTTTACAATTGCTGGATTTAGATTACTAATATTTTATTTATGACAGTATAAATGTGCATGAGTAATTCTGAGTTGTAATTTTCCATTCTTAGACTGTCTTTGAATGGTTTCGGTGTCTTCATAGAATGGTTTGGAGAGTATTTGCTAGAAAAGTTTTGTGTAACTTGGCTATGAGATTCCTTCAGAATTTTTGGAACTCGTCTGGAAGGCAATTTTGACTTCTTTCTGGGAAAAATGGTAAATTCAACTTAATTTTTCTATTTTTCTTCAGTTTTTAGTTAGTTATATTTCCTAGATTTTGTCCATTAAATCTAAGTTTTCAAATTTGTTGATATAAGTTAGTAACTTTTTAGTGGGTGTTATATTTATAATTTTATCTTCAGTTTAATTTCTAATAGAATTTATTAGTCTCCTGCCCCCCCCCCCCCCACATATCTCTCCTCTCTCTCTTTCTCTCACAACGTTTCCAAAAATTCCATTTTTGTATTTTTTTCTTAAGAACTCACTTTTGGCCTTGTTGTTCTGTTTTTTGGTCTTTTTAAAATTTGTATTATTTTTTGTTTGTATATGTATCTTCTTTGTTTTGCATTCCGGTTTTATTTGGTTCTTTTTCTAACTTTCTAATTTGAAACTTAGGTCATTAATTTTTAGAAAAAAATTTTTTTCAAACATAAGCAGTTAACACTAGAAACAATTTTCTGAAGAAACACTTTCACTCAGTTCAGTTTTATACATTTGTGTTTTCATTCAAATTCAAAGTAAAATTTGATTTCCATTATGATTTCTTCTTCATTTCTTGGCTACCTATAAGTGTGTTGTTAATTTTCAAACACATGGGGAGTTTTTATGTCCATTTTTATTGGCATCCGGCTTATTTTTTGTATTTGTTTTATATGCTGGTTTGTATGATTTCATAGAATATGGCTTCTATGACCACATAGGCCTAAAAACAATGTTTATTTGCAAACTATTGGCTGCTGGGTTCTATATATTTCTATTGAATGAAGCAAATTCACCCTGTTGTTCAGGTCTTACATATCTCTGATAATTTTTTTTCTTAGAACAACCATAAATAAGAGAGCAACACTTTAATCTCACAATATGATAATAGATTTTAACATTTTTCCCTGTAATTCTATGAAATATTGTTCAACGTAATTGAGGCTATTATATGATTAATAGTTTAGGATATATATACTAATAACTCAAAAATGTTGTCATTATGTAGTGACAGGCTCTATGTTTTTTTCACTTTCCTTTGATTAGCATTTTCTTGATATATCTATTTTCTTCATTTTACTTCCCATAATTTCATGTTTTTATGTTTTAGGCCTCTATTAAATAGTGTATAGTTGGATTTTAAAAATCTGACAATCTCTGGCTTTAAACTGGTAAGTTTAAACAACTTGCATTAATTTTAATGGTCAGTTTATATTTTCTCTTATCTTACATTTTTGCTTTCTTTTGTGGATCTCATTTTTTGCTTTTTTTTTTTTTTTCTTCTTCCATTGACTCTTCACAATTGATTTAGGGGCATTATATTGCCATTTTTTTTCTCATTCAGAAATTTTACAGTCTAATTTTCTAATTTTAGTAGGACCTTTGAAAATTATAATGAATATTTAAAAACTAAAGTTATCTTACATATCTTTCTTAGCAACATGAGGAAATTAGAACATTTTGACTTCAATTACTCCTCACCAAATTTATATAGTTTTATGTTCTGTATTGTAATTCTGTCTTTTCTTTAACTTTGTAATATTAGACATTAGTTTAGGTGTTATTTTATATGGTTTGCTTAGGTCTGCTTAAATGTTTGCCAATTTATTTTCTGAATATTTTTCTTATATTTCAGTATTCTTATCTAGGATAATTTGTATTTATACCTGAAGAGTGTTATTTTGGTATTTTTTCAGTGAATATCTGTTCTTGATAAAATCTTTCAATTTGTATTTATCTCAAAATGTACTTAATTTGGGCTTCCCTGGTGGTGCAGTGGTTGAGAGTCTGCCTGCTGATGCAGGGGACACGGGTTCGTGCCCCAGTCTGGGAAGATCCCACATGCCACAGAGCGGCTGGTTCCGTGAGCCATGGCCGCTGAGCCTGCGCATCCGGAGCCTGTGCTCTGCAATGGGAGAGGCCACAGCAGTGAGAGGCCCGCGTACCACAAAAAAAAAAAAAAAAAGTACTTAATTTGCTTTTGTTCTCAAAATATTTTTGTTCTTATTAAATAGAGAATTCTAGATCCACTGTTACTTTCACTCAGCATCTTAAAGAAAGTATAATTATATCTCATGGTTCTATTGTGGATGTTGTGATGACTGTTGTCAGGATGTCATTCCTTTAGAGTTGTTTCATTTTTTTCTCTCTAATTGTTTTAAATATCTTCTTTTTGCTTTGGTATAATTAATTTAAAAATATTTAATTAAAATATTTTCCTGTTGGGTATACATTTAGTTTTCTCTATCTATAAATATATTTATACCTGGAAAATATCTGGAAAATTCTCAGAAATAAACTCTTCAAATATTGCCATTTTTCTCTTCACTCTATTTCTTCCTGGGAAAGCCCAATTAAACAAATAATAAAAAGTTTCAGTTCACCTTATCTATCTCTTATCATCTTTTTCCTATTTTCTAACTCCTTGTTACTATCCTATATTCTGAATATTTCTTATACTCTAGCCTCTTCATCTGGGTCTAATTTGTCTTTATCTCATTTATTAAGGTTTTATTTCAAATCTGTATATTTTTATTTTATGATCCTTATGGTGTGATTTAAATCTGCCCAGTCAATTCCATATCATACTTTTCTGCTTTGACTAAGTAATCAGTTTATTTATTTCATTTAACTTTTAATATATTAAACAATTAATCCATAATTAGGTTATATTTCTAAACTAGTGACTTCATTTTCTAATGTTCTTGAAAGTCTAAATCTGTTTTGTTTGTTTGTTTGTGATACATTTCATTCAAGATGGCTTATTTTTCTATATAGAGATCTTTATTTATAAGCTGGTTTTTGAACTTTGGGAGACCTGAAGGTCTAAACTAAAGCTGTTTTTCTACAGAGGGTGGCTGGGTTGGGGTCAGGGAATAGGGTTAGAGTGTGTTACCAGTGTCCTTCAGAGTCTCAAGTTTATTGTGGAAATGGTTATCAGATCTTGTTCATTAGGTTGATGCTGATATTGGCATTTGCTTTCAAAGTGACCAACATATTGTGTTTTCTTAAAGTTATCCATCTGTGCCAATTTGTAAGTTTTGTTTGTTCTGGGAGAGTGTATCCCTTACTTCTCATAGACCCAGCAATGTATTAAAGTTAATGCATTAAGCTTTATACATTTGTAAATAAGTACGCTCTGGGTCACTAGTCTGCCATATTTCCAGGACAAAGAGATACACACACACACTGAGAGAGAGAAAGAGAGAGAGAGAGAGAAGGAGGAAATTATGCTACATTGTGGCTTCAGGAGATTTGCACGTTTTGTTCTTTCTCTTTACAATGTCTTGAATCTCCAGTCTTCCTCCCACCCCCACCAGGCGCACACACACACACACACACACACACACACACACACACACACCCCTCATCTCCCAGGACATTTCATAGTCCTTCCCCGTATTTTCAGACCTCTCTCACTACCTGTACTAGATTAGGTTCCACCATTTTATGTTCTCATTGTAACTTTTCCTCCATAGTATGCAAGACTGCTGTAATTAGATAAATGATAGGAAAAAGGGAGCTCTTTTGTCTCTTTAACATCATCATGTCCTCAGTGAGCAGCTTTGTTCCTGTCCTCATAAATATTTTTCAGCGAATAAGTTAAAGGAAGTGGCAAAGAAATGTAACTTATAACAAGTAGAGGTGGAGTTTCTGTCAATACCAAATTTGAGCTCATCAAAATTAGATGAATCTACTGAATTTGAAAATTCTTCTCACTATTGAATGTATAAAGCACACTTAAGTTCCAAAATGCCTTGGAAGCCAATGTTATTTAAAATCTAATTTGACTAGCTTAACAGCAGTTGAAACTGGGAATTCAGATATAAAAGGCCATATTCAGGTTATTCCGTAAAATATTCAAAAGGTCTATATCCTACTACAAACATTCCTTGAATATATCTCCTGGAGAAATAGATACCTGATTTGTAGAGATTTAATAAATAACAGATATAAATAGTTACTATAAATAATAACACTGATTATTCCGGGTAATCAAACCCTTCACCTGCTGAGATATGCAGTGCATTTATGCAGATCAGCTGTAGGCCTTTCATCCATGAAATTATAGAATGTATAATGTGATGGGCCATGATATATTCACTGTAATTGCTTATTTATAAAAAGAGCTATCAACAGCCCACTTTAAATAAATTCAGAAATCACTGTAGGGCATTTAGAAATGAATATTTTATATGACATTTTAAAAAGATTATGAGCATTTCTTTGAACAGTAAAATTAATGGCTGTTTGACTGTTTAAACTCATCCAGTGTAGATTTAGGATAATAGCATATAAACTGTAATTACTGTATTTGTGTTTTAATTAGGAATAACCAGCTACCTTTCTAGCAATGCAAATCTTTTATCTAAAATATGAATAAAGGGAAAACAAATTAATAAGTGTTAAATTTCCTCATGGGTCTTTTGAGAGTAGAGTATATTTAATAGTAACTGTATGCTTATTTATCTATCTACCTACGTACCCCCACATCTATACACACATCTATACTTTACCACAATAGTTTTAAGTAAATTTATATTTCCCATAAATAATCAAACATTTTGAACCTAGAATGTAATATTTAAAAATCTAAAGCTTTTAACATAATCAGAAACAGTGCATGTTTTGTGTAATCCTTAGTGTAAATGAATTTTACAGGAGTCTGAAATGCATTATAAAGTTAGAATTAGCTTTAAAGCCCCGTATTCCCAAAATCAAGGTGAGGGAAGGTCAAGAATAATGAGCTTAGTCCAGAATTAGCTAAAGGATATTATATTACTGAATCATTCACAATGGTCACTGTCACAGCAGAGAAGAAAGGGCACATTTAAAATCTGTGAAATACTGGATGATAGAAATAGGTGTTCTTATAAAATAACTCATCAGACATTGATTAAAAAGCTTCGGAGGGCCACAAAGTTATCTACATATTCCCTTTCATTCTTTGAACAAAAAATATTTCCAGTACATTCTTTTGTACGTTTTTTTTCCATGTTGACATTAGAAATCATTAAAACAAGAACAAATGATTTTTTTTTAAGTTGCCAGTTACATTTTTTTATATAAAATTATTTATTTACTTATTTTTGCTACGTTGGGTCTGTTGCTGCGTGCGGGCTTTTCTCTAGTTGCGGCGGGCGGGGGCTACTCTTTGTTGTGGTGTGCGGGCTTCTCATTGCGGTGGCTTCTCTTGTTGCGGAGCAGAGACTCTAGGTGTGCGGGCTTCAGTAGTTGTGGCATGCAGGCTCAGTAATTGTGGCTCCTGGGCTCTAGAGCACAGGCTCAGTAGTTGTGGCGTATGGGCTTAGTTGCTCCGTGGCATGTGGGATCTTCCTGGACCAGGGCTCAAACCCATGTTTGCATTGGCAGCCGGATTCTCAATCACTGCGCCACCAGAGAAGCCCCAAATGTCTTTTTCTATATGTTAAAGTTTTTCTGCTGATCTTAGTATGTAATCTCATACATAGAGACTTGGTTATCACTCTTAACAGTAAATCCAGTGCTATGAAGGATATAAATGATACAGGAAATAGTGTCTGAGGATCTCTTTTGGTCCTAAAACAATTTCTACATTTAGAGAATCTTTGGAAGTTTTCTTTAAAAATCATGGAAGTATTTTCTCTAAAAGTAATCGATGTTATGGTGAAGTATCAAGTTTGTATTGTCAGGATAGGCTAGGAAGAACAACTTGGAAAGAATGATCGAATTTGTACTATTTAATATTATATTAAAACTAATACAAGAGATAAAGGATGAAGATACAGTGAATATGAACCCTAAAACACATGGAATTAACATTAATTTTGTGAGACTCCAGAAAGAAGGGGATTGGGAATGAAATCTATTTACATGAGATGTATGACTTCTTTTTCATAAAAAATGCAAGTGTTGACAAAATTGCATGGTGTACCAGTTCTATGATAGTTAAACTTGTCTATCTAAGAATTCCATGAGAAAGAGCTAAGATCAAGCCAATTAAAAGTGAACACATATAGAGACAGGGATTTTGAAACGTGTAGGTATTAGCTGTTAAGCAATAGTTTAAACTAATCTCTCTAGATATCATCCAACAGTGAAAGTCTCAAGTCCTTTGGTTGTATGGAGGCTTAAAGGACTTCCAAAACTCTGGAGAAACTGGGGAGTGAATGCTTGGATACACTTGTTGTCTCAGTCTCCCCTGTCCCTATTCACATACCATTCAGGGTTATTTGGCTCATTTGGAACTAGACCTATCCATAAATGGGAAGGAAAAAAGGAAAAAGAGACATCTTCTCCTTCAATTTGAATTCTTAATATTCATTTCAACTTGGCATCTCTTTTCTCCAACAGTTAAATTCAAGTAGTAAAGAATGCCAAAATGGGAATTAATTTCATATTATTAAAAAATAGATAAAAATCACAGTGATCCTATTAATTTCATTTTCTCTATACACATTCTAAAAAACACTAAACACTTTCTTATTTTCAACCCATTAATTTATATAAGCATTAGGAAAATTAATTTTATGATGTTACTTTTTAATAATCTGTTCTCAAATATTATAGAACTTTAGGAGTTGAGTAAAAAGTAAAGAGATGTATGAAAAGGTAATGGTGATGCATTTACATTGGAAATATTTAGAACATGTTTCTCAGTATATTTATATATTTTGAATTATATTTGAGTTCAATTACTGGCAAAATACTGATGCAAATGAGAATATTAGACGTTTGCTCCAACAATGGCACCTAAGTATTTGAAAAGATTTTTTTTGAATTTTCCATTGTTGTAGATTACCTTAATGATAAAAATCATATAGGAAATTAATGATGAAGTCTTTTAACTCTTAGTCTATTAGGGAAAACTGTATACTATCATATTTGAAAATTTCCTAGTTTATGAACCAAAATGGCAATACAGGAGACTCCTTAATTTCCCTTCTCTATTGAATCCACCAAATACACTGAGCTGTATATTTCACCCTCTGAGTGAAATCAAGAAAATAGATGAGTGAGTCCTACACATGAGCAACAGAAAAAAATACCCATATTGAAACAGGTAGGAAAGACTGAGACATATTTTCACCATAAACCCCATTCCTGGTACAGCACCACACAATCAGGAGATTGAGAAGCAAAGGGTTGGACCACACATCTTATGCCCTAATTTTTAATTCTGTCTCTGAAGAGATGCACCCCCAAATCACCCATATCTGAAAGCCACTGGGGCTTGTGTTCATGTGTCCTGTAGGACATAATAAACAAAGAATTTTTAAATGGGCACAGGAGCACCTCTCATGGTTATACACCAAGGTTCAGTGCAGAGAAATCAAGCAAAATTCCCCATCTCCCAGTTTCTCCCTAGAAGGAATCTAACTACATACTTCTGTAGCTGCTGCCTGAGGGTCTGGCTTCTACTATGCTTGCATCTAGTGCTGACTGAATCCTCCCCAAAATGGATGGGTCTTGGAATACCCTCAACTACAGAGAGCCACTAAGAACAAAGATGATGGCTTGGACAATCACAAAGGTTTGAGAGGCAAAAGAGGTCTGGTCAGGCTGATTGATGTGGTTCATCTCATATAGGAAATCGGTCTGTCAAAAGTGGAAGAGGTGGCTATTTTATCTAATACACAGAAACCAACAGGAAGAGTAAAGGAAATGAGGAAACAGGGGAATATGTTCCAAACAATAGAATAAGATGAATCCCCATTAACCATTCTCAATAAAAATGGAGATAATTAATTTACCTGATAAGGTATTCAAAATAATGGTCATAAAGATGTTCACTAAGCTCTGGAGAGCAATGCATAAACAAATTAAGAATTTCAACTAAGAGACAGAAAATAGAAAAATGTACCAAACAGAAATCTTGGAGGTGAAGATACAGTAACTGAAATGAAAAAGTCAGTAGAGAGATGTGACAATAGATTATACGGAAGAAGGGATCAGTGAACTCGAAGACAAGGCAATGGAATTCATTCTATCAGAAGAGCAAAAAGAATGAAAAAGAGTGAATCTAGTTTAAGGGGCATATGGGACACCATCAAGTAGACAAATATGTACATTTCAAGTGTCCCAGAAGAAGAGAAAAAGAAACAGAAAGTTTCTTCAAAGAAATAAAGGCCAAGAGGTACATGAAAAGGTGCTCAACATCACTAATCAGAGACATGCAAGTTAAAAGCACAATGAGGTATCACCTCACACCTGTTAGGATAGCTATTCTCAAAATGACAAGAGATAACAAATGCTAAGAAGGCTGTGGAGAAAAGGAAACTTTTGTGAACTACAAGTGGGAATGTAAACTGCTATAGACATTATGGAAAACAGTATGCAAGCTCCTCAAGAAATTAAAAATAGTATACAAGCTCCTCAAGAAATTAAAAATAGTATTACCATATGATTGAGCATTCCTACTTCTGGTTATGTACCCAAAGGAAACTAAATCATTACCTCAAAAAGATATCTGTACCCTCAGGTTTATTGTAGCATTATTCACAACAGCCAAGGTATGGAAACAACCTGTGTCTATCATGAGATGAATAGATAAAGAAAATGTGGATATAATATAATAGGAAATCTTGTCATCTGTGAATGACATGGATGAAAATGGAGGGAATTACTCCAAGTGAAATAAACCAGACAGACAAAGACAAATACTGCATCATGTCACTTACATGTAGAATCTAAAAAACAAAGTCAAATTTATAGAAATAGTGAGCAGAACGGTGGTTGCCAAGAGCTGGGGAGTGTGGGAAATAGAAAGTACAATTTTTCAGTTATAAGATGAATGAGGTCTGGAGATCTAATGTATATCATGATGACTATAGTTGATAATACTGTATTACCTAACCGAAATTTGCTGAGAGAGTAGAACTTGTGTTCTCAAAAGAAAAAAAAAATATTAAATATGTGAAGTGATGGATGTGTTGATTAATTCAACTGTGGTAATCCTTCCACAATGTGTACATATATCATCTCTTCACATTATGCACTTTAATCATATTACAATTTTATTTGTCAATTGTAACTCAATAAGAGAAATTTTCTACATTTTCCTTCCTATTGATAAAAGGGAAATTTTCTATGAAAAACTAAAGGACAGTACATTCAAACTTCAAGATTATATCTAGAAGGTTGAAAAATACTATCTGACCAACGAACATGGAAAGAGGATCTTTCATTTTGCAAGTTATAATGTGTTCACAGATTTGTTTCTTATTTTAATATGCACTTTAATCTCCTGTTTCTAGGTGCCTGGGGGGGGGGGAAATAAGTGATTTGTGAAAGAATGTGACATGGAATGAAACTTTATTTAACTCCTATTCACACATACACACACACACACGCACATGCACAAAGTAAACTGTATTTGACATCTAATATGTATTTTTCATGTAAGAGTAACTTTTAACCTGTGATTTACACTAACTTCTTTTGCCATACAAATACTACAAGCATCAGAGAATTCAGTAAAAAGTGACCTCTTTTTTCCCAAAGAAAGTATCTTTAAAAAACAACAGAAATAAGAACACCTTGCTTTTGGCTCAAGGAAAATGATTTTAGATTTCTGGCTTCCAGAAACAGTGAGAGAATAATTTTGTTGTTGTTGTTTTAAGCCACCAAATTTGTAGTGTTTGTTAGAGTAGCCACAAGTAACTAATCCACTAGTTACTGTTACCCATAAACCTTTGGACAAATTTAGGTTGATCTACAATTTAATGCTTTAAAATTTGAATCCAGAAGATATTGTATTCATTCCTTTAATACAGTGTCTCACATTCACTTTTTTGATGAAGTACTGAAATTAGTAGTTCGTGTTCTAAAGCTCAGGAACATCAATAAAGACTTCAGATCTAAAATTATACATCAGCCAGACAAGACAAAGTCAAAATTGCTCACCTTGTATTAATGGGGAAAAAAAGCATATTCAATGTCCCAAAGAAATTTCAAAATGAAAAATATATAACACTTAAACATAGATGTGTGAATGCACTCCTTTTGCATCTAAATCTGAGGGGATTTTAAAATTCCAAATCATGCATTTTAAAATGTTTCTTTTATAAAAATATAAATTTAATCTATAAATATTTATTTTATACAGTTTATGCATTGTTTTATGTCAAATTTAACACATTTTCTGTAATCTATTAAAATAATTTTGCCATCAAAAAGAAAATTGTATATTTTTCTACTTTTAGTAATTAGGATAATTTTTAATGAAGACAAAGCTTTTCTAGAAAGGAAATGAAAACCACATAGTTTTCACCACTGACAAGAATGTATTTACTTGAACTCATTTATCTTCCTTATGAGGAATTTCTCTTCCTGGATGTTCTAAAATCTGTCAGCAGCAAGGACTTGTAGAAAGAACACTGTATGAGGCATGTGGAAGCCTGAGTTTCTAGCTCTGGTTTTAATACTCTTTACATGCAGACTAAGCAACCTCAATCTTTTGGAATTTCTGCTTGAGATCTATAACATACAGATACCACTTTTATCTACTTGTAGGGTTATTATAAAGATCAAGTAGGCTACTATGTAAAATCATTTTAAAAACTTTATTAGATTCTACAAAAATAATTATTTTATGATAAAATACCAATGTACTTGGATAATTATCTATCAATTAATTATTATGTAAGACAATGACCATATGACACTTTGAATAAAGTAGCACATTACAGCATATTTAAAAATTCTTAATGGATCTCTTTTTATTTGCATGGCATTGGTGCTACTGCTGTGGGAAAATATGATAGCATGCTATTCTCAGATAAATTTCTCATACTTATGCTGATTGAATGGTATTCTAAAACTTTACTTTTTAAGATGTAAATACATTATCACTAATAGAATCTAACTTAATTTAAAATCTAGTAATAAAACATTTAAAATCTAACATAATAAATGAAATTATATTATGTCAAGTGTTTTTCTTAATAGAATGGACAATTCATTTCCAGGTTTCTTGGATCTGATGTGATAATAGACCCTTACCTTACACACCTTCACTGGGTAAAAACACTGTTTACTCTTTCAAGAATAATTTTTTTCTAGATCATACCATGGTACACTCTCACCTCCTTCTGGTCTTGACACATGGGTCTCCTTCCCACTGAAGACTTGCCTTGCCCCAGTCTGAATAAAATACTCCATTCCTGACACTCACTTCCCCTTTATTGCTGTACTTTCTATATTTTTTGCTGTCTGGTCACCAACTAATGTGCTCTATGTTTTACTTATTCACCTGCATTGAATGTTGTTGTATTCTCTTAAGAGAACGCAATGTCCACAGAAACAGCCTTTTTACAAAAATATTTTTCTTTGTTGTACCTACAATGGTTTTGACATCCAAATAGTTTTGAGTAAATGAATTAATAAATATTGATGCATGAATAAATGTATGATTGAATAAGTAAATGAAGGAAGACAGTAGAAAGTTCCACATTTAATATTAACTTATTTTACCAATAAAGGTCTAAATGGTATCTCACATATGCTTAGCTCAACAAACAGTGATATAAGGATAAGAGTGTTATGAGGATAAGAGTTATATAAAAATAGGAGAGGTAAAATAAATACCAAATGATTTTCTTATTGGGTGCTTAAAGTAATTCCTTCTCTTTCTTTTCTTAAATATACTAGGTGATGCAGATATAAGTATTCTTCTAAACTAAAGAAATAACCAGAGATGTACATTGCAATGAAAATATGATAAAATATAGTAAAAAAAGAGATATTTTATTATTATTATTTTATGTATCCAAAGGTCATTTGGATTTACCCTCCTTTTGAGCATTTGTTTTTGTTTTTGCTTTGTTGTTTTGTTTTGTTGCTGGTAAAATGAGTAGTAAGACTCCAAAACAGAGTTCATAAGATAACTTTCTTTCTGTCTAACACTTTTGTTTTGTTTTGTCTTTTAATCTAAAAAAAAATCTTGATTAAGCCCTCTTCCTTAGGATATCTTCTTGGGTATAGAATTCTACATGGAAGTTATTTTTTTTTTCAGTATATTAGTACTATGCTTTTACTAGTTTCTAGCCTCCATTGTTGATATAGAAAAGCCAAATGACTTTTGAACAAAATTTGCATTTTTTTCTAGATGCTTTCAAGATATTTCTATCTTGTTTTTTGTAATTTGACAATGATATTTCTAGTTGTATTTTTCTTTCTTTCTTGGAATTCTTAGGTACATTTATTGTATAAATTGATAACCTCTAAATATCTGTAAAATTCTCACTTGAATCTGGAAATAGTCTTCTCTGCTTCATTCTCTCTCTTCCTTTTTGTAAATCAATTAAATATATGTTAGAATTTCTCACTGGATATTCTGTTTCTCTTAACTGGACATTTTTTCATATTTAATGATTTATTTTTTAGAATAGTTTTAGGTTCACAGTAAAATTAAGAAGGAGGTACAGACAGTTCCCAAATATGCCCTGCTCCCCTACATGCTCAGCCTCCCCCATTATCAACACCACCCCATCAGGGTGGTATGCTTGTTACAATTGATGAACCTACATTGCCACATCATTATCACCCCATCCATAGGTTACATTATGTTTCACTCTTGGTGTTGTACATTCTAGGGGTTTGGAGAAATATATGACATTTGTTAATCATTATAATATCATAGAGAGTATTTTCATTGCTCTAAATATCCCCTGCACTCTATTTATCCCACTCCCCTCAAGCCCTGGCAACCCCTGATCCTTTTACTGTCTCCATAGCTTTGCCTTGTCCAGAATGTTATATAGTTGGAACCATACACTATGTAGCCTTTTCACATTGGCTTCTTTCACTTAGTAATATGCATTTAAGGTTTCTCTATGTCTTTTTGTGGTTTCATAGCTCATTTCTTTTTAATGCTGAATAATTTTCCATTGTCAGGGTGTAACACAGTTTGTTTATCCATTCACCTACTGAGGGATGTCTAGATTGCTTCCAAGTTCTGGCAATTATGAATAAAGTTTCTATAAACCTCATTGTGCAGGTTTTTGTATGGATATACACTTTAAACTCCTTTAGGTATATACCAAGGGGCACAATTGCTAGATTGTATGTCAAGAGTCAAGAGTATGTTTGTAGGAAACCACCAATCTGTCTTCTAAAATGCGTGTAACATTTTGCCTTCCCACCAGTAATGAATAAGAGTTCCTGTCACTTCACATTTTTGCCAGCCTTTAGTTTTGTCAGTGTTACAGATTTGGGGCATTCTAATATGTGTGTAGGTGTGTCTTGTTTTAATTTGCATTTTCTAGATGACATATGAAGTGGAGCACCTTTTCACATGCTTATTTGCCATCTCTATTTCTTCTTTGGTGGGAAGTCTGCTAAGGTCTTTGGTCTATTTTTGATTGAGTTGTTTCTCTTATTTTTGTTGAGTTTTTAAAATTCTTTGTGTATTTTAGAAAACAGTTCTTTATCAGATGTATCTTTTGAAAATATTTTCTCCCCATCTGTGACTTGTTTTTCATTCTCCTGATGTACTTTTCATTCTTTGCTAACTCCAGGATACATTCTGGACACTTCTTACTGACCTATTATCCAGTTTCTTATTTAACTCCTTAGCTATTTCTAATCTGCGGTGACATCTATCCATCAGATCCAAAATGGCTTCATTTCATTACTAGAATTTCTATTTGGTTCCTTTTGAAATCTGCTTTCTGTGTTCCCTGAAAAAAAATTTTTTCAAGATTTTCTTTTATTTATTTAACTATAGAAATGATACTTGTTTTACAGTCTCTGTCCGATACATTCAAGATATGATTTTTAAAATTGGTTATGTTATATGTTACATTTTCTATGTCTCACTCATGGTGTCTTGTTTCTACAAGAGCCTGGTTTTCTTTGCTTGTGGGAGTCATTTATTTTATTTTAAAATATATTGTAGGAGTGAAATGTATAAAATGTATTATAGGAATAAAAAAGTTAAGAGAGTTCACTCTGCCTTCATGAAAGATAATCTTTTGTTTCTGTAAGGGAACTGGAGATGTTACTTGTTTTACTTTAATTTATAATCAAGGCTTAAGATTTCCTTCAACACCCCACCCCCCAGCCCCCTGCAAGAGATACAGTGGTGAGCAATGGACACTGACGTACTTTAGGTCTCTTTCTTTACTCTAAAGGATCATCCCTTTGTGGTCACGGCCTATTATTTCATTTTAGTTTACCAAATAAACTAAAATTGTTAATATTATCTATTTTATAAATAAAGTTGTCAACTTTTATAAAACTTGGGCTTTTACATTTTAGCCATTTTCACTTCACTTTTTAGCCATTTTCATTTTATTTTTTCATTTAGCCATTTTAATTTCACTTTTTAGTCATTTTCACTTTTTTTGGCTGAGCTGTGTGGCATGGGGGATCTTAGTTCCCCAACCAGAGATCGAATCTGTGACCCCTGCAGTGGAAGCATGGAGCTTAACCACTGGACTGTCAGGGAATTCCCACACAGCTCCTTCTTACTAATTGGCAAATGCCCTTAGAATACAAACAACTTTGTTTGCCCTTGTCTTTCCCAAGGTTTTGGCCTAGAGAGTCCTCAACGTCTTCAAAGCTCTTAAACTGATTTTTTAAATGATTTCATCCAGCTCTTTTTGTTGTCCTAAGTAGAAAGATTGGTCTTAATCACCTGGCCCATCATTGCAGGAAGCAGAGTCTGTTTTATAGAAAGATCACTTGCTATAAATATATTCACATGTGTACACTCTGAAATATGTTATAGAAAATTTGACATACAGATAGATGTAGGTAATGTTGGCCTTAATCAGAATTAATGGCAATTACTATTAGGCAAAGATGAGTTTGTTTGGGCAAGCAGAGAAATCACAGTTTGGGACAAGGAAACTATGGTGACCTATGGGCAAATCTGAGGGGACACAGGGAAATTTAGCTTTTATTAGGTTCTGGGAGGAAATTAGGGAAGACTCTCTTGAACAAAAGTTCACTGGAGGAGAATTAGAGTTTGGAATTGTGGAGTTTCACGATGGTTGCAAGTGATGGGCAGTTTGCTGTTACTGAGGAATGCAGAAATCTTCTTTCTTCCTGCTATGTAAGTTGATATGAGGCGTATATGCATGAGAGCTCTTCCTTCATGGCTTCTTGACTCCACTTTAAATCAGATTTCCTTTATCCATTTTCACATTTCCCCTTTCTGATCAAGATCTTTCTCTGAAAGCATCATTGATCAAGCATCAGGTTATTTGTTTTGGTTGAAATCTTTTTTGTCTGGTTTCCTTTGTGCCAGGAAGGACCTTTCCTGGAAGTCATGTCCCACGTGGAGGGGGAAAGAGCAAGTAGCAGTCATAAGCCATAGGGGCCACAAGGAAGGTAGAAGGAGGGACTCTCAGGCATCTGTCATTCTTAAGTTCATATTTTGTCAAGGTTGTAAGCATTGGAGTTCATCTCAAAGTGATGAGCTAACATCATTCTGTTTGGTGCATTATTTCTGCAGATATTTGACAGGTAAGAGATACAAAGATTAAAAATGATTATGCAAAGCATAATTAAAAGTAATATGGAAAATCTAGTTTGTATAATCGTTCTGAGCCATGAACCTAGGCTTGTAGTCAGCCAACTGAACAAATCAAAGGACCATGGGGAATCAAACAAAACTTGTAACCAGAATGTTTGTTTCCTGATTTTATACAATTAAGTTTCTGCTTCCCCAGAGGAATTTATCCATGTGCAGGAAGTGGTGTTTGCTGGCATGCATACACCACCTTGTTCTTCTAGGAGGTAGTTAAGGACAACTTAATTACCAATATCATCTTAGCTAAGGAATCTAATGACTTGTTGGGTAGTTACTTCTTTAGCAGTAGAGTCAGCTATGTTACCTAGGATAGTGGATAGATTTCTAACCATGCACTCATTGGTGTGTACCTCGAGCCAAGGAAGGAGTAAAGATCTGCCAAAGGAGGCAGACCCAGAGTCATAGACCCTATTGGGTGGCTCACATTTGGTTTTTTGATGTAGGCCTAAGTGGTTGGCCCAGTGATTGGTCCAGATCGATTATGAATGGACAGTGGAACAACTAGGTATCCTAACAAGTATTGTCCTCCTATTCACCAACTATCTAGACATTAATAAGCCCAGGGATGACACCACCATCCACAAAAGATGAAGTCAGGTATGGTGCAGAGGACTTCAGCTAAGTTTGTATTATTTATTTAGATATCTGCTAAAATGGAGTTATTTGCAGTGATCAACAGGAATCAGGTCCAAACCACAAATATTTATACAGATAGAGGATACACCTTTAGAGTAGCCCATGACTTTGGAATATTATGGAAGTAGTGAGGTTTTCTTAAGTCTAATGGAGATAAAGTTTTAAATGGCCCATATGTTCAAGATTTATTAGATGTCGTACCCCTACCAGCAACTTTGGCTATATTAAAATTCCTAGAAACTCCAAACTTGGCCCCCCTGGAAGCAAGAGGGAACCACCTGTTGATATCTCTGCCAAAACACTACTCTCAAAGGAACCAACAACCAAACCTCTGTCATGGTCCAAAGGGATGTTCTCCCACATGATAATCTAGAAAATTGACTAAAGACGCCCAATAATTGGGCATAAAAGGAAAAACAATATTGGAAATCTAATAACTGTTGGTTTGATGAAAAGAAAAAGCTCTGCTTTCAGCAAAGTAATAATCCAATTCTGCCAGACACTCTAAAATCCCTGTTAATGACTACTTGACATGCATTGAACAATTGGTTTACTGATAAACTGATAACCTTTATGAATCAATACTGGTGGTTAAATATTAATAAAGCCATTAGAAGTGCCTACTTTGTTTGCCCCACCTGTCCAAACCACAATCCTGGAAAACCTATCCACACTGCCTCAGGACACTTTAAATTGTCCAATGGACCATTCCAGGTTTGTTTGGCAAATTATTTATAATCTTTTGCTGTCTCACAGATATAGATATGTTTTTGTAATGGTTTATATATTTTTTCACTTGACTGAAGCTTTCCATTATAGACAGGCTACTGCCTCTTCTATAGCTAAAATTCTATTAGAAAAGATTATCTTTACATGGGGAATCCTCCTCAAACTTCATAGTGACAAGGGAACTCGGTTCATGGGTCAAGTGTTTTGCCAACTGTACTGCCTGGCCAGTTCTACAACACTTTCACTGTGCTTACCCCCCTCGATCCTCAGTGCTAGTTGAACACACTAATGGCACCATTAAAATTCAATTTGCAAAATTTATATAAAATACCTTGACCAAAGACACTGCCATTGTTCCTTCTAGATATTAGGTCACCTCTTTGGGAACCCATAAACTTTCACCCTTTAAGATAATCACAGAATGCCTCATGTACCTAGTTCCTGCTTCTTTTGACCTATATAAGGGGGAAAATACTTCAGTATTGTAAAGGCTGAATTGTTTCTACTGAAAATAACCATGCTTAATAGAACAGTCTTTTCACAGCATGCTCCCATGAGATGAAGGCCTTAAGCATCATACCTTACAACCTGGAGATTTCATTTGTTGGAAGAGACATCTTCAGAAAGATTCTCTCCAGTGTCACTGGAAGGGCTCTTACTGGTGTGCTGCCAACTCCAGGACACTTGGATCCATGTGTCACATCTAAAGAAAACACCAAACGCTGCCTGGATCTGTACCCCAACTGGTGACCTGAAAGTAAAGATTTCTAAGAATTAGAGCAGATGACAGCTGAAGGAGACAGCTTTTCCAAGATGACTAGACCAACCCTGTATAACTTTTTTCCCACTGCTGTTTCTTACTTTATTTTCTGTCCGCTTTCTTTGAAGGACAATGTTTTTGTCCACATTTAGCAATCTGTTGCAAAAGTGGGAAGCTAATCTGATTGTTGTGTTGCCACCTGAAACTCTGATCTGTACATGAGAGCAGTGACCCTTCAGTCCATCCTGTAACTAATTTTTCACTTGTCCCTAATATCACTGCTAATTTCACCTGATGTCCGCTTGATGTCAGTTGCAGATTAAGACTCTTGAAGACAGATCTTCCAGTGTCCTGTTTCTGTCTTCAGTTATCCTTGTAAAGGCTCAGCTGAGCAAAACCTTTTTTGCTAATAGAACTATACTTTTATACCCCACCTCTTTTTTTTTTTCTTCTTTCCATACCTTAATGCTGCCCCTCCAAATGCACCAAAAGAGAACACCATAGGGTGTTCTAGGGCTAAATTTCGTAGAGCCTTCAGAAAAGACCCTTGAATCTCCTTGAATGCTCTGAGAGAGGGAGTAAAGTAGATTGAGAGATGAAGAGTTGACTTGGTGAGAGAATGAGAGAGTAAATAAATGTGACAGAGAAATAACAGCTCTAGTTTAAAAGCTGGAAAGCTTGGAGTAAATCATATCTTGAAGTGAAGGGAATAGAAATTCCAGAGTCATCAACAATGCAAAATCAAGCAGAGAGATCAAGGTTTAGAAATAGCCATTAGATTTATCAATTAATAGGTATGCTGTTTTGTGTTTTGGATGTACTACAGTTTAAGGAATGTGGTAAATAAT
Source organism: Stenella coeruleoalba (assembly GCF_951394435.1). Taxonomy (NCBI): domain Eukaryota; kingdom Metazoa; phylum Chordata; class Mammalia; order Artiodactyla; family Delphinidae; genus Stenella; species Stenella coeruleoalba. Next base: position 67,077,151 of record NC_137158.1, on the reverse strand, counting down.
TTGAATGACTAATGCAGATGTTGATAAAGAATTCCATGTTTACAATTATATTAATTTGGTAGGGTTGCCATAACAGACTGGGGGTTGAAACAACAAAAATTTATTTCTCACAATTCTGAAATCCAGAAGTTCAAGGTCAAGGTGTCAGCAGGTTAGGCTTCTTCTTAGGCCTCTCTCTTTGACCCTCAACTTCTCATTGAGTCCTTACATGGTCTTTCTTCTGTATGCACATTCCTGGTGAGTCCTAATCTCTTTTTATAAAGATATCAGTTGGATAGGGCCTGCCCCAAAGGCTACACTTTAACTTTATCACTTCTTTCAAGATCTCTAAAGAGAGAGTCACATTGTGAGATACTGGAAGTTGGGGTTTCAACATATGTTTTTTGCGAGGACACGGTTCAGCCCATAACAATGATCTTAATTCAGATATGTCCAGATTTCTTAGCAATCTTGTAGTCATTAATCTCTTCTATCAAATAAAAATACTTTCAACTGTTGGGCTCGATTCTTGTTCTGGTTTCTGATGGATTATAACAAAGTCATTCAATTCCTATCACTGTAACTATTCAGTTAATAGGGATTAAGAGACCTCTGAAGTGATCTTGTAAGAAAGTATCCTGTACCCAACACATCTTATAAAAAGGCCAAAATACAGTACCTGAAGAGCATATACAGAAATTGCCATATTCGCTGTACTTCTTCTTTCCAAGGTATCTTGAAGTCCCCTTTTCTGTACCATGGACATTTATTTTCTTATGTTTGGATGACATATTTGGTGTGAGAGTGTGTCAGGGGTGGGGCATACAGATAAAGCATCGTTAACAGGTGTCCTGAGGTATCCAGAGGATTGCCCTGCAGTGTAGGACATTGAGGCAGAGGAGAAACTATACATCATTATAAGTTTAGAGCCTAAAAGCACATCGCAATGGAGTCAAATTAACTTCCCATTGTCATGTAGCACATGGTATATTGACAGTTGAATAAAAATATTAATGGAAATAATGTATTATATCAGCTTGGCTAGGACTATATAAAGATTTAATTTTAGGTTCAAGGCCTGGATGGGAAAATAAATGTAATTAGAGATTAATATGAATCTGCTGGTAATATTCTCATAGTTACTACTGTCAGAGACTAAAAGAATATACAATAATTGCTTAAGTATGCATTTGAATCCAGAGGTTTGAACCTGAGAAGAATTTTTCCCTAGTTAGCTCTGATTTTCTGAAGGTCAGAGAAGATTTGGGCTGACTGCATGTACTGGATTCCAGACGAGTCATACACTAGTTCTTGAAATGAATAATAAGTGTGCATGTCAAGAAAGCCTAGCCAGCCAATGGAAAGAGAAGGAAAGTGTGAAGAGGAGGAAACAGCACATGACAATTCTGAGGCAGGAAACTGGAAACATGAAGTATTTTTAGATACATAATACGTTAAAATTATGTTAATTTGTTGAAGTCACCCTCAAGGATTTTATGATTCAGAGAAGAATAATATCCCTCCTCTTTTGGTACAAGTGTCAGTCAAACCTGAAAAGTAATGTTGACCAGTTGACAAGGTAGTGGACCCTATATTCTAGGCCTCTATTGTTTTCTGTTATTCTTCTCTGTTATTCTTCTGTCTTCTCCATTATTTTTCGGTATGACCTTAGGCAATTTACTTAACCCTCCTTCAGCGCATTTTCTCTGCCAAACAATAATTACTCCAATTGTTCCCTCTGAATCCTAATTTTCACTTATAATATTATTAGGTACCTTCATTGTCTATTATGCATGAAGACTATGGAAAAGAAAACCAACCAAAAATACTTCCAAAGCAAATTATATCATTCTCACTTACAAGAAGTTCATAGTCAAAAAGAGGGGAAAAAATACAGATCTGTACATATTATAAAAGCGTCGTCCAACAAACAATGCTGAGCAGAAACCATTTCTGCCCAATTTCAAATGAAATGTTCTTGATATGTTTATTGGTTGGTTTTCTTTTCATTGTTCATTTATTTTGTTAATTTTTTGACATCTTATTATGTCATATACTCTCCTCTGTATTTCTCCTTCAGTATGCAGACACCATGTAAGCCAGGTATTATTATTTTCATTTCATAAATGAGGGACTAAATTCTAGAAAACTTAGTTAACTTACTCAAATTCAATGGCCACAATTGCTCTAACTGGGAGAGAAAAATATAAACAAACAGACAAACAAAAAACAGTTTCTATAACCTGTTTCTTAATGCTTTGGTTAGAATTTGTGGCCTTACTTTCTTGTTTGGCAAGTGCTAAACATGTATCAAGTCAAATACTTTGGGCCAGCTCAAATTTTTTATATAACTGGACCATACCTTTTCAGTATTTTTAAATGAATGAATGGAGATGAATTGACATAAACTAATGCATAGTTTCCACCTTCTATCTCTCAAAAAGAAACCTCTCTTTCTCTGTCTTTATACATTCTTTGCACAAGGATGAAAAAAGAGAAAAAGGAAACTCAGTAATTTTAGAATGAAATGCATTTGTTAACTCTGTCTGCATACCTTCCAAGACCAAGTTTTTCCAGAAGTTAAATAAATATATACATAGATAGTTTTGTATTCCCAGTGCCTAACAAGAAGGGGAGGAAGTGGGGGAGAGAATTTAGATTCTCCCTAAATGTTTATTGGATTGACTCAACACCAATAGAAGGTTGAAAGAAGATGCCAAGGAGTAGAAAAACACAAATATAGGTAAGAAGACATGTGCATGTATAAGATAATAGTTTCCAAGTACTGTAAATACCATATAGAGTGCTGCTTGTACTAAATGCAAGCTGATGCTAATCTCACCATCACCACCACTGTTTCTTATTTTCAACTCAGTCAAGCAGCTTTCAAAGGCAAGAGGAGCTTCACAGCTCCCAGGGAGGAGGTGCAGGGTCATAACTTCCTAGCACAGTGGTCTAACTACACTGAGCATCTGACAAACTCCAGACCATTACCACACCAACCAGGCAGTCGCCAGTCATTCAGAGGGAAAGGAAAGAGTGTGGAGAGTGGGAGCAAAAGCTGAATGTAGCCCTGATCTTTGCATAAGCCTCTGGGCTTTGTTGATGTGGCTCCAACATACTGTAGAATTCAGATTGTTCCTTCTTGCCTTATATAGACATGGCACAGTTTCAAAAATAGCCTGTGCTTTTTTAGACCTTTAAAGACATCATCAATCATTGTCTTCTATGGTAATGCTTCAATTACCCAGGAGGAAAAAAAAAAAAAAAAAAGCAGCCATGGAAGTGACGTCCTGATGTGCTGAAAATTCCAACTAAAAAAGGGCAGTGTTTGCATATTAGCCATGTAAGCAGCATAAGAACTGTGATGAATCATTAATAAGCCTCTCTCATGCTTTCTAAGTATTCAGGAAATGTGCTGCCTGACAGGCCAGATCTTTATAGGATTAGCTTAATGGTTTGTCACTTTCTGCCTTGCTTGCTGCCCTTCTGCCTTTTTTATGCTGAACAATATTGTACTGAGCATTCTGGCCACACAGAATTCTGTGGCCATACAAGCCTAGTGTTTCTCCATGATAAGTGCCCCTATTTTAGGCACTTACAGCTCATCCATGTTAAATGACGTCCAGCAAAAATGAAGCCCAGGAGTCATTACCCTCTGTACAAATCTCATCCATTTCTTACTGCCAAGGTGGTTTCGAATCGGCCACTCCCAGGTGATCACCTGGAATGATGAATACACAGGGGCACGGCTCCCTCCATTCCACACCATTTGTATCTCTGGGAAACGAGCACATGCACCACACCATGTCAGCCTGGAGAGGCACACAGGTGCAGCTTGCTTGAGCGCAGCTCGTGTGAGGCTCCCATTTGGTAGCCAAGGAGTTCCAACACATGTTAGGAAAAAAAAAGCCGTATGACCAAAAAAAAAAAAAAAAAAAAAAATATATATATATATATATATATATATATATATATATATATATATATATCACATTGAGGAGCTCGTGTGACCCACTTCTGCAGCAAAGAAATATATGGGCTTTTATTATTAAAACAAGCTCTTTTTCTATAGCTTCTTATGCAAACAAAAAATATTCAGTGTCTATGGGAAAAGGTTAATGGAGGTTTTGGATATTTAATGAATATGAAATATTAAGAGGGCAGGTTTCATCTATTACTATTTTTATTGATACATTTGTGCATACCCACAAAATATACATGGTGGTTTTATTTGCCATATGAAAAGTTTCACGTTGCAGTAAGCCTTTAATTAGAGTTTTCAGATTATCAGCTGTGACTGCTTTATGTTAAGTACACCAATTCCCTTGAAACATTTGAGGTGACTACTGCCTGCACCACTGATTTTATGAAGGTTCACAATCTGTGAACACCATAGAATTTAAACTTGCTTTATATGCCATGCAAACCCCTCATATATACCACCACAAAATCACATGGGATTGCTCCTTACTCCTGATCACACATATACACACGTTATTTATAGCACTTCAGGGGTTCTTTTTCAACTGTTTTAATTTGCCTCAAGGGATTGATAATGGGATAAAGAGCTTTTCACCACTCAATCACATATTACAAACCTAGTTTGAGTCTGTGATGACCACTAATGCTTAGTTTGAAAATATTGTTGTCTGCAATCCATTTTCTCTTTGAACTGCTTGTTTCAAACAACCTGTTTTTTGAATATTATTAGGTGTTTTTCGTGATAATGACATTTTGAATTTTAATGATTGGCTGGAAATTGTATAGTGATGATTCACTCTATTTTAGACCTTCAGGGTTTATCCTCTTTAAATTGTAAAATTAGAGTGAGAATTAATTCGTATTATATAGCATATATATCACTAAGATCATTTGACTAGACAAAGCAAACCACAACTCAATATCTATTCCAACACCACGTACTACGAACAAGCTTAGTTGTCTACTAAAAACTAAAGTACTAAAAGTCTGCTAAATACTAAACTAGTTTTTGAATAACATTCAAACAAGTCAGTACTAGTTTAGCAGCGGACTGCTACAAGAGTTTATGATCACATCGCTTTTATATGACAATCAAAATGTATTTCAGATAACAGAGACTGATGCAGATATGGATATACAGAAATAGATGATTAATAGACAGACAGAAATACACTATTCTTTCATGATATTGAGATGAATAAAGCAGGATCTGGTGGGAGAAAATCCCAAGATTCTATCAGCACTTAAATATTGTAGAAATAATGACAATTTAAGATTCCATCATCTACTACAGAATGCATCTTAGTGATTTCTGTTAGATTCACAAGTCCTTCCTTGTGTCATCAAGAAAGACACTTTAAGGCCGGGTTGAGAAAGGAACGGAGAAGGGAAAAATTTCCTACTTATGGCCCCACCATAAGAAAGGGAGACTTATTAATATAAATCTGAAGCTTGAGAAATATAGCTAAACCTTTGTCAAAATAGAACTGTCTGTAAAAAGTGATACTTTGTAATTCTCATGTTATCACATCTCCACATGCCACATTCCATCTCACTCAGTGTTGACCTGTCAATGGACAAGAAAGATTCAGATGGAAGATTAAACTGGGAGCAAAAAATGATGGACATTTAAAAAAAGATTCTAAAGATAGGCAAAAGTGGAAGATGATATACCAAAACAAAAACAAAACAGTCCATGGGTTGCATAATTAAATCAGAAACTCAAAAAGGTTGCTTAAGGGACAGAAAGTGGTAAAAAAAGTTGTGCATCAATGCTGTTGCTATTTGTCTCATGAGTCTCTGGTATGAAAACTGGGTCTTCATCAAAACAAGAGCTACTTCACTTTGTTACAGTATGGGATTACAACTCATCATAAACATTCAGTCACTAAAAAATGGGGGCATTCATCGTAGACAGAGGTTGGAAGGAATGTGACTTAGTAGAAATGGCCAAATCAGGGAAATGAGAAAAAGGGCAATCACAGATCCTGAAACCACTGTAAAAATCTGTGAGTGAATTTAGCGGTAGCCAATTCATGTATAAAGGCCATTCATGGAAAAAAGATAATTTTTAGACACTCAGACATTAGTGGACTTTTCAGTACTGAAATGCATTTTACTTTACTTAGACATCCAAGTTATTTTGAAATGTGTAAAGTTTTTAAAGAGTTGATTAGAGCAGCATGGCATTATGTAAATAAGTAAATGAATACACACACACACTTCATCTCTAATCAACACCACTGTTTCTTAAACTTTCTTTTTTCCTTCCTACTACCAGGTAAAATTTCTATGACTACTGGTTGATAAAATGGTCAACATTTCTTCACCAAATTTTCCAATGTTGAAAATGCACACTTATGCAAGCATGTCTATTTCCTTCTAGTTTCTAGCTGGTTGGACATTTTAATGGTTTACTGGTTTAAAAGGTTGGAAGGGTCTTGACTAATCTTTTCCTCAAGATAATTTTCTAGATAACAGTCATGGCTTAATTTTTTAATTGTAAATATCTCTGCAAATCAATATAAAATAAAAATAATTTCTTTACAATTAGAGAAAGAAAAGAGCTATCGCATTCTTATTCTAATTTTGAGGACACTGGTTTTCTATTTAGGCTCTTTCCCTCAGTGCCAGACATCCAGGGACACTTACAAAAATGTTTAGGGTTGATATATATAGCACTGTGTCCATAGGCCCCTCAGAGGTCAAGAAAGTTATGATAATGATTTTCCCAGGGTTAGTTCCTGTACTTAATGTTCATCAGCTGATAGATTTTTTTATTTCTTTGGATTTATTGCTTAGCTTCTGGTGGATTGTTTTCTGAGTTATCCTTTGATCACAAGATGAATTAGATTTGTTTTCTAGTTTCAAATATTATCCATCTGTTGCATGAAACAAGTTATATTAATTCACATGTCTCTCTTATTCAAAAACTTGATTTCCTTTTATAAATTGTGCCATTAACAAATTATTTAAGAACACAAAATCTGAGATTGACTCTCAGTTTAAAAGTTTCTATGTTGAAAATGGAATATTATCACTGTCTATACCGTTTGGCCAAATATCTTTTCCTTTATTGTTTTCATTAACATTTATGAGGGCAAACAATGTAAGTAGATATCTAGTATATCATAATATTTAAATAGAGCTTTATTTTACAGTATTTATTGAAGTTAATAAAAACACATGCAATTAAAAAATTTGAGTATTTTTAAAAATTTGTCCTTGTGCTAGAAATAAGTTGAAAATAAAGTTGAAGGAAGATCTGGAATGCAAAGCTTATGAAACAAGAAAACGTTATTATTTTTAAATTTTATTTTATTTTTTTTCAGAAGTAAATCTAAAAGAAACATTTACCTAATCTGAGATATGTAGATGTGAATTATCCAGAGAGGAAAGGACATTATAGACAGTTTAGTTTATATTCTTGATTGTTGGGACGTGGTCCTTTTACTCTTTTTTATGCTTCTAGGTTCTTTGTAAAATACTTAATATGCATGTTATATGGGGCAGCTCTCTGTCCTACCCTCTACCAACAGTGTTTGGTATAATTGTCTATTCATTGTTTTAAATCATGGGATATATTTTGAATAAAGACACAGTCTCATTTTTTTACACTGACCATTGGAATCTGTGATATTTGGAACTCTAAGAAATACATACAAAAACTGATCGAGTTTATTTTTTTCTTCATAATGGAGTACATTAATTCACATGTACACACAAATCAGTCACCTCTGTACAGAAGTTACTAAGACTATCAGAAAATAAACCTATACATTTAAACTGAACTTTGTTTCCACATGCTTTAATCAGTTGAAATGTTACTTAATTCAAAGAGTTCTTTCTATAGAATTGTAAAATTAACTCTACCTTCTTTTATGCTGTTCAGGTAAGCTAACACCAATAGTTCTGATAACAATTTATCTATAGGAACACTAACATGATTGAGAATATAGATGTATTTATTACTTTTAATTCTTTAAATTTATCCACTGAACACAAAATCAATTAATACAAAGTTAGATTAGGTAAAAGAACATTTTACCATTTTTGTACTTATTGTTTAACATTCTGTACTTTTTTTTAAAATTTCTTTATTTATTTAGACTGCTCTGGGTCTTAGTTGTGGCGCGTGGGATCTTTTAGTTGCGGCATGTGGGCTCCTTAGTTGTGACATGCATACGAGATCTAGTTCCCAGATCAGGGATCGAACCCAGGCCCCTTGCATTGGGAGCATGGAGTCTTACCCACTGGACCACAGTTTGATAAAAGAGTATAAAATCTCAGTCTTCTGAGATTTTAAAATCTCAATTTTATAAGCTCTTCTTGGTACTAAGCAACACCTACAGTAGGCTTCCATGATACAGCTCATGGGAAAACTGATTTTACATCTTCACAGTAATACAACTAGAGAAATGACCATGCTTAAAGAAATATTGGCTAAAACATTACTGCTTAAAAATATTAGGAACATTTTTGTTTCTAATCGGTGTTTCAAAAATTAGGAACATCCAATATTTTGGAATCTTCAAAACAATATCTATAAAGTCTAAAATTTTTGAGTCTCTCTAATAGGAAATTTAAAAATATGAATAACTTTAAATGTGGTATTACCATGTTCTCAGTATGTATCTAAGATGTCCCAGAAGTTTGTTTATTAAAGTAGTATTAAAATTCTTTTGAAAACCTCAAACCAAGGACTGGTTTGGGCTTTCTTGGAATTTTGATTGCTTTGGGAAAAGAAGAAAGATGTAAAGGTTATAGCCCCATGAGTATCCATCTCAGTCTATATTCATCTCAGGACAGAAGAAGGGTTCTAAAAGGAACTTCTAGCATATCAGATTTTTCTAATTTCTCATTAATTTGGAATGTGCCTTTAATAAACATATTCTTGAATATTATTGAAATAAATGGTCTTAGTGAATTGAATATTCATTAATTTGAACATTATATTATACATGTGTTTGTGTTATAATATTAACACTCATGTGCCCCATATTCTATGTTTCATCATTCAAAAGGAATTGACAATTTTAGATATAAAATTTATATCTTCACCACAGTATTTTTAAATGGAGTATTAGGCAAATCATTTTACTTTATAGTTATTTTATATTAATATCTGCTTTCATCTTCACAGGACATGACCATACCGTAGTATGTAAAGGTGTTTTTGTAACTGCCAGAAATGATATTCATTGGAAGTAATACACATTCCTGTTTCCTCCATTCAATCCATTTCAATTTCATAAATTGTATTGCATGTACACTGGGAGAAAGCTCTGCTTTACACATTAGAATACATGGAATAACCTTCACTCAATGAACTTACTATTTTATATGCGATTAACTTATAATTAACTAAGCCCCCCACATAATTGTGATAAAATGTAAAAGGAGGAAATGCCCAAACAGGTCGAACCAAAATGCTAAAATAATTTTTTGAGAAGGGAAAATATTTTCTGTAAGCGTTTCAGAAGGTTTCATTTAAAAAATGGAATTGATCTGATCCTTGATTTTGAACATATTTTATTGAGGTACAGTTTACATATTTTAAATTCAGTAAAATCTACAAATATTAAGGGTATCACTGGATGATTTTTTCTATATGTATACATTAACCATGTGTTCACTAACCAGATCAAAGTATAGAACAACCATCACCCTCCTCCCCCTTGCCAGCCAATGCCAGTGACAATCACTATTTGATGTTATTATTAGTTAGAGCATTCTGCTGGCTCCACAGCTTGCCTCCACTTGGTATTGCTGGGCTTTTTAAATAAAATGTTTGTGAAATCACATTTCCTATTATTTTAATTTGTATATTCCTGATAACTAATGATGCTGAGTGTTCATATGTACCTTTCAGATACATTCTTTGGTGAAACACTTGTTCAACTTTGAATCCTCTGTCAGAAATTAAAGATAGATAGAAGGTAGATAAAATAGGTAGTTAGATGATATATAGATATATAGATGATATATAGATAGATAGATAGACAGATAGATAGATGATAGAATGGATGGATGAATGCATGGAGAGACAGAAAGAGGTATAGATAATAATTTGCTATAATGGAATATATGTATCCCTAATAATTGCCGTGCTGTGCAAAAATCACAAATAAAAAAAACACGAGGCTGGGCTTCCCTGGTGGTGCAGTGGTTGAGAGTCCGCCTGCCAACGCAGGGGACACGGGTTTGTGCCCCGGTCCGGGAAGATCCCACATGCCGCGGAGCGGCTGGGCCCGTGAGCCATGGCCGCTGAGCCTGCGCGTCCGGAGCCTGTGCTCCGCAACGGGAGAGGCCCCAACAGTGAGAGGCCCGCGTACCGCAAAACAAAACAAACAAACAAAAAAACCTAGGAGGCTTATGAAAAAAATGGAGTTAGGGAAGTAACATTCAGAAATGTTTTTAGTAGAGCCCACATACACACACACACACACACACACACACACACACACAAACAAAAACCTATTAAAATGATAGCACTATTTTCCACATATGAAATGATTAAGAAATGCATAAATATTACAATAAATTTTGTACTTTTTTTTCCTTGAAAAAGACCAGAAGTTTGCTTGGGGAAGTGAGCATGAAAAGGATTGCAGCTTGTGATTATTATGAATTGGTAGAAGGAGGGTTATGTGAAATATGATGGAAAGTTGTAACACCAGCTGGGGAAGTGTGGCTCACAGCACACACAGTGATCAAAAATAGCTGGTAGAAGTTTGAGGTATATGAGTGTATACGTTGGTATTCCTATATAGCTCAGTTCAGCTGGGAACAGGTTTGTTGTTGTTTGTTTGTTGTGTTTTTTTTTTCCTGTTTTCAGGTAGTGTTTCTTGCAGAAGACATTGTACATAAACAAAAGTAAAATTTGCAGTATGCTCAAATTGTTCCTTAATATATCAAATGTATTGGAACAAATCCATGTTTCCAGAACAAATTTTGGAGCACAATTGACTTCATATTCTCTTGAACATAATTTTCAAGATTCATAGGTAATCATGTAAAACCTTAGAAGAACTGGATACCTAACTGAAGCGTTGGCAAACTTTTTCTGTAAAGGGCCAGATGTTAAATATATGTGACTTTCCAGATTACAAGGTCTCTTTTTGCAATTTCTTAAATATGAGTAGTCGCACAAAAGAATCCACAGTCAATGTGAAAATGAATAAGCATGGCTATCTTAAATAACACTATAAAAACAGGTGACAAGCAAAAAGTTTATAAACGTCTGCTTATCCATTTTACATTCTATAGAGGGCTATAATTTTGGGAGGTGTTAATAAACTTGGTTTTTTTGTCACTTTAAGCAATTACAAAAAGGATGCACATGACTGGCAAAAGGTTAATGCCTACTATAACATTCTCTGGTTTGCTGTCTATGCTTATGCAGGATAGAGAGTTTACATTGTATCCTTGTTTTCTCTCTTAACTAGACATTAAAAGTTAATTAACGGTGATTGAGGCTACACCAGAAGCAATAATGATAGAAAAATACAGATATTTCTATAAGGTAATTGAGTGATTTTTTTCAAAGGAAAAAGAGAAATTTTGACCAAAAATAAAGTCTCAATTTATCCAGAATACGAAAGAGCATAGCAAGAGACAAAACTTGATTGTTTTTTAGCAAGTTGAAGAGGGATTGGGGACATGCAATTTCATTTTCCTTCATTTGTAATACTTGAGTCTGAAAAAAGGCTATGAAATATGTTTAAATTTTGGAAAAATATTGCTCCAATTTACTTGTTCGCAAGATGATTATGTGAAAAAAATGGAGAAATTTGTGAAACATTTACTGCAAGGTACTATGTTAACCTTAATAGAGAATTTGTCTTTTTCTTGTTAAAATAATAAATTAGTGTTAGAAATGTTAACACGGGCTAATGAAAAATATACTTTATATTCTATATAATATGCTGCTATCACAGAAATTCCAAATCTTACTTGGATGATTTCTTTGTTTGGTGGTGAATGTTTCAAGAGTTTGTTTATTACAAAATATAACAATACATTTCCAAATATTTTAAAATAACAACGGTTTCTCACTCGTGTTAACATCATGTTTATTTTAGAATATTTTATCGCCACTTTGATTAAGCAAATATCCAAGTCATTATTTCTCAGGTCCATGAACATATTTTCATCTATCATTCAAATCTCCTATCAACTCTTCATTTAACTTTCTCAAGATCAGGACCTAAAAAGATTAAAATTAAAAAATAAAAAATAAATTCATGATATCCTTTACCTCTAAAACTATCCTTAAGATTTTCTAAAGAGCCTATGGAAAAATCAAAAAGATTTCATATTCACTTTAAAAAATAAAAATGGTAGAAATAGTTTGATTTGTTTGGTACGCTTCATATTTCTTCATTAGTTCAACAATATACTAATATCTGCATCGGAAGAATTGTCAACTCAAAAGAGATGCTCAGCCTCAGTCTTCCAAAGATTAAGTTTGTACAGGCAAAATATCATTAACATGAATATTTCAGATATTGTATTTTCACGGGAAGGACCTGTAGGTTTGTTGATGGCCTCATTGTTAATAATATTTTTACCCCCAGGGTAACCGTTTACCAAACCCTTTTCAAATAGTTACATATTATACTCCAACAGAAAATTGCAGTCTCCTCCATTCTGATATCATTGGTTACTGTAATAAATTAACCACAGCTTTTCAGTCTCATGATCAAACAGGCTTCTACTTATCTCTGATTTTTGCCTGAAGGCTCTGCAGTAAAAACACAGGCTAGAAGAATAGGAGATGTCAGAATAGAATGCAGACTGTGACAAAAGAAACCAACTTCATTACGAATGTATAAAACAACCTCACCAAGGGGGCTACACGAAAATTCAGTTGACTTAAGTAACTTTGGAAATGACAGATTATTGCAAGATTCAAGATGAAAGGAAATGTCAATAAGAATCGCTGGTAATATTTCTTATAAGAGTACGAGTTAACAATTCTGGAATTACTATTTATGTTTACTGGAAATGAACAAATAAATAAATGAATGATGGATGATAGGAACAAGGTTTCTCATCTGTTGGTGTGTGAGGTTACAGATAAGTAAAGAGGAAGACTGGAATGATCCATGGACTAGAGTTGGAGAAATCAGTAGAAGTATAGTTTTTAACATAAATAGAGATGGATAAATATAGGACTGTTTAACTTATGTGTATATAAGTTAAATATATACATGTATATACATGAGTGAATATGTACACATATATTTCCTTACTGTGTCAACTGAGAGGCAGAAAAGCAACAACACCCAGTAGCCATGAGCATTCCTAGTGACCAGATCTTTGTTACTAACACGATTCTCCAATGAAAGGAACCAGGGATACTTGGATAGATGGATGATTCTAGGTCTAGAGCAGGAAGCATACTAGGTAGGCATGGAGCAACTTGTAGTGCCTAAAAGTAAGGAATTCCTACACACACACACACACACACACACACACACACACACACACACAGTGATGGGGCTGTGTCACAGGGACAAGGAACCAACTGAAAGAGCTGGAACAATTTGGGCAACAAATCAAAATGCTGATTAAATATATACAATGGAATATTAATCAGCCATTAAAAAGAATGAAATAATGCCATTTGCAGTAACATGGATGGACCTAGAGATTATCATACTGAGTGAAGTAAGTCAGACAGAGAAAGACAAATATTGTATGATATCTCTTATATGCAGAATCTAAAAAATAAATGATACAAATGAACTTATTTACAAAACAGAAACAAACTCACAGACTTAGAGAATGACCTTATGGTTATCGGGGGGAATGGGGGAGGATAGTTAGAGAGTTTGGGGTTGACATATACACACTGCTATATTTAAAATGACATATACACACTGCTATATTTAAAATGACATATACACACTGCTATATTTAAAATGGATAACCAACAAGGACCTACCATACAGCACAGGGAACTCTGCTCAATATTATGTAACAACCTAAATGGGAAAAGAATTTGAAAAAGAACAGAAAAAATAAAGATCATTAAAAAAATTAAAAAAAATTAAGTATCCAAAAAAAAATCAAAAAATCTCTAAATAAATGGAGAAGCATAGTGTGTTTCTGGATTGGAAGGCTCAACATAAGAAAGTTCAGTTCTCCCTAAATGGATATATGGGTATATACAGTCCCAATGAAAATCCCAACAATATTTTTCATACTTAGAGACAAGTTTTTTCAAAACAAAATTTTATGGAATGCCAAAGGAATTTAGTTTAGTTAAACAATTATGAAAAATAATAAAACAAGAGAAATTAATCCATGCAGTTTCAACTTATTATATATCTATAGTAATCCAAACAGCACGGTACTGGTGGAAGAGGAGGCAAATAAATAAGTGGAACTTGACAGAACCCAGAAATAGACCTGAACAAATATACCCAACTGATTTTTGGCAAAAGTAACAAAGAAATTTAATGGAGGAAGGATGGGCTTCTCAACAAATCGTGCTGGAACAACTGGATACTTATAAGCAAAGTAAAATAAAATAAACCTCAGCCTAAACCTCATACCTCATACAAATATTAACTCAAAATGGATCACAGAACTTACATGTAAAACGTAAAACTGGAAAACTTTTAGAAAAAAAACATAAGGGAAAAATCTTCATGATTTATATATAGACAGAAAGCACATACTGATACCAAAAACACAACCCATAAAAGGGAAATATATAAACTGGATATCATTAAAATTAAACACTTTTTTTCTAAGAAAGACATTATTCAGAGATGAAAATATGAGCTTTGGACTGGTAGAAAATATTTTCAAGCCATATATCCGACAAATATCTACTATCAAGAATACAACTGACCCTTGAGCACAGGTTTGAAATGCATGAGTCCACTTATACACAGACTTATTTCAATAAATACTATAGCAGTACACGATCTGCATGCAGTTGGTTGAATCCAGGTGGAAGGTCGACTCCAAAGTTATCCATGGATTTTCAACTGTGTGAGAAGTGGAGGCCCCTAACCCCCATGTTGTTCAATGGTCAACTGTATTTAAAGAACACCCAAAACTCATAGTAAAACTATCTAGTTAGAAACTGGGCAAAATAAATGAGGGGATTTTGCACCAAAGAAGATATACAGATGGCAAAAAGCACATAAGAAGATATTTAACATTATTATTCTTTAGGCAAACGCAAATTTAAG
Organism: Stenella coeruleoalba; assembly: GCF_951394435.1. Classification (NCBI taxonomy): domain Eukaryota; kingdom Metazoa; phylum Chordata; class Mammalia; order Artiodactyla; family Delphinidae; genus Stenella; species Stenella coeruleoalba. The sequence goes on along the minus strand of NC_137158.1, from coordinate 67,061,975 downwards.
AAATAATTATGTATCACTATACACCTAACCAGAAGTTCTCAAATAAAATATAAGGACAACACAAAATGCTTATGAAGATATTGAGAAACTGTATCACTCATACGTTGCCAGTGGAAATGTAAAATGTTCTGCCACTCTGGAAAACAGTTTGGCAATGTCTTAATAAACATACACACCCACTCTATGATCCTGCAATTGCACTCCTGGTCTTTTATCACAGAGAAAAATGTTATGCTCACACAACAACTTGTAGACAAATATGTTCATAATAGCTCTATTCATAGTAGCCCCAAACTGGAAATAACCCAGTTTCCTTCAATGGGTGCATGAGTAAACAAACTTTGGTATATCTGTGTCATGGAATAATATTCAGCAATTAAAGGGAACAAACTGTTGCTACATCAACTGTTTGGATAAATCTCCAGATTATTTATACTGAGTGAAAAAAATCTTTAAAAATTAAATACTGTATGCTTTTTATATAGCATTCTTGAAATGACAAAATAATAGATATAAAGAATATATTAATGGCCAGACATCAAGTAAAGGATGGAAAAGGGAGAGAACTGATTGTGGCTCTAAAAGGGCAACATGAAGGACAATTCAGATATTGGAAAAGTTCTGTATCTTGCTTTTATCAATGTCGATATCCTGGTTGTATTATTTGTACTTTTGATTTTCAAGGTGCTAGACTGGGAGAAACTGGGGAAAGGATGTATAGGATTTCCCTGTAATATGTTTTAATATTGCATATGAATCTACCTTTATTTCAAAATCAAATTTAAATTTTAAAATGATGTACTATACAAGAAGCGCTGGTAAAAACTACCTGCAGTAAACATTGAATATTGGGATTAATTACTAAGGAATAATGGTTATAGAACACATGATCAATGTTACTTTAACAAAGTATTAATAATCTAAGCAACAGAATTGGAAAATAAATTAAATGGAAGAGGGAGAAAAATAACAGTGGCTATCATGTTACTTCTTAGAGCAGTATTCAAAAAATTCTGTAAAAGTAGTTAAAACCCTATTAGGAAAACCATTAAGAGACTGAATCAGTTTTCTTAATATTAAAAGTTTCTTTCAGAAATTATATCTTTCTAGGTGGAAAACATTAATGTGAATTTCTAATTCGCTTCAGACTCACTTCAGGTTGTTTGCTATTCCTTAAAGTAAAACTAAAATATGTTTATTAAATATGAATATAGTATAACTCATTATTATAAAATCTCTATATGCCTATAGAGCAAATTTTAGATTGATGTTAATAAAATATTTAAAGAGGTTATTTGTAATTGGCTTAATTTTGAATTTAATGTATTTATTTGTACATTTATTCATGTACCGTTTCCCCCTTTATAGTTTTATACAAGTATGATTTGAAATTTAAACACTGGACTTTTTCTTTAAAACAAAATGTTTAAAATAAATTAAAGCAGAATAAATTCTGCTTTTTGTTATTGATACTTTTAAGATGAATTGAAGTAGAAGGATGATACTAGTATGAGAATTGTGTCTGTCTTTCTCCTCCCCTTCTATCATGAATAGTTTCCATTATATCAATATCAAAATATGCCAAATATTAGAATTTTATTCTGAGATTCTTTTTCCCTGTGCAATAACTTTCATTCCCTGGAGAAGTATCAAGCATGTCACCCTGTCTCACTGAAATAGGAAGATCCATTCGTATACCCAAAGAAATAGATATACAGTTACAATTACATTATGGAGTAGGTTCATATCTTAATACTCTCTTTACAGTAAAAAGTTCTTAAACTCTCCATTGGCTTTCATCAAATTCCATTGACATATATCTCTATGGGGAGTAAAATATTATAAAACAATATTTTGCTGGGAAAAAATATTTTTAAAAATTAAGAAAAAACTAGTATTTTCTAATTGAGATAAATATTGACCCATGTCACACTGCATTTTTACCATAATATGATGCTCTGTTTGGTTTTGGTTTTTATCTTTTAAGAACTATATGTTTTCCTAAAATACAATTATTGAGAGGGCATTTGATCATGGTTTTCTGTCTTTTAGGCAAAATTGTTAGCTCTATCTAGTCCTTAACTATACATTTACTTTCAAGCCTAAGGTTTTTGCCATTGCTTTTCATAACCAAAAGTAATCTTGTATAATAGCTTTTAAATGTTTATGTAAGAGTCCTAGTTAACACACTTATTACTGTTTATACTTATTTATATTCTTTACAATTCATTTGTTTATGGTCTAATGTTAGGTCTAAGTATCAAATAAGTTTTAAAAAGTTGTTATGAAATCTATTACTTTTTAAATAAACATTCTACTATATCTACCTAATGTGAGATATATTTTTATTTGTTTATATTCCTGACAATTTTTAAAGCTTAACATCTAAATGTCATGCAGATTACAAGAGAGTACAGTGGAAAAGACAGTGGAATTAGTAGGTTGTAATATCAATTTATTTAATAACTATGCTTCCTTGATTACTTCTACTTCTGGTGTTTTAATTGCCTCAATTCTAACATTGACATCATTAATCTTCCTTACAGTGATATACGATTTAAGAACCAAAGGCGATGCTGTAAAAAAGCATTTTTAGGGCTTCCTTGGTGGCGCAGTGGTTGACAGTCCGCCTGCCGATGCAGGGGACACGGGTTCGTGCCCCGGTCTGGGAAGATCCCACATGCCGCGGAGCGGCTGGGCCCGTGAGCCATGGCCGCTGAGCCTGCGCGTCCGGAGCACGTGCTCTGCAACGGGACAGGCCAGGCCACAACAGTGAGAGGCCTGCGTACTGCAAAAAAAAAAAGAAAAAGAAAAGAAAAAAGCACTTTCAGACTATATATTCAATATTAATAGGAAGTATTACTTATTATGCTCATAAGTCTCTACTATTGGCAACTGTGATATTTTATAAATTGAAAATAATATAATTCTACACATTTTTTCCTTCGTAGTTTGTACTACTGCTGCTTTCCGGGGCAGTTTTTCTGTTTAATACAGGATCAGGCATTTAAATAGGCCAATTTGATGTTGCTATAACTTATTTCATATATAAATAAACTCAATTTTCCAGACCCGGAAATGTACTTTTCTAATGAAACATTATTTTTTGTCTGATATTCCCAGCTTTATTTCTTAGTCTACCTAAACTCTGAAGGAACTTTAAAAAGCTTGCAGGTGTGTCAGGGAATGATGCCATTTTATCATGTTTGGAATGAAATTGTTGTAACGGTTAAGAGCAAAAGAAGAATGAATTGAAGTCCACTCATTCTTAATTACCAAATATTTTAGAATGTACATAAAATTACACTCATCTAAAGTCATCAGTTTAGTGGTCAGTTTTGATACTTTTTTCATTAATTTCACCTGGGAACAAAAGCACAAAACTAGTATATGCTCAATTCTACAAGTGAGTTCAAAGAAGTAAAAAAAGTAATTTATTCATAGTGCAAAGTGAGTTTCTGCAAAGAAAAAATTTATAATTGTTTTTGAATCTCTAGTACCTAGGTAATATATAAATATTACATGCAGCTAGAAGGGCAACTCTATCTAAGAGTTGCCATAGCACATTTTAGGGTACAGAGTATCTGTAGTTCAAACCATTCCTTTAAAGGGGGGGGGTCTAAACAGTGTGTTTAGCAGACTGATATCATCTCTCACACTTTTAAGCATCATTACAAGAAGAAATCCAGCATATGTTTGTTAGCTTTAAGGTAGCAGGAAAATCACTATGGCTCACTATATGAAATCACTAGCATGTTCCACTATAATCATTTCAAGTGACATTAATGGCTTCCCAATGAAGAATTTAAAAATTGCAGTGTCTAGAGTTTTAGAATTTCAGATTCTCATCTAAGCGCTGAAGTGATACCGCTCTCTGTCCTCAAGGAGATCATGCCCCACGGGGGGGAGACGGACACGTTAAAAGTCAATTCTGAAACATGAAACAGATGTTAAAATGGATAGACAGTCAAAGTCCTGCGGGAATGCAAAGCAAAACAAATTCTTAAGGGTTTGGTGATCAAAGTCATCTGAACAGTGTGTAAATTTTTAAATGGTTAAGAAACCCATCCCACTAGATAAGTAAATTGTATGTGTGTGTGTAAGACAGAACGAACTGTACACTATTCAGCAAGTAGCCTTTTTGCTTTGTCACTAATGTTGGCCTGTTTGCTACCCCTGCTGTAAAAAAATTTCATTATCCTTTTCAAAGGCTGCATTTCTTCCCTCCTCCCCCTTAGGATCTTCTGATAGTACAAGCTGTTTGCAGCAAAACCCTCTAAGGAAAGATGGCTCCTAATGGTTTTCTCCAGTCTTGGAGGTGGTACACAGCTTCCAACCCTCTATGGACCCTTTATCCACAAGGTTCTCTTGGCTCCAAAGTAAAAAATATTCTAGTTCCTGTGTACTATAATGAATACTTTACCCTATACATGGAAGCACATTCTTTTTTTCCCTATATGGACTATCTTTCTATAAAATTATGTAACACCCAACTGTTCCCCAGTTCAATTATTTTTACTGCTAGATGAACCAGGAGAGGTTATTTTCTAGAAAGAACAAAATTATTAAATAAGCGTTATTGTAAAATCGCATCATAATTTGAAAGGAAAGAGGTAGGGTACTTTATTAACAACCTTTTCACCTAAAGTTCAGGAAAAGTACTTTAGTATGTGTCAGATGCTTTTATATTAAATATAACCATGCATATTTTATGGAATGGTGTATCAGCAGATGGGAGACTACAATATAAATACATGACTAGGATATTCATTCTAAATGAATGGGGAAGAAAGGTATGAAATGAATTATTTGAATATGACAAGACAGTCCCACAGGATTTTTTTTTCTTTCTTATAATTGAAGTACAGTTGATTTACAATATTGTGTTAGTTTCAGGTATACAGCAGAGTGATTCAGTTATATACATACATATGTATATGTATATACATATATATTTTTTCAGATTATTTTCCATTATAGTTTATTACAGGATATTGAATATAGTTCCCTGTGCTATACAGTAAATCCTTGTTGCTTATCTATTTTATGTATAGTAGTTTGTATCTGTTAATCCCATACCCCTAATTTATTCCTCCCCTGCTCCCTATCCACTTTGGTAACCATAAGTTTATTTTCTTTGTCAGTCCACAGGGTTTTTTCTGTGTGTGATACCTCCAGAGGTCTTTACAAAGAAAATCATGGCAACTTTAAGAACACTGAGGTGTAAAAAGGAGACATGAGCTAGGACCAGTAAGAGGAGATAATCTAAATCATATTACACTAATGACAACCAAAAAAGTCAAAGTTAGTGTTTAAGATATATACAATCATGGGGGAAATAAGAACTGTGCTCAATAAAATACACAAAGGGTAAAAATTGATGCCGCAGATCTGGTAAAAATTGGGCAAGTACAAGCATATTTACTCTCTGTAGTATGTACTGAAAACAATAAAAATAACAGAACCTACATTTTAAAAAATACTAAAACATGCAAATGATTTCCTTAAAAAAGTCAAAACACAATTAACCCTTTTATGGATATTGTCTCAATTCTGTGAAGATGTCAATGATTTCCTATTTATTTATTTGTGTATTTATGTATTTATTTATCTTTAACTCTCTTTGGAGATAATTCTTATATTTAATCTAGGAAAATAAACTGATGAGAAAAACTGAAAGAAAAAGATCTGAAACAAGAGATGAAGGACAGATATTGCCAGTCATGAAAGAAAGTATAAATTTATGTTATTACAAACAGTATGGTATGGGCAAAGAAATAACCAGAAAAATAAACTGAAGTTTTTAGAAAGGAAAGCCTCCAAATTTATATGGGAATTTGGTATCTAGTAAGATGGCATTTCAGTAAGTGGAGAAAATTTGGATTATTCATTACAGTATTGGGAAAACTTAGTAGACAGGAAACAATATAAATTTCCTTACAAGAAATAATATTTGAAATGGATCACTGATTTTAATGGAATAAAGCAAAATATGCTAAAAATTAAAACAGGCAAATAAAAGTGCCCAAACACAACTGAGGTAAGTAAACAAACCCTTTCAAAGAAAAACACTGATTTATAAATATGATTAATGTATCTCTTAAGGTTCTTTGAATTATAAAGAACAGAAAGATGACTCTTATATACTGCATTTAAACCAAAAACAAGATATTTGGGGATAAATTTTAATTGAAGGGAAAGCTGAGCAGCTGGGTTGAAGGACAAAAGGGAGAGTATTTGAGAATTTTAGAGATTCTCATTCACAAGACTCAACTGCAACAATTTCCAGTTTTTTAATTTAAATTTTATAGTTTCAGGGGAGAAAATCTAAATGACCCAGTCTCAGTACTTTTTCATAAAGTCAGCTGTGGCGAGGCCAGTGGGGTCCTCTAGCTACAGATGAGTCCCATTTGCTGGTGCGATTGCCTTGGATGCATATCTTTGTGAGCCAGGATTCATCATGGGGGCCTAGAATAACTGTGAGTTTTAAATCATCAGCAGGACAAATAAATACAATGAAAAACTCAAAAAAACAAATCAAACTCAAAAAATCAAAAAGGGAGAGCATAACACAACAAATATAGTGACTACATTTCCACTTTTAAGAGAGAACACGTATAAATAAAATTTTCAAAAAACAAGACATGAAGGGAAGAAGATAGAGATCAATAAAGGCAGGGACATTGAGTGAGTTACATGAAAACTCAAGCAAGTTTCTTTCCTTCTAAAGCATCTATTTTTTCACCCGAGTAATAGGGATAAAAACGATACACAATTCATGCGGTTTTGTAGGTTAGATTAAATAATCCAAGCAAAAGAGTTACTGTAGCACTCAGCATGGAGTAAGTGCTCAATAAATAATAGCTATACTTGCTTTGATAAATATTATTATTAACCCCCTAGAAATGGGGGGTTTATGTATATAAAGGATTAAAGGTAAAAAATATAAATGGTCAATAAACCTATAGAAAAGAACTCTAGACTTTATTCATATTTAAAGTTTAAACATTTTTGAACAATTAGGGAAATTTCATTTGCCTGTTAGATGGGTAAATGTCAATTAATATCAAATATTACTGAGGGTTTTCAGTTGATCCTAAATAGCTATAAGCTTTTTGAAAATAATTTATTGTTAACTCCCAAAGTAAAAAAAAAGACACATCACCTCTTTATTGGTAAGTAGAACTATATTCCTTCAGAAGTAGGAAGGCCCAGGGGCCTGCCTGCTCTTTGGTCTGTCACCTTGCCCCATCTCCTGTGTGTTGTGATCATTTTTCAGGGCCAGGACAAAAGGCAGGTGGGGCATGTGCAATGGGATTGCCATCCAACATGGATCTAGCTGGATGTACGTCCAAGTTGGCAAGACCTACTCTGTCATCAAGTGGTACTGGGGTCTGGATAGCAATGAATAGAGGGAGATGATTATTTGGCTTCAAATTCCAGGCTTGTATTTCAATCTAGCTTTGCCCAAGAACCCTGGATTTGTGGGGTCTGGGACATTTCCCTTTCATTAATAACCCTTTCTCTTGATTTCCATTTGCCTTCATGCTTCTCTTTACCATTGGTTAAAACACATCAAAGAGGCAAACAGTTACTATCCCAAAGCTCCAAGTAAATCTATTTCTATACGTTTATCTACAGATGCATGCACATAGATGACTGAATGTATTTGTACAGAATCTTGCTTCCAACATTGTTATCATAATAAGGGAAAAGAAAATAATGTTTATTATTCAGGAATCAGTGAAATAAATTATGACATATCTTTAAAATGGGATATTAGGTAATTACTTTAAAAACATAATATAAATTCATAAGTACTGATATTAAAAATGTTCATTACACATTACTAAGAAAAACAGCAAGGTGGAGTACAGGAAGTGTTTCATGATTTTTACATTAAATACAAACATGTACACACACGCACTCATACTCTAATCTTACTTGTTTGCCTCAGGGGTTGCAATTCAACTGCTGTCCCTCAAAGACTAGGCAAGTATTATCAATAGCTGTTGTAGCTAACTAAAAGAATTAGGAAGCAGTGGTAGGAGGGAGGATGAATTTCACATTTAAATGCATTCAAATTTAGTTTTTAAAATTTTAAGTACCATATTGCCCAAACAAACCCAGAAATGATTTGCCTCAAACTGCTAGTGGGTGAATTCTAATACAAACCTTCATATTCATTGAATAGCTCTAGGAGGCCGCATGAAAAATTCCTAACAGAGATTCATATTTTAGAGTGGAGCTACGATGGTGAAAGGTGACCTTAATTTTATACTTTATACTCTTCCGTACAGTTTTACATTTTTGTTTTATTTTATTTTATTTTTTTTGCGGTATGCGGGCCTCTCACTGTTGTGGCCTCTCCCGTTGCGGAGCCCAGGCTCTGGACGCGCAGGCTCAGCGGCCATGGCTCACGGGCCCAGCCGCTCCGCGGCATGTGGGATCTTCCCGGACTGGGGCACGAACCCGTGTCCCCTGCATCGGCAGGCGGACTCTCAACCACTGTGCCACCAGGGAAGCCCCAGTTTTACATATTTTACTGGTCGGTATGTGTATCTTTATGCTAAAAAAGCTTACATAAATAAAAATGCATGACAAATCAATGAAACTGCTTTATTAATATTTGAAATATATACAACATAAAATTTTTGATAAAATAGGAAATATTCATGTCTGGATACTCCCACTCCAGCAATATCTGATTACATATATTTTATTTTATTTTTATATATATTTTTTATATATAATATATTTTATATTATTATTATAATCAGTGTTCTACTGTAAAGTTTTATTGTGATATTATAATGCTCTATATTATATGGATATCTTTATGTTATATGGCTTTGTACATATACTTTCTACATGATGCTACTTCACCTGGAATTTTTTTCCCCTCTCCACCTCTTAATAGCTGGGAAACATATGTTCATTCTTCTCGACTTGCTCATGATGAGTGGCTTATATTATTCCCAGCTTTCCCCTCCCCCAATCGTGGTAAATCACTCATTGTCCTCTACTCCTCCTTTATGTTACATAACTTTCATCAAGTACACATCATATGAACTTATTAGTTATTCGAATGTGTATTCTCTCTCTTTTGTAGTCTGAAATTTCCTTGAGAGCAGAAACAATGCCTTTTTTTTCTTACTATCACCAGACCCATGCAGAATGCCCCAAACAAAATTGTTCCCAAACTTTTCAAAGTAAACTGAGAGAAGGAATTTTATTTTGTAGTCTGTAAATCATCCTTAGAGTCTAGGATAGAAGGAATAACTGCTCTTTTCTGAGGGCTCACTGTGACATTTCTTAAGCACTGGATGTGTACTATCACATTTAAAACTTACAGAAACTCTATAGATAATTAATCTCATTTACCAGAAGAGAGGCTTGAGGTTTTGAGTCATTAATTTTCTTGGCTGAACTTTAAGATGTAAAACTTGCATATGAAGTCAGGTATAAGGATTTGAATAAAGAGAACCATAAAATTTTTCTACAAGTGAAGGAAGCATAAAATGTGAATAATGCTTTAAATCTATTTCTTCACATTTAAAATGGATAGAACAGGAATTTTGCCTTAACAGCACGACAATGAGGATTTGGAAATAAATTGAAAATCACAATGTAGGAAATATCTTTAGATGATTAAAAAATAAGTAGAAACAAAAACCCAGTGAGTACAAATCAATAGGCTTGCAAAGGTATGTAAAAATATCTCAGCATCATAACATATACTATAATATATTAATTAATTATTGGACCATGTATATTACAAAATATAGTTTGCTCAAGAAGATGGTACAAAAGATAAGAAAAGCAGAAAACATTATTTTTTCACTCTAAAGGGATGTAAATTCATAAGAATCAAAGTTATTTCAAATTATACTTTTCAAGGAGAATCACAGCAGCCCTTAAATAGAAAACATAACATAAAGAGTTTATAAATATTACTGCAATAAAACATTTAAGAGATTACAGAAAAATAAAATATCCTAAAGCAAGAAGAATAAGCAGGTGATTACATCTTTGTGTAATATAAGAAAAAAAGAGCAAAACACTTAAAATTTGGTTTTCTTAGGGCACTTTTAGTAATGAAAATATATATTTTAAATAGAATGGAAATTCTCACATTAAAAAATGCCTGCAATCATAAATCTGTGTTTAAAAAGTAGGAAAAAATGCAGGAATTGTTTTTACTCCCACCCCAGTATTACTAACTAAAAATATAGTTTCCTTAGGTTCTCAAAAAGAGTATAAAATATTACCCAGAATAGGAATTCATATTCTTGAAGTTGAATCATGAAATTCTCCTCCCTGCTTTAAAAAGTGGTTACAAATTTATCATTTCCTATGTCTGTAATGATCCTTATTGTGATGTAGAGTTATAGGCAAAAAATGCATTGACATTAGTTGCTAATTGCAAATATAAAGACCTGTAAGGAAATTCAAGAGATAACAAAGACTTCTGTTTCTCAGTGTGTTTATGTAAGAAGAAAGCACCCCTTGAAAAGGTACCGCTTTATACCAAATGACCTGCTTTGGGCCTTAAAGCTCATGGTCTCCAAGCTGTTTAGTGGCCTGTGTCAAAAAAATTACTTGTTTCAGTCCATTTTCTCTCAATTCAATAACCCTTAAGCCTCTCAAAACAAAGCAAAGTTAAAATTATTTTCAATTGCTTTGGACTGGGATGTGTCAGGCAGTCACCCACATTTCATGGACATCAATAGAACAAAGCACTCACCCTGAAACTTTTCTCTTTTTCTCATGAATCAAAATTCCAGTGAGCTGATTTCTGTTTTAGTCTAGGAGAGATTTATGAGAAATGGGATTTTTCTGACTCATGGCTTTGAGCGGAGTTCTCTGGATATATATTCCTGAAGAAAACAGCATAGCTAATCATCTCACTTAACTCTAAATAATGCACACTTGATTATGGAGCACATTCCAAAAGTCCAGCAATCAAGAAGCTTGACAGAAATGAGAGCATGGCTTCCCGTCCTGGACTCTATGTTTTAGTGAATGACTTTCCCCAATATGGTTTATTTAGTCACACATTCTAATATCAGTTCATTGTGTCAGAAAGGTAAAATCACAAGAATTAACGATGAATAATTTCACTTAGCCGCCTGTTGCCACCTGTCAACTTTCTACCCATTCATCACCTAGCCTGTCACACTTGACATAAGCTTCTGAAGGGCTGGGCGAAGAGGGGGCAGGAGAGGCTGGATAAATGTCTTCATGATCATCTTTAGCAATGTCAGTAGCTCAGCACTCTAAGTATTTTAGACTTGCCTGTGACAGCTTTTCCACCAGCGCTGAAGCTGCATTCCAAATTGATATTTGTGGCGGCTTGGATTCTGGGCTAGAGCAATGCCTAGGGCAAGCCAATTTCTGCAGTTTGATACCAGTAAACAATACGATCTCTCTTTGTGTTTATATGGATGAGCTGGAGTGGAATGAGGGAAGGATAACTTCAAATGACAGTTGCCACAGGTGATTAATTTTTTTTTTTGTCTTTTACAGATTTAATCTGCCTACTCTAATTTAAATTGGTGTTCATAATGATCCTTTCATTTTTCATAGAAGAGATGCTTTCACTCATGAAACAAATAAGCAGGCAGGATGCCATGCACAAAGATGGTGTTCCTGACTCACTGTAATTTTAAGTGTGCTGGGAGATGTTTCCTCTCTGTGGGTCCCCACCTGACCAGCCCACTTGTGACCAGGATATGCAATTGTGAGGCAACTTATTATAGAGAGGTGTGGGCACAAGTGATGCTCCTAAGGTCAGGGATGAGGTACTGTGAGGTCCAGAGAGGCAATATGATATAACAGTGAAAAAGCTCACACACAGCTAGACAGAGAAGGAAATGTTCTAGCTCCACGTTTTTAATTATAAGCAGGGAAAAGTAACTTAATCTCACTGGGGCTTCAATGACCAGAAGGAAAAATGAACAGAGGATACTGCACAGAGCTATCATGAGGCTAATACAGTGTGTATGAAAGTGTTTTAAAAGTTACAAAGCATTATTCAAGTATTAGTTAAGTATCATTAATAATTATCTCATATCAGAGGAAAATCAACAGGCTGATAATTGAGCCTTTAAACCTGGCCTTGGGAATCCGAAAGAGTACAAAATCTCATGTTTTATTAATTTTGCTCTGTTTTGTATGGTCTATAATTAGTCATCTTTTAGTTTTCCATTTTGGGTATATGTAAACACGAACGCAGTAGTATTAGTACATATCAAAATATTTAAGTAATGCATATTTAGAGAAGCTGGCAGCAGAGAAATGAGCAACATCTCATGGGAAAATTACAACATAGAAATAAAGTAGTGCAGTGCTAAAGAAAGCCTTTCAAGTATAATGACCATCCAAGCCACAATTCATTTTTATGGGTCATGGATTAACAAGTAGATTTTTGAAAACGAGTGAAAAACTCACGTTTTCCTTTTATTGCAGAAATATCCTTAGGATGTGTGATTCCAATGGAAAATATCAGGATTTTTTGCCTTCTCTTTGCTCAGTCAATAGTCAGAGGCTGTACTCTGATTACCTGACATACATCCAAACAAAGGTGAGCTCCCACATTGATCTATTGCTCTCTGGAGAACGGAGCTCTCAGAAGCTCTGTTTCTGAATAACAAGGTGAGAGTGAGCCAATACAAACTTCCTTTGAAAGAAAATGTCAGATTTGGAATAGAAAAACAACAGAAATATCACAGACTTCTTGAAAAGATACATAGGGCTACAATTGTTAAAGTACGTCCTGTAGGCACACACCCTTAGAAAATCTGATGAGCGTGTATACCCAAAATATTTATGCGGGCTAACTGCCCAATCAATTCCCAGAGAAAACAAACAGAAGCACCAATAACTCTAAACTGGATCAGAAATATATTTCTATTTGAAACCCAAAGTTGAGCAGTGATTCCTTTGTTCTAACTAGGCAGTACCTCTCTGCCCTCTGAAGCAGTGCATGGCATTTATTCTATAGGTGAAAACTCACAGGGTAAAAATATCTACAGGAAATAAAATAGCAATTGATTATTTTTTTCTCCAGAACATTATCCTTTTTTGTATCTCATAACCTCTTAGCAAGCCCAATATTTTACCTAATGAACTATCTGCCTCCAGCCTCTCCCTACTCCAATCATCATAAGACAAGTGTCACATTTGGATTTCAAAAGCCCACCTCTGATCATGACCCTTGTTCCCCAAGTCTTTAATGGCTTCCTATTGCCACCACACACACACACACACACGCACGCACACACACACACACACACACACACACACACACAAAACCTCCACAAGGTGCATTATGACATGGCAGCAATGTTTTTATCCCTGTTGCCCATTAGTCCCCCATATAGTTATATTCCAGTCAAACGGGAAGTTCTTATAGTCCTGCTAATAGTACTTGGTTCTTCCTCCTCTGCTCACAGTGGTTTTTTGTTGTTGTTGCTGTTTTGCTTTTTTTTTTTTTTTTTGCCTGGAATGTCCTCACTCTTCTTGCATCTCTACCTGGTTGACATTTTAGATATCCTTCAAGTTCTATGTCAAAAATCACACCCTCAATTTGCTGCTTGAATATCACTTCTCAGCGTCTCAAAATACCCTTAAAATACTTAAGAAGACTCAAAGGCTTACAGTAGCCTTTGACAATGATTTTCTATTTGAACCCAAACTGCAACCAGAATCTGGGAAGGATTTTTATTGTTTAGAAGATATATGAATCCATATTGGTGATTAGTACTGACTTGTTTGCTATCATTTGAGGAACTCACACTGTAGAGCTGATGGAAAACAAGTCTGTCCCAACCCCTTTGCCCATCCTCTAGTGTTAAGACCCAGGCTCTTAACTTAGTGTCTGTTGCATTCTATTAATTTTTAAATGGCCAGATATTTTTATTACATTTTATTTTCATAAATGAATTACAGTTCCCAGAAAATTTGGGGGTCAGGAAGGAGAGATAGGTGGTGAAGTGGTTTCCACAGCAGGGTAATTCAAACAAGACAGAGCTTGTGGGAAAAGCTGGAGGAAAGCAAAACCAAAATGATATTTCTGTGAATGAGCCATGTTATGTAATCCCTTGGTCAGAGTATCAGACAAAGAGGAGGTCAGGAAGAAGAAATAGATAGATAAAGATATAGCTATAGATACAGATCTCAACCAAGCGTAAAAACACTAAATGAATATTTGTGAAAACTATGGAAATTGACCCAGGAACTATGTATATTAATCTGTCTCTCCCAGCTGTAGGTATGAGAAAAAGAGCATATCAAACACCCACGTGCAGGTGTCTCTTGTTCTGTTTCTTTTAAGTGCATGATAAAAATAGTTTAGCTTTGTTTTTGAGAATCAATGATATTGTGTGAAATGAATTGTGTGCATCTATTTTTTGCTTACTCTGTAGGTTTACAATACGCATTATAATACAAAATTTATGCTTGTGCTTGATATTGTGAGACTTACTACATTTCTGCTGATATTGTCTGACGCCCCTCCTCAAGTGGGTTGAATAGTGAATAGGGGGCTAAGGATATGCCAAATATCCTAAGTTTTTGTCTCCATCAATTCCTGATGGGGTTTTCCTGCTTTCAGGATAGGTAGAAAAGAAAATACCTTGCACGAGACCTATGAAAAATACTGAATAGTCAGTGAGATAATGTCATAAACACCTTGGACATGTCCAGCTCTGAGTTATAGGGAAATATCTGAGAAGTTAAAAACATTAGTTCTCAAAATAAACTTTGGTTGGTACACATTAGAAATAAGATGTTTTCTTATAATGTGCAACTTACTATGGATGACTAAAGTAATGCTCTCTTATCAAAGGGCTTTGGAATAAGATGTTCTGAAATAAAACAATAGGGTCCAATAGCATTCCAAGAAAATTAATTGATTAATAAAGGGAGTTCTCAGTGAATATTAGCAACATAATATATTAGTGTATTAGTTCCTGGGTCTCATAAAAGAAGGTATGTAAGTGAGCCATAAAAGGTAAATCACGAAAGCTTTAAGGGGAGCAAAAAAATCCCATGAAACCATGTCAATAAAAGCAATCAGTGGATATACTGAGACTCAAAAAATATCATTGATAAAATTATGTACCAAAATGTATTAAATTTTTTTTAAATCTGGGATCTGGAGAACTGTTTTGTCATGGATACAAAACTAGCTTAGAGACAAGATGAAAGGTTAGGAATAAGTAGGTACTTTTCTAAATAAAGAAGTGTAACACCAATGTTCCTCAGGGCGCAGTGCCAGTATATGTCTTATCTAATGTTTTCATAAATGATTTAGAGGAAA